>NC_067120.1:22600649-22911939 GCF_021347895.1 Acanthochromis polyacanthus
TGTTTTCAGTCTTACTATGTCACATCAGAGGGAGACCTATGTGGAGAAAAGTAGCCCTGTAGTGTATCTCAGTGCCCCAAAAGACTTCTTCATTTCAACCCAAGTGTCCCCACACATGGTACCTTGCCCTAAGTAAAAACAATCTCAGTCAACGTAATAAAATGTATACTCTTTCATCAACTCAACAATAAACACCGCCCCCTCCCAAAAAAAAAAAGAATCCATTTCCATTTTTTTATAGCACATGCTTCATATTTATTTTAATGATTATAGTTACTGATAAACTGAAATGAACATGTCTAGGTGACCCACTGTCATTGCTTGACACTTTCCTGGTGAACACCCTAAAAACACCCCACAGGGTCACTTACCAAATGTTCCTGTATGACTTCAAACCAAAACAAAGGCAAACTTTGCATGACTCCTTGAGGCAACACGCAACACTGTGTACCAACTGATGTTTTAGAATCTTCTACTCCATGTCCTTGAACATAGAAGTGAAACATTTGAAAGTCTCTGACAAAACTGTGCCATACAGCACCCCATCTTCTTGATTGCTATCCTCTATCTGTACTCTATATGATAAACATGGGGCTGCACTCCATATCTCCACAAACTCGGGCTTCATCTGCTATCTCTTCCATCATTCCTGAATCACTATACCTATTCGCTGGCTTTGATATGATCTTTAATCCACGACTCCCCACCTCACCTCAGAATCTTTTACCCCGAGTGTCAGGCCCAAAATGAAAAGAGCTGATAACTTTGCACAACTATTGCTCACTGCCAAGGCAGGGTGTCTTAAAATGGCAACCTCAGCTACACATAGCCCACATTCAGGGACACACATACAAACACAAAAGTGTTCACACTGTGGCTGATAAAAGCAGGTATTTATTCATTCACATCAGGTATTTACAGAACAAAAAGCTCCAAATGCTGACACTTACTTCTGATATCTTCCAGGTGGTACATATGCCAAATGACTCATCATGTTGTAAAGTTTTTAATTTTTTTTTTTTTATTAAAAATGCTTAGGACAGCTTGTTTGCTTTATAGAATTTGTGTGAAAATGGGCTCAGGAGCAATAACCGAATGCATCGCTCCCGTTCTCTAAATATCAACAAAGATTTCCATCTTTGCAGCAATTCTCGGCCTGCATCCTCACAGATAAAAGCCTTTCAGGAGGCACTCTTTCAAAAAAAAAAAAAAAACTAAAGTGCTGATTCACTGCATTGTGTCAAAAGGGAACAGATGGTGGAGGTACAGCTTTGTTGTCCATTGAGATGAGCGCTGAATGTTCCAACCACTAAAGTGGTACATCTAACCTACACTCTGTTGTATATCAAGCTTCACTCCTGACTCATTTTTTGGTGACTAAATGCTGTGGAAAAGGAGCAAGTATAGAAAAGAGAAAGAGAAAGAAAGCCTGGATCCCTGGACGCATTAAGAATGCGTTTTCTCCTTAGAAATCGATAATGTCTCATTGCCTTCAAGATCGCCAGGAATGCCATCACATTCAATTTATTCATTCATTCTTCTCAATGAGCACACTGCGGTGATCCACTGTTTTCCATCCCATCAGCCTCCTTCTCACTCCTGGTCCATCTGCTGGGAGGTTTCTTTAACATGTGAAGATTTTTTCTCTGCCTTTCTAACAAAGGTATCTATCTGAAATCTGCAGTCCACAACCCTGGAGTTGTCTTTGCTGGATTGCATCACGAGCAATAAGCACCGACATGCTTATTTTTCTCTCATCAGGCCAAGATGTGATATGCCACACCGCATGATTATTTTCCCCACACACTTCCTGAGTCTTGCTTTAAGGAAGCATCCAGTTGAGATGAAGAATCATCTCAAACCACCCACCACTTTATGACTTCCCCAAAAGCTGCTTGTGTTTACCTCCAAGGTGCCCTGTGACTCAGCAGGGTTCAAAGCAGCACCCATTGCACAGCAGATACTTAATAAAATTCATTCAGTCCCCTTAATTATCAACATTAGCTATAGAACATAGGAGCACAGAGACTGTCAGACAGCTGCCACCAGTCCCTGGTCCCTCTCCAAAGAGTGAATCGAGGACATGAAACATACTCAGACATCACAGACAGCAACAAACCACCAGCTGTGGGGTAAGCAGTCGAAAAAAATTACAGATTGCAGAAGTGGCCTTAGGGGATAAATGGTTTGTGCCAGATGTAGTTTTCAAGAATTGACTGTGATAATATTTTCATCTAGATGTACCTGTTAAATACAGCTGGCTGGTTTTTCAGTCTGAGCCATAGATTAGTGAGATTAAAAATTCTCCCTTTTATGTTCTAATGACTAAAACATCCACTTGTAACTTTCCTGATTTCCAGAACTTGACGGAAATCTCACAGGATGCTTGTGTGATAGTGTACACTCTGTGAATCCCTGCAAGCACGTAAGTGTGTGTGTGTGCACACTCGAACCACTTCTGCTGAGCATAACAATAAAACACAGCTGAATGTGAAGCCCTCACTCAGCAACTTTAATGCTGGCTCCGCGAACAAAGGGGTCAGAGCTTACAGTAATTTTTGTTCTCTCCACATCAATATATGATGCTTCACTGGGGGCAATGAGAACCTGTCCAGAGTTATAAAAGGGATGTGTTTGTACGAGGCAAGCGAACACACTCTCTGTGCACATCAGACACCTTTTGACCCTTCAACAATGTAGGGTGTGAAACAGCGAGGCCTTAACAGCTCAATTCTAGATTCCCTCACAAAACCACTGAAGTCAGCTCCGGTTTATTACAGCTAATGTACCATCTGCTTCCCAGGGCGACTCCTCATTAAATATGGAGGAGATAAATAACATATCTCCTGTCCGCATCGCTGAATCTTAATGTGACCAGAGCTGGTAGACAGAGGACTGAGACAGGCCTGACAGCCCCTTTTCACATTAGGCAGTGTGTGCAACATGGTGAAAAATGCAAGCAGAAGTTCTTTAAAGGATTGCTGCTCCAGACAGCCTTGACAGATATTTTGCATCTGAAGACATCCCAGGGAGCTTGTCACATTTATGCTCTGAGCTAAGATTCAATAAATTCAAGTTTCCCTTGCACCCACAAATCAATACGTCTTCTAAATACACTGCTTTACTTTCACATTTTTACATTATGAAATCAAACGTCTGCAGCAGTGGGCGCTCCTTAAGTCAGGTCGAGACAAAAAAAATCTGCTTCGAAGGGCTTTATGATGCGTTCTTCCAATTAAAAACATAAACTGGAAAACAAAGCGTCCTTTAACAGGAGACATATGAACAATAACAGGGAAATGAGGAGGCAGAAACTTGGTCAGCAGAGTTCATTTATGTAGTGTTTGTTCATAAAATGGTCCATATAGTCCCTAAGAAATGTTGAAGATCACCAGTTCGGGGAGTTTGAGGTAACGCATTTGGCAGTTTTATAAACTCATCAGTAATGCAAAGTAATCTCCTTTGTTTATCTATTTCTCCAGACAATTAAATTCTCCGTTACTGTCACTGTGTATTACAAGGACATACGTGTGTGGGAGTGTAGATGTGTGAGTATGGAAGCGAAAAAAATAGCTACTCCCTTGACACTGCTTAATTTAAGTTGGCCAGTCGGTATGAGGTGGTTTATATAAGCATCTGTTCGCCATCCAGTAAATCCGGCCTGGAACAACCTGGGGGAGGAGTGTAGGGTTGGGTAGGTGTTTAGATCAGGTGTTGGTTGATTATGTAAAGGCAGGCATGCAGCACGTTGTCATGTGAGCCCTGAATGACAGGCACACAAACAAGGCCGATCAAAAAAACAACCAAAAAGCATTTTTTCAACGGTCAGGCATCTCATGAGGATTTGCCCCAGCATGTCTGATGGCCAGTGCAGCACTGTCAAATACTAGATATATGCCAATCAGGGATAACATTATGACCACCTCCCTGATATTGTGTTGGTCTCCATTTTGCTGCCAAAACAGTCCTGAGCTAACTCCACTAGACCCCTGAAGGTGTGTTGTGGTATCTGGCACCAGATTCTTTAAGTCCTGTAAGCTGCAAAGTAGGGCCTCCATAGATCAGACTTGTTGCTCCAGCACATCCCACAGATGCTTGATTGGATTGAGATCTGGGGAATTTGGAGGCCAAGAAAACACCTCAAATTTGTTGTTGTGCCCCTCAAATCATTCCTGAACCATTTTTGCTTGGTGGCACATCGTATTATCCTGCTGAAAGAAGCCACAGCTAACAGGGAATACCGTTTCCATAAAAGGGTGTACATGGTCTGCAACAATGCTTAGGTAGATGGTACATGTTAAAGTAATATCCACATGGATGGCAGAACCCAAGGTATCACACTGCCTCTGCCAGTTTGCCTTACTACTCATGTACATGTGTTTTTCAAGAACGTGTACATACATTTACCAAGAAGAACAAAGTTTGAGTTTGTAGGCATCCTGCGCCTGGAGAAGATGACCAAATTAAGTAATCTTACTTACGTTCGCCTTATAATTTTAAACTGTGGTCACATTTAATGTGAACCTCCAACATGGAAATAAACAAAGGGATATTTTGTCCCCTTTAATCACAGTTCTCAACACTAGCTCTTTTTATTCAAAATGATGGCATGAATAATTTAACAAGAACTGCCAGGGAAAGAATGTTAGTTTGAAATAAATTCTGGACTGCAGTATTCTGGTTCTTCTAAGAATCAATAAACATTTTTTAGGTTCAGCCCCTCAGTACAACCAGAGCTGAGGAAGGGGTCTTTCATCTACTTAAGAGTGATGCAACATATCTTGTTTTCCCACCCAGGGAACAAAGGTTGCAACACAACCAAGACATTTTACTTTATTCAGTCGCATAAAAGCTATTGGGAATGAGCTTTATCCCCAAGCTGAATTCATATCCACATCACATCAACTTGCACAGATCCCAAGAGATTTTTCAGAGCATGATGTTAGCAATGATGCTGCAAGACTAAAGCATCTACGTAACAGAAACATTGAAAGAAGTACAATTAGTGTGAAATTGGGAAGTTCTTTTCCATATCAATCAAAGGAATAGAAAATATTTTGTGTTCATAGGGATTCTTAAAAGATTCCCCAAGTGCTTAAATAAAGATTCAGTGTTGTACAGTATGATACTATTAGTAAAACTATTTCTATCTTCAAGTATTAATTGAAGCGAGCGATCAAGCAGTCAAATTCAAAATCAGTCAGTTTTTTTTAAGTGGAAATTTTAGAGCCCCACTTTACTACCTGTGAGAAAGCAACAATCTTTCATCTGTTTTTGTTGTCACTCAGACAGCTTGAATGTTCTATGTTAACCATACCTTTAATGACAATTCTATTGTATACTTACAATAATGTTGTAGATGTCCCATCTAAAGACACTGTAGCATGTACTTAAGTGAAAAACCTCTTCTATCTGTGCTCCACAAATATACTTTCCAGGTGATATTGCCACATTGCAACTTGCAGCCAAAAGCACAGGACTTGTATGAAATTTTAGGAGACCGGAATGGCTAATAACTGTTATGAACAAAGCAGCTACAGCACCAAAGTGCCAATATATGCTCCTGCTTTCCCAAAAGCCTCCAAGAGAAATTATTTCAAAGCCAACCATACCTAGTTAAACATAATCTAAAAAATGGGACTCAATTTGCCAACTTTAATACACTGGGATTGTCATCCCTCAGCATAAAACAGAAACAGAGTCCTTACTGCACTGAAATGCTTGTCTGTCTATGGCAGAGCACTGCTGAATTTCTAACCAAATTCACTGCAGTATGTGCTCACAGTACCATAAGAAATACCTCATTCAACATCTTGGCTCACTGACTGTTTAATCACATAAAAACATTCAGAAAGGCAGATTTTACTTGAAAGCCTTTAAATATTACTAGATAGAGTTGAACCATCTCTTGAGCTGTCATGGTCAGGCACTCGTGTTTTCAAACAGAAATCACATGTCACAACAGGCTTGAGACACTGGAAATTCTTCTGAGCAGCTGTCCAAATGTTTTTTTCTCAGCACTTTTCTCAGAGGCACTTACTCTGTGCAGTGCCAAAGAGAATACTGTGAGCTATAAAGAGCTCCCTGGAGTTTTTTCCCTTCTTCCCTCCACCACTGGACACACTGGAGAGCTCTTTGCAGATGGACACATGCTGTGCAGTCTCCTCCTGAAAACACCACAGGGTACATTTGGGGAGGCACACTCTACAGGCAGGAGGCTTTACTGAAAGCTCAAACAGCAAAGGCTGCTGAAGTCAGCTTCTGGCACGATGAAATAAAGCTGGCAACTCATTATGCATGGTGCCTTGCCACTATCTCCTTATATCTTCCTTTGTCTTTTGTACTTTCATTTCTCAACTGCCATATTTTCTAACTGTTTGCTTACGTAATTCCCTAAGGCAAAGCAATGATTTCACAAAGACTCCCTTATATAAATATAATTTTTAAGGGCTGGTCCCTTAAGGAAACAAAACACATTTTTCGATAATGTGCCACCTTAGTGTTCTGTTGATTTATGATGTAAGTAGTCATGTGTTACCATCTTCCAGCTTAGTGGTGACTTTCAAACGCACTGTGCAACCGTGACGACCCCTTGGCCCTGCAGCAGCTCCAGAGCTGGGTGACCCTAATTACAGTGTTGGCTTTGCTGCCAAACCATCTCACTGGAAACCAGCCACAGCTTTGGCGACCCCGGCATCCGAGCTGTTCCCAATGGAAAGCAATTTAATGCTTGGCTGCTCAAAGAACAAAATATATGCAGCACAAGAAATCCCTTAGATAAATTAGAGCGGGCCAGTGGACTTTGTAAGAGCTTTGTCTGAGGCCTGATGAGCCACCTGTCACCTTGGAGGTGACATGAAACCACAACATGACTGGAAGCAGTCGAACTGTGTCACCAGGCAGCAGGTACAGAGATTTCCCGTGGTGGAAGACTGCTGGGAAAAGAGCAGTGCACCTGCAGGTCATTGGTGTGCTAATAACAGGGATATTGACAAATAGAGGAACTCAAGTGGAGAATTGTACAGTATAGTGAAGTTGCAGCATTATTAACTTCAATTTAGACGTGTTCAGTTTTTAACTGTTGGCCTTCTTGTATTGGGAAATAGTTCAAATAATAACTTGCATAACTTCAAATTTAGGTTCAATCACATTTTGTCCAAAAAACATGCCTGTAACTCATGCCTGTCACTTTCATGTTATTGAGCAGATATGTATTAAAGAATCCAATATATGCAAGCGTAATATTAACTGAAATGTCAAAAGGTATTAAGGCAACAGTCTTAGGCCCTCAACAGAGCCTTAAAGGTAAGAAAAAAAATGCAGGGGTGGCCTCAGGGGCATTATTAGATGCCAGATCGTATTGTATTTTAGTGGTGTACATTATCCAAATTAAATGTGCAATTGCTCACATTACCACAAAGTCACTACCACTGAAACCTAAGGGTGCTGGAACAAATGGCAGTTGCTCACTGTGCCAAGCTGGTAACTTGGCTTTCTGTGTACTGAGATAAAAAGAAATTGCAAGTAAAGTTGGGGTTCATTACTCTTCCTTCCTGTTCCTCTGCTTCCTGTCCATCAAGTCATTCTTTCTGTTTAACTCACCTCCTTTTAGGTTACCTAAAGCATTTTTTTAGCCCATGAAAAAGCTTTAAAATATTGAATATAATCGCTATCAATGAACTTTGAGTTTGCAGTAATCTGTAAACGTAGGAGACAGATGAAAAATGCAGATAAATATAAATGAAATATACTTGTTTAAGTTAACGTTTATGTCTGTTCACCAATTCAGTCATCAACCAAAAATGTTTTAAATTGAAAAATTTGCTGATTATGTCAGATATTGCTATTTGATGCCATCAGTCGTGATTAATTAATTACAAAGCCTCTAATTAGATACATTTTTTAATTGTGTCCTATCACTAATGTTTATCTTACTTGGTTAATGTCATTTTTGCTCCTGGACCTCATATGTTAAGTAATATTAGCTGGAAATCAATATTTTGCAAATGTCTATTTAACTTGTAAAATCTATTATGAGTTATCTTAAGCTAATAACTTTTCTCCGGTAAGTCGCTGCCCTATTTTCCAAGACGACACTCCTCTGACTCTCTGACCTGTTGCCTGGATGCTGGACGTGACATCGAGCCGTGCTCTCGCGAGTAACGTCATATTACCCTATCAAAGAGTAGATACTGAGCAAGACAATTATCCGTAGTTTACCTTAGTACTCACGAGTACCCGACACAATGCAGGACTCTGCTGTGAAGGTGGAGACGTGCAGCAGTGGTGTATTTGCCACAATAAAAAAAGAAAGAAATTTGAAGGAGATAGCCAGGATTTAGGAATGGTGGCCTGCTGCTGCTGAATGAATGCAGAGCAAACACTGGGATCCGAAGATCAACAGGCCTCCAGATGAACACCCACAGGCCGATGCGTGTCGGAGATTGACGGCTGGGACGCATATTTTGACAGACAAAAAATTAAGACATTTTATTTTGATGTTACAAGATCACCATAATCTTCAAATTTAGAATTAAATTTTGAAAATTAACAATGTAAAATAAAAGAAATTTTAATTAAATAGCCTGCTGATAATTTATTTTCCAAAGCTACAGGGACCCGCAACAGAGGCATGAAAGAGCCGCATGCGGCTCTGGAGCCGCGGGTTGCCGACTCCTGATCTAGTTCATTTTTTTTAATGTATATGCTTCCTGTATCTTTGATCTTTAAAAAAGTGTAATTTTGATTAATTTTTATGCAGATGATTCACAGATTTATCTGCTGCTGAAACAAAACCAAAACCACACCCCCTATGAGACTGTTTAAACAGCTGCCCTTCATCTAAACAAATAGAAGATTGAAGAAGGTGTGATCTTTGGAGCTAGCGAATTCCACGTCTTAGTGCCAACCTCAGCCCTTTGAGGTGCCTGCCGCAAACCTTTTGCAACAAACCTAGGAGCGATCTTTGACAACACTTTTACATTTCAAAATCAAATAAATGCAGTTGTTAGAACTAGCTGAAGCTGATGGTTCCTGCGAAGGTCAAGCCTTTTCTTTACTTCAATGACTTTCAGCAGTGATTCACTTTGTCCAGGCTTGGCTACTGCAAAGGTCTCAACTCTCACCTGCAACTGATCCAAAAATGTATCCAACCTAAATTGGGTTCTCTGCATTTGCTCCCAGATACATTTAGAATTGATTTTAAGATTTTATTATTCAAGTGTCTAAACAGGTTGGAACCTCCATCCACTGTGATATTTTAACTTTGTTCACTCCCACACGATAACTGCTGACCAGATGTTCCTGGTTGTCCTGAGCTCTTTCCATGAAATCATGGAAAGGCTTTTGCAGTAGCTGCTCCTAATATGTGCAATAGCCCGCTCTGCAAAACCAGGACTTAATGGACACTTTCATAACCCACTTTTAAAAAATACTTTTATTCCTTGGCCTTGTTTTTAAATATGCATATGAATAGATTGACTTGACTTTGTGACAGTGACAGTCCCAGTGAACAGTCTGGATTCAAACTGTACATATGTTGCTGCAGCCTCAGTGTGTTTGACACATCAGTGATGGTCAGCATTGCCAAGCCAAACTGCTTCTGTCCTTCAGCTTTGAAATATTCATGTTATTTGGGATGTTTCTGCATGGAGTTTGCATGCTTTTCATGTGCATGTGTGGGTTTTCTCCGGGTACTCCGGCTTCCTCCCACAGTCCAAAAACAAAAACATGCTGAAGTTAATGTAAAATTCTACATTTTCCATAGGTGTGAATGTGAGTGTGCTTGTTTGTCTGTATATGTAGCCCTGTGATTGACTGGTGACCTGTCCAGGGTGGGATAGACTCCAGCCCCCTGCAACCCTAATGAGGATTAAGTGGTGTATAGATAATGGATGGATAATACACATCACCTGCAAATGCTGCTATATATAAGATGGACTACAGGAGGCAGCAAAATAATAAAAAGAACAAGTTTTTGACTTCCAAAAAAGAGATCTGAAGAAGTCTGTGCAGATAAAAATATATGTTATTATTCAATATTGTTTTTCACAGTATTTTAAGCTGTGAAATCTGTAGTTGGAAAGTGATAAAAAAAAATAAAAATGTTCCTTCTGAGTAATTAGAAGTGGTAACAGAAAAATGTCGTTTGAAGTACACTGTGCAAGGGTGGTTGAGGAACAAATCAGCCTGGGTTGAGAGGTGCTCAGCTATAGCTAAGACCATGATGACCTTTAGATTGAAACAATGTCCTGGGGAGTCAAACACATTAAGCACAGTAGCTGGAGTGAGCCCTGCACTGAGAATCCATCTCCTTAGATTAGCTGACAGCAAACAGGCCACCGACTGGAGCCTGCCTCAGTGGAGTGACGCCGGTGATGCCTTGAAGCAGCCTCGACAATGTAATCCCATTTGCCCTCCAAAGAATGGAGTTGTGCCTCCTTGGACCCTTCTTAAACACAAAAATACACAGCGAATACACACACATTCCCACTTAGGAAGGACAAGATGGAACCTGCAACTGTGCAGCAAAATCCTTTATCTTTCATGTTCTGGACCAAACGTGTTCCTTTCATAGCTGATTTGCAGTTGCAGGCTTGTATAAGCAATCAGTTTTCCTTACTCACTGAGATCAGTCCCATTAGAAGGACAGTAGTCAGCACTGAGACACCTAACCTGCAAGAAGGAGGGCTATCGCAAGTCATTCATTCCATCTGCTATAAGACTTTATAACATCAACAACAATGGCTGATGTTAAAACAAAACTGGACTCTCTCACATTGGCTTTTATCATATAATCTGCACAGTTCTTGTACTATTTGAGTCTCTTGTACTTCTCATCATTCCGTAAGTCACTTTTTTTTCCCATCCTACACTCCTGAAAATATTGGGATTGTTATTATGATTACTGTTTACTGTGATGATTAATGTTTACTGTTGCTTATTGTCGCTCTACTGTATGATGCATGCTGCTGTAACATGGGAAATTTCCCCGGACAAGGGGGAGTAATAAAGGATTATCTTATCTTATCTTATCTTATTCTTGTTCAACCGTAGTTGCATGATAAAATGATTAATTTTGGTCAATATCAAAGATTACTGCTAATTCCTATTTACATATTATATAAAAGAGCAGGAGAAAAATGGTTTATTTTGAATTTGCTAACCTTATGTTGGATTTAACTACCCACCTTAAGTAACCCTAACAATAATAACCTTAATAATTACAATGGTAACACAAAAATTGATAAAGTTGTGTACACACATGAACAAAAAGAAAAAAGAAATGATCTCAGTCTGATACACATTCAGTAAAGAAAGCAAATAAAATCTAGAGTCACAAGAACAAAGCTACACAGTGGGGAGGTTACGGTTCCAAGTGTTCACCAGGCAGGGAGCTGCACCAGTCCCCGTCTGCATGGATTAGACCACCAGAGGTGCATTACTTAGATGGGTTGGTGGGGACACAGGATTATGGGTGTTTTTGGACTGCAAAGTCTGTTTCACAAAGGCAACCGCTGGCCATACCCCCTATTGGGGTTGATCAAGAGATCCAGGCAGCCACAGACTAGCAGACCTCGGAGGGCCTACATGGCAGCCACAGGAAGAATGGATTAGGGTCCATTATCACAAGATATGATAAACAGCTACGAGGTAAGGAGTCAGCACAATCTGGGTGATTCTTGTAACCAAACTTTGTGTTTTGTTGTTTGCTTTCATGTGAGTTTGTGTTTTTTATGATATGAAATTATCTATGAAACTAGTAAACATTCTATTCGACAGTTTTCATTTTGTACTTGACAAAGTGTCTATCGACAGTACGTACCACTGCCATTGGTGGACCATTTATTCTGGCACAGTTGGGGTCCACTTGTCCCGTTAGAAGGAAGCGTCACTGCAAATCAATGCAAAGTTGTTCTGAGTGATCACCTTTATACTATGATAAAATATTTTTATCCTGATGGAAGCGGTCTCCTCCGGGTTGATACCTCCATCCATAGGATGCAAAGGGTCACTGAATAGTTTGATGAAAATCATGTAAATCATATGTTAAGGGCTTCACAGTCACCAGATCTAAACCCAACTGCAACACCTTTACAAGATTTTAAACCAACATGTCAGGCAGCACTCTCAAATGCCATCATCAAAACACTAAATGTGGGAAAAACCTTCTGCAAGAATTTTTCCAGAGACTTGAAGAATCAATGCCAAAGAGCAGTTAAGCTGTTGCGGTGGCACATGGTGGCTCACCTTCTTGTGCTGGCTTTCCTTTAATTTGTCACTCATCTACACTACCGTTCAAAAGTTTGGTGTCCTTTACAAATGTCCTTATTTTTGAAAGAAAACTGTTTTTCTCCACTAAGATAACATTAAATTGATCTGAAATACAGTCTAGACCTTGTTAGTGTGGTAAATGACTATTCCAGCTGGAAAGCATGAAATTGCCTGGGTGTGTGTGTGTGTGTGTGTGTGTGTCTGTGTCTGTGTGTCTGTGTGTCTTGTTTCTGCTATTCCGGTGGGGACTTTGACCTGACTATTTGTTATAAAGGTGGGGACTTGTCTTACGGTGGGGACCTAAAATGAGGTCCCCACGGGTGGCAACACCGTTTTCTTGGCCATATTGTTGTTAATAAAAAATGTAAAAGTGCAAAAACGTTTGTTTAGGGTTAGGCATTGATTTGGTGATGGTTAAGGTTAGGGTTAGGGTAAGGGTTAGGAGTTAGATATGAATGGGAGTCAATGGTAAGTCCCCACCGGTATAGAAAAACAAACATGTGTGTGTGTGTGTGTGTGTGTGTGTAATATATACGGTATATATATGACTTAGTGTCAGCTGAACAAAAACTGTTTAAAAGTTTCTTGATTCAATAACTACTACTAAGTTTTCAGTACATAAATCCCATTATTTTTATCCATTATTAATATACCTCCAAGAAATCTGATTCTTGCTTTCCCAATATGTTTATTTATGTTTATGATAAACAAAGAGCTCAGAAAGTGCCTCCAACAACAAAGAATAGACAAGCGTGGGAGAAAAACAAAAGCCTCCTTGCTAATCTGCATGCAGAATAACACACTGTGAGGTTAAAACGAGTGCCACCCTGTAAGGCTTACGGCCACCAGGGTAAGGCCAGTGTTGCAAACTTGTGCTTGCTGAGGATCAATATCCACATGGGCATCTTTCCCCAAAATAACGACAACAAGCTTTAAAAGAAGGTCCAAACACTGTGCAGTACAAACATTTCTTCAAAAAAACACTGATACCCAGTGGAAGGCCTCCTCCACGCCACCAAAATAATCCCAGAGACAGCAGCTCCAGTATTTTACTTTGATGGTAGCACTGTGTCCATAAATGATACCAAGCAATACCCTGTGCTGCTGTTTGTTGTTGAGCTGTTGGGGCCTGGGTTTGTCTGTAAGTGCTGAGTATATTTACCCTCTATCCAGTGCTATGCTTTGTTGCACTCTGTGAAACAAGGAAGAATTCAATTACATGGTGGCCGAGGCCCTGACAAGAGCTCACTCTTGTTTCAATCACCCCACAGGTGGATATGGGGAAGAGGAGAAGTGGCGCTGCAGTCACCACACTGTGGACCACCAGAGGGCAATGAGGCGTGAGGAGGCTCTCAGAAGGTGGTGGTCAGTGGCACGGAAAGATGTGCAGGGAGCAGTAGTCTGGGTCTAATCGGACTAGGTCAGTTAAAATAAGTTAATTTGGAAACTCTGTAGTCATAAGAGATAAGGTAGCGGGATGGCAGCTGCTATAAATTAGAAGAAATAAAACAGAATCTACATGTTTTGGCATCATTAAATATGATGCTTCAATGGTCCGCTGCACAAATTGGAGGCAGCACAACATCTGTTTCAGGGCCCTCGTTCTGCGGCTAAATGTCTGTTTATTATATTACCTTATTTTCTTTTCCAAACAAAAACTGTACGGTCCGTGACCGCATTGTAAAGAACGAGATGTGTGCACTGCAGCCATCGCACATCCTCTCCAAGGATCCAACACGTGCCCAGAGCAGATGAACGGACTCCAAGACAACAAACACCATCAATCATCATGATTGTCACACTTTTCATTGAGTTCATAATTTCCCTGCGAACACGGCCGTGGATCCGCGGCTGCAGAGACGATTTAAGGCCGTAATCAACCATGTTATGAGTCCACATTGACAATTAATGGGTGACAATGGCAGTAAGAGGGTGTCACGGGAGCACTTTTAAACCTTGTTTGTAAAGCCCTATGTATTTCACCTTATTCCTCTCAATAACGTGATATGTTTGTCTGTATTCCTCAGGGCTCAACTGTCTACAGTGATTGAATGCCATCCTGTCCTGGAGGAGGCCAGATCATTTAACTGCTATTCTCTTCAGTTCCCTATGGAAATGCTTTGTGTGTGTGTGTGTGTGTGTATGTGTGTGTGTGTGCCCTGTCCGCCCGATTGTGTATACAGCCCATAAATGATATTAATGGTTAAAGCCTACAGAGGGATGTTGTGGCGATAACACAAACACACCACAAGCTGCAGAGTGACAGTGAGAAATATGGCAGGGAATTAAGTCAAGATTGAAGTGTTAAGAGGGTCATGTCTACATGGGAGCCAACTTTCATCAAAGCTGATGAGCGGGGCTTAAAGAAAGGAAAAAAATTCTCTGCCTGAAAACGCTTAAATGTGTTTGGGGGTTAGGAGGAAGAATAGAAGGACGGAAGGGTTTTACAAAATGTGGAAATTAATTAACTGAAAATGAACATGTTACTCCCCCAACTGCTATAAACAAACAAAAAGAAAGAAAGAAATAAAGGAAAGAAATTAGAGATACAGTGGTAGCATATGGACCTACACTATCATTCACAAGTTCGGGGTCACTAAGAAATGTCCTTATTTATTAAAGTAAAACAGACTTTTCAGTGAAGACAACATTAATCATAAATACAGTCTACACAGTGTTAATGTTGAAAGGCTAATTGAAGATTAGAAAATCCTTGTGCAATTATGTTAGCGCGTGAAAAAAAGTGTAATTTTTCATGGAAAACATAAAACTGTCTTTTGAACGGTCGTGTATACAGAAGTGAAAAAGGTGATCCAATATCAAAATAAAATCACGTATGGAGTTCTTATTTTTTGCTTTATCATAACACATAACTGAAGCCTTTTGGTACATTTTCAAAACAGAGTATGAGACAACACTGTGTTAAATTATGGTTTAATTATTTAACCTCAATGTTAAACCGATTTCAGTAATTTCATTCATTAGCTTCTTTAAAAGTTTCTCTAATTAAACTAATTCTTAGATCAAATTTAGCAGCTTCTGCTTAAAGAGAAGTAAAGAAGCAGTCCTATCCTGCTAAACACATCCAAGATACAGCCGTAGTCAGAACTCTCTGAGGCCCTCAGCAAAATTAGACTAAGGTCCTTTCTGTCTGATCCATGAGCCATGCAAACCACAGACCACAGTCATATCGGACACTGTCGTGATCCCATTACAATCCTCCCTCCTTTAAAACATCTAACAGTCTGATAATAAGTAGATAATAGTTTTAATTTTATTTTATCAGCTGCATCAGGTGCATCCATATTGCTCAGTAAGCATGGAATTTTGTAATGCATTTTGAGTACTAACAAGGTACAAAGGAGCTAACGTAGACAATTTATGCCTAGCAAATCTATGAGGCGAGTCATCATATTGTCTGACTGGTGCCCATAGAGGTCCCTGCTGGAAACATTTATTTCTGTGCATGTATATGAATGCTGTTCACCATGAGAGCATGCATTCATATGCAGTTATATTCAGCCTGACATGACAGCTAGTGGTGTTCTATGAATCCTCGATTTTGTAAAATGAGAGCTCCTTGTCCTGTTTTGCAACAACTCGCCATACATGTACTACTGTGTAGCCACTAAAAAGATACATTCCGCGGCACATAGTAGCCACAGTGTAAGCGTTGGAGCAAAACTCAATGTGCGGCAGATGTTTTCATGTACTATTAGTTTTAGGAACACATTTGATAGTCTACTTCTACACATCTGGTTGTGTAGACGCTGTACATCATATGCTGTTGGAGAGAGTCAGGTCTCAGAATTGGAGCTAGCTAAAATGTGGGGAAGAATTGTCAGTGAGGGAGGTGAGGAGTTACATGAGCCAAATGAAGTGCAGCTCACAGACAAGCTCTCATGTCTGTGGTTGGGATTTATCAACAAAAGCTCTTTGGTTAAGATTAGTAGAAGAACATGAATACGGAGTGTTGATGATCAGGTTGTGATTCTGTCACTGTTACAGCTGTCTAAGGTTACACACATACCATAACACAAGTTTGATTAAGTTGTATAGTTGCTATTGCTGAAACACAAGGGTCTGCTAGGGTATGAGAACTTCTTTAGTCGTTCTTTGGTTGGTTGGTTTAATGAGCAGGGAGTCGGTGGGCGCTGCTGAGTTGTGAAGGAGTAGAAGTGTTAAAATAACATTATGTCAAAGTTAGTGTAACCAAGGTGTGCACTGAAACACAAAGTCTGTTGTTTGTTATTTTGCTTTTTTTTTTTTATTCTAAATTCTGTTATGATTTTCTCACCCTGTGTTATCCTGAGCAGATGGTACACTCGGATCTGGTTAGGCTAAAAAGGGAATAGGGTCTGGAGGTAGTGGGAAAGCAGACAGTATCTTGTTCTCAGGCTGAGGCCTTTAGCTCTTAAATTTTCTGCTTCTCCTTTTCAGTATTCAAAAGTTTTTCTTATGTCTTTTTTTGCATGGACTCCTGTCCACTGAGCTGCTTTGTTTGATATGCCCATTAGGTTTTCCAGCTATCTATCAACATGCACATCTTTACTATAGAGTTGCAGCACTGCAAAGCTGGACCACATTTATGCTTTAAAGTGACAACTGACAGAGCATGCATTGACAAATGGTACAGTAACATGTCAGTATCAATATTTATTTGACAGAAAATTATTTTTGACTCAGAAGTCCTTTATCAAAACGAGCTATTGAAAACTTTGAAAATTTGACCTATTCTGACACTTTACAACAGAAACAATTCACTTAAAATACAATACAAGCTTGATGACTACTGAAAGCTTTAAATGGTTTCCACCACGTAGACAACTGTCAGTAGCTTTGATGTTCTACACTGCATAACATGTTCATTGTATAACAGAGCAAGATATCCATGAATCACACATCAAAATTCAGGCACAGCAATGATCGGCTGCTATATTTAATCCTAATTCACATGACTGTCAGTCTGTGAAAACATTGTGCCCTCTGGACAGCAGTGATGGTTGTAGTCTGTCAAAAGTACACATTTCTCCTGTCTCCTTGAACAACCGGTTCACAGAATTTTCAGTTTATGCTGCCTGAGCAGATGCAACCAGATTTGTACACATTTTCTGTCAGATTTTTTCCCCTTAAGGACTTATTTTAGTATGGTATTTATGAAGATGCACAAATGTCCTGAAGCTTGACAACAAAATGGCCAAGACTATAAAATCCTATCAGCAGGCAATCAGACTGCAGGAAGCATATTCTAAGAGTAGTAGCTCAGAGACTTGGCTCACAGACTAAATGTCCATTCTGCTCTGTTACCATAGAGAACCTATTCAAAATTTGTCACTTTGACCTGGAGTTGAATTGAAATCACCAGTGGTACACGCAGTAATTCTGAAAACACTTTATGCATCACCACTGCCATTTTAGATCTCCGAGTGATTGCCATATTCGGTCACCCCTTTTAAAGTCATTTTCATTCACATTGCTGCTTTCTCAGGGAATGGAAAGATTTTTTTTGAGAGAAACCATACTGTTGTAGGTCATTGTAAAAACGCTTGGTTTCCAATGATTCAGAGGTAATTGTATTCTATTTTAACTCATAAAACTCCCAGACACTAGCAGTGTTTCGTGCACATTATGGACACACACCTCAGCATTCTGCCTTTTGCTGTCCTTTCCAATCTCCTCCCTTTCTTTCTCTTCATCTATTGGTGCTTGGCTCTGCTAACTGCATATCAGGTCCGGGCACAGGCTAATCGTGCGTCCCACAGGCTCGGTAAGACTCCAGCAATCTGAAGGCAGCACATTACCCCAGACATGCTTTAGTGTGGCACAGCAGCCTGAATGCCATGTCCGCAGAGAGAGAGAGAGAGAGAGAGAGAGCGAAACCACTGGCGTTTGGCCCATCAGTTGCTTTCAGCAGGTTTTTGGCCCTGTGAAATCATTTTGCACCACTAATGATGTCCTTTTGCAAGCCACAATCCATTCCAGATCTTCTGGATCGCCCATAGGCAGCGCGTACGTGTAGAGGTCACGATAAACCTGCTTCATAAAGAATGTGTGTATAATTTCCGCTTGGAGCTGCGGCAGAGATTCCAGCAAGACACTTTTAGGTAAAGCTTTCAATTCAGACATGACTTTGCACTAAAAACACAAACGTGTAGAAGCAGGACTGCATTAAAGTTTGATGAACTAGGTAATGAAATATGAAAGCACTGATAAAGTGGATGTTAATAGGTTGCCTATGGGTGGACTAAGCCTGTAAGTGAGGTGAACCTTCCTCCTGCAGAAACAGCTATTAAAAACACAAGCGTGTGCATGAGTGTGTAAAACACGAAGGCTGCTTTTAATGAAGCTAAAGTGAAGCTAGTAATTGCCAGAACGCAACACATGGATTAGTAAAACATTTACACAATAATGGACAGTCATTCTCCACTTACCTATTAAAGTGTTTCTAATTAATTAAGGAGTTTTATATTCAATAAAGTGCTCCAAATTAACATTGCACTGCTAAACAAAGATGCTAAAGCCGCAGATGCAGAACCACTCGATTCCAGTAGTATACTCACTACTAAAATTTCATTAGACACATTCACTATAGGCTTAAAATGAAGTGGGTCCTTCTGTTCATCTAGAGAGATTCAGGCTTGAATCACAACGTATGGACAGGCGGGAACTGTCCATGGTACTTAACCTTAGATGCACGAGTGATTGCACCCTACACTATTCCATAGGTTGGTCCAAAATAACCCTGTAAGAATCATTTTTTGTCGTTTTGGTTAAGAATAATTGTTTATATTCTTGTTTGTATTATATTTTTGTGCACACAAGAATGATTTCATGTTTGAACTCTGTTTATTTTTCATTTTCTAAAAGATTTTGAACATTTTGATAATTGAGAAAGAATATTAACCAGAACAGCAAAAGAAGAATGTTAACATCCATTTTGTTGAAATTTTTCCACTCATTTCTTCCAACTGTTGCTGCTCTCCATCCCTCTAAGTTTGTGCATCACCTCTTGTACCGTATTATCAGTGATAAAGAGCTTGGGGTAGCCATACAAATATTACAATTTCTTTAAAAGCATAAAAGGTAAGTTAAAAATTTAAATGGAACGATATCAAAAACATGTTTTTTGACAAATAGCTGAAATAATGAAATGATAAAAACTTTTCATTGCAAAGATATTGCAAGAAACAATGTCACTGGGTCATTTTTGATCCACTGATGTATCTGAGGGTTAAGAATGTATCCGTCTTATTTTTGCTACTACTTAAATTATTATTATTTTTTTTTAAAAAAAAGGTCAACAGGAACTCAATCAACAACAAATCTGATTAGCTGTACAGCTCTTTAATCAAGTTATGCATTTACTGGTTTACTGGTTCCAGGTACCTAAAAAGGAAAAACGTAAAAAATAAAATGCAATCGTAATACAGTTGATTTCAAAATAAAGGCACAGTTTGGTGTTATGTTCTAACCCACTTTGAGTGCAGAGATTGTGAGAGATGAATAACATGTTTGTGTTGCTCTTTTGAGAGTGACAAGAGAAAGGCGGAACTTAAAAAGAGGCTGAAAGTGCTAATGAGCCTTATTTTAACAACACAGCGCCGTCATGAATATTTAACAGCTAACAATATAAAGTCTGATGAATTCACCCTTCTGAGTGAAAAATGGTCTCTGTGAAGCTGCTGCTACCCAGACATACAATACCACTGTCGAAAAGTGCTGTTTGCTTTTAAATAAAATTTCTAATTTCAATTCAATTTTATTTATATAGCGCCAAATACAGTCAAATTGTCTCATGATGCCTTACAGAACCCATATGTCTGACCCCCAGAGCAAGCCCCAAGGCGAGATTTGTTACTAAGCAAGGAGGATATTGAATTCAGCCTATTTTTTTTTTAAAAAGCATAAAGAACAAATAATACGACCGCACAAACGCCAGCATCCTTGAAAACACAAGTGCTTAACAACAGCTTTTACTGTGAAGGATACTCATGCCTTAAAACCCGTGTTCTGCTCTAGATAAGGTAACCATCGCCACAGTCACCAATTTCATTTTTTTCATGATTGCAAATGGCACCTCATTATTCATGAACACTGATGGGATACTCAAACTTTCTCCACACGTCTGAAGAGGACAAGTTTCAAGGTAGTCGGAAAGATTCTGCAAGGTGCTAAGTCCCATGGACTCACTTTGTTGCTAGGCAACAGCAAGGGCACCAGTCCTCTTTCAGGAAAACAAATTCACTGTCCAAAATAAATAAAGATAGAGGGAACACGCCATGAACCTCTTGAGCGGGGTTAAGTCTCTGGGAATAACACTTGAAAAACATCAAGTACTGTGGCTGCAGAGGCCAAACAGTTGTTTATGTTTGGTAATTAGACTGTAGCTGTACAGACACAAACAGCATATCTACAATCTCCAAACAGGATTACTGGTTTACTTTTGAATAAGATAATTTGAGTCCTAATTATGCCTGAATATGATAAGACTTTTAAATTATATTGAAGAAAAATGTCATTTTCTGTTTTGCTACTTCACATTGTTAGGCTCTGCAGACACTCCAAAGACTGAAAATATATGGAAGTGCTGTTGGTGGCTTTGTTGTTCGTTTTCATAAAGAAAATGCGAACAAACACCCTCGGAACAGATCAAAAGGCTACGAGGCTACTAACAACAGTAACTAGGACTCCTTATCAAAGAGGCCTGGCTTTATCTCATTAAAGCAGGCGAGAAAGTAGGGGGGAAAAAAGCTCCAGTTCCAAAGGGAAATGAAACAGTTTTGCCTGTATTTGCTTTGTTATTTAGCTAGAACAGCTCAAATTAATTACTCTCATCTTCTTCACTCTATTCATTATTCTAGCTGTAAACACATTAGTCAAATGAAATGTCTCTGTGCACACCTGGCTTTCTTATCTTTCATGCTGTTGACGACGGGGTGGTTCAGCATTTCCAAGGTGCTGCAAGCAGAGTATTAAAAAAACCCAGCGCCATTTATGGGATACGGTACCTGCCGCCTATTCTACCGATAGCTGCCTCCCAGGAAGCCTAAATGTATGAGATTTGTCAGTGTCAATTTCCCAGTTAATCTCTCTGGTCCACCTCGCTGCTGCCTCTGCCGCCCATTCATTCTGCTGCTCTGTGTCTACCTGCTCACACTATCCCACGTAGGACACGAAGGTGGCGGGAAGTCCAGGAATAAGAAACTAATCTGTGGTAGCCGATGCTGCAGTGTGTCCCTGCATGTGAAACTAGCAGAGCTGATACACATCCAAGAAAAACGGCCAGGTTGGAATTTACAGATGCAGAGTGAGCTTCGGTTCACTACAAATCCTGACGATAAAACTGAATGTGACATGTCAGGCCATAACAATGGAATTTATAATTTACTCCTGTCTATCCACCTGGTGCAGAGATACTGCCACTGAGCAGAGAATATTGTGTGCTCTGAAAAACAAAGCGTCTCCTTTGTACAGTTACACTCAGTTACAGATTTGTGAAATCACCTGTTTGTTTATTTGTGTTTGTTTTAAATGTCAGAAATTGCATTATTAGAAATTAAAAAGTGGAATTTATAAATATCTGATATAAATATATATATATATATATATATATATATATATATATATAAAATACAGGAAAAGCACTTGGCTGAAATCTTGAAAAAATCTTGAAAAGATTTGTGGCAGAAATCACAGCAAGATAAAATGTGGTCATTTAATATGGATGTACCCACAAACAAAATGACTTCACACTGAGCACAGGCATGTGTTATAAATCTGCGGGGGTGTTTCCGAATCCCATCAATTCCCCCCCTCCTGCTACATAGTTAGGTGACGCGATTCGGTATCCGTACATAACATACACATGCATAACACGCGCCTGGGCTCAGCACAAGGTCATTTTTTCTGAAAGATTTCATCCGTCAAAAATGATACAATTGAGCAGCCTTGACAGAGAACTGTGCTTTCTGAGTGCTTTTCTGATTAATCCTTCGCTCTGTAGCTGCTACTTTTTCCAGTGTTGCACTTTTCTTTGGTATTTGAGGCAAAATATTTTTCAAGTAAAAATAACAGATAAAGACATTTGTTTATTTCTGTTTATTTCGGTGAGCTTTTTCCAAACTCTCTGAGCTCTTTGTGAGCTGCAGTTAACCAGAAACAGTCACAGTCAACAATTGGAAGTGAGACACAAAGGAGGGATAAACTGCTAATCAATACAGAAAGAAAGGCTTTTTGTTAAAAAAAAATATTACTCTGGCTTCTGAATAGCTAACGTTGTCCTTTTAAGAGTGTCAAAACCAACATTACTCAAGAACAGGGGAAGTATTTATTTCGGCACCAGACTAGAATTTGGCAGGCAGCGAGGTGTAATTTGCCTTAAGTTCTGCAGTGAGTAAAATGCAAATTTCGGCTACATTAAGAAAGCCCGTGTTCTCAGCTCATTACTGTTAGACACTGGCACACTGGGAAGCTTCCTGGCCAATAACATTACAGCACCAATTAATTAAAATAATTCGGCTTTGACTCATATTAGTTTAAAATATCCGACAAAGAGATTGAAACTGTACCAATGCAAAAAACTAACGTTGGAACACCGATATCTATAATTCTGGTTATTTTCAGCTTGTTAAGGTTATTGCAATTTTTGTGTAGATCCCTTACTTTTGGGCTTGTATTTTGTCCTGCTAGTAAAACTGACTACTCTGTAGATTACATCATGAGAAAATGCTACAAAAAAGATTAAGCACTTTATCGTCATTTCCGCCTTTTTTCCTGTGTTATCTTCTTTTTAATTAAGAAATTCAACTTATGGTTGAAAAGTACAAATCAGATACAAGTAGGTTTTACTGATCTGGCTTTAAAGTGAGGGTCTGAACTGAAAGGTATTAGAATTCTGTTTTAAGGGGAAACAACCATTTATTAAAAAAAATTACCTTTACTATATATTTTTATTTTTGACTACACTGCATAAGTAACTTGCATGTAACCTGTTGGGTGTTGGGTGTAGAAAGCTGCCTAATACAGTCCCTTTCAAAAGTTTGGGGTCACTTAGAAATGTACTTTTTTTAAATCTGTTTTTTTTTCAATTAAGATAACATTAAATCAATTTGAAATACAATCTAGACATTGTTAATGTAGTAAATGACTACATTAGCTGGAAACATTTGACTTTTAATGGAATATCTACAAAGGAGTACAGAGGAACATTTCCAGCAACCATCACTCCTGTGTTCTAATGCTACACTGTGTTAGCTAATGGTGTTGAAGGCTAATTGATGATCAGAAAACCCTTTTGCAATTATATTAGTACATGAATAAAAGTGTGACTTTTCATGGATAACATGAAATTGCCTGGGTGCCCTCAAACCTTTGAACATTAGTGTATCTCTATAAAATAACCAAACTTGGCATTCATGGCAAATGCCCCTTTTAAAAGACAATACATGTGAGATACATTCATGTTAAAGAGAGCCAGCAGCCTAAATATTAATAAACTGCTCATTTTTAGGCTGAAAATATGAAAGAAACCAAGAAACAAAAAACTTAAAAGTAAAAATTTTAAAACTTAAAATTTTATATTTTTAGAAACGGTATTCGCTTTGTTGCCATTTGGGAGTTAAATGAGAAATTTGATTACAATGATGTTTGTATATAAAATCTAGAGCTCTCAGCCAGCATCCTAAGAGATGACTGAGACTAGAAATAGGGGTGATCAACTAGCCTTGCTCTGGTCAACCTCTTTAAGTCCTATAGTCACAGAAAGATTGCCAAGCAACCATCAGAGACACCAGACCTGACCACGGAAGTCCCCCCTGTAAATCCATGATGCTGCTTCAATTTTGTACAGCTTAAATAAATGATATACAGCATATAAAATGTCAAAGATTGTATAGTTCAGAAACTTTGGACCGAACCAGACTCATTGTTGTCTCCATGTCTTGTCTTCATGCCAAGTTAAGCTATTGATGACATGAAGATAGATTGACATGAAGATTCAAGACATGACTTTGATATTAGTCTTCTCATGTCATTTCAGTAATGAAAGTAAATAAGGTTTCTTCCCAACATTATTCGCTGTGCTTCAAAAAATCCTCTTTGTGGTGCCATTGAGCAACTGCAAAGTGACTGCCAACAGAATTAAGCTGCATTTGTGCTGGACCATTGACAAGACGGGGCTGAGAGAGAGATGGACTTTATATGTGTGTTCTATCATTCTCGTCTTGACATTTATGACGTATCTGGCTTTGTTCCATTCTGATCTGTAGGAAATTGCATTTCATATGGCCTGGCTTGCTGTAGTATATCAGCCACAAAGCACAGAGAGGGCACTAAGTCAAAAATTCTGACGGAGGGCACATAAATCTCTATTTTTTTAAGAATGACTTTGGTCCATTAAAACATCTTAATGTGCTCAGTAAGGGTGCTTTCACACCTACGCCTTTCGGTCCGCTTAAAGCGGACTGGAGTCCGCAACACCTGCAAGTACGGTTCGTTTGGGCTGGTGTGAAAGCAGACCAGATTTTTTTTGGTTCGGACTAAAGAAGCGGACCGAGACCACCTCCCGAAGGTGGTCTCGGTCCGCTTCTATGTGAACTCCAGTTCGGTTCGCTCCTGGTGAGAACACAAACCTGTCTCCATTCGGACCGGCTTGATGGTGCAGCAGACTTTATGGTCTACGGGAGCTTCCGTAGCAGCCTGCACAGGTTGTGGAGCATCGCCCGCTTTCTCCGATAACGTCTTGCAATGCATCTTCTCCGTGCCAAAAACGACTGTGTAATGTTCTCGTACCGAATGCGAGCTTCATGCTGGAACAACAGCAGTATTTGTGCTTGATGCATAAAGCAATGATACGAATATATGGCAACAAGAACGAACAGGAGAGCATAGTTCATTGTTTACGAATAAACCTCGATCCATGGAATAAACACAGCCTGTTGTTTTCTTCTGGGACTTTTCCCTCTTCACATGCTGTGCCAATCAGCGTTCACCTACGTCATCTAAAACACCTTATTTTGTGAACAGCACCGCCAAACGACTGGGGGGAGATATAACATTCATCATAGTTGGTTCAACTGCGAAAACACTGGTGTGAATGCGAACTGAACCAGTTGAAAATAGCAACATTGTAACAACTTTTGGGTCCAAATGAACCACTCTAATGGACTAACAGGTGTGAAAGCACCCTAAGTCAGATGACAGATAATCCCAGTGTGTGGGTCCAGACTTGTGAAATGTAAACTCAGGCACTACTTCAATGATTCTTATTACTTTTCTGTGGAATCATATTTAGGGTCTGAGAACCAAATGGAGCAAAGCCCTATTGAAACCCATGAGTTTAGTGTTTTTCATTTTTCGTCCATCTTTTGCAGTTTTGAAGACCCAAAAATACTGGGAAACATTTGAAACTTTGCACACACATCAGGACCTTCAAAAAATTGGATATTTTAGGGAAATTGCACAGGTGTGTGCCAAAATGGCTCAATAGCACCACCTGGAATATTTCGAACAGGAACTACGGCCAGTACGTGTCACCTAAAGCTATGAAATTGGTAGGCATATGTAACTTGTCAAAATGTACGAAAATGTAATAGACAATCATACCTAAAACAGAACAGGAAGTCAACCATTTTGTATTATGTGTCATAATATGGACCAATTTTTGTACATTTTCCAAAGCTATAAACTCAAACAGGGTAACCTCCATCAGAGCTCAAATTTGGCATGGGTGATTAAAAATTATCAAAATGTTCCACAAAAGTCTGGTGGCGTGGAAAGAATTTCAGCGTTTCGCCATGAAACAGGAAGTGCGGTGTAATTGGCCTTGACATGCTCCAATCTGCCTCAAACTTTATACATGTGATCAGAGTCTGGCCCTCATCACATTCATAGGCCAAAATACACCCTCGGTTGCAACGCCACCTGTTGGACTTGCTTAAATTCGCTGGCCAGCAAGGATGCGAGGACCTGACCAAGGCTGCTTGCAGCTTTAATTTAATGATTTCTTATTTTTTTTAAATATTGAGTTGTTGTTTGGTAAATTTCACTGAAATTGCAATTAAAAACTAAACACACTGAGTCATTAAATTTATTCTGAGAGCTGTTTTTTTTTTTTTGCAAAATAAAAATCAACGATAGAACACAGTTTATTACATGGACTGTATTTTACATGTATTTTTTTCTGAACACTGAAAAGGGATATTGTTAATGTTGTTACAGTACTGAAATGTCTGACTGATGTTTTCCATTTAAATGTGATTGAAATATGATGGAAATGCATCAATCAGCTGGCATAAAGGTTAAAAACTGTGGAATATGCATAGTCCATCCTGTTTTTCTGGTTCATTCCTTTTCACTTAATGCTGGAATGTCAGAGGTAATGCTTCACAATAAAATCCAGGACCGTGTCAGAGCTTGATTGTCGAACAATGCACTGAAATGAGATTTTGATGGCCATTTTTCTTATCTGCCTGTTCCTATATGGGTTATTAAAGCCCAGTGCAGCGCCTAATATCTGACCTGTCGATCTGATTCCTTCAGTCGAGAATAAATTGTGATTAAAGTAACTTCAATTCATCAGCTACTCATTAGGAAAGCACTGTAATGTCCTCTGAGAGATGCATGGCTGTAATGTGTCCAAAAATACCTAAAATCCTTCAGAAAAGTGACTTCTGGCAGCTCTGTCTTATACTGTAATTCTAAAATCTTACTCTGCACGGCACTTTGATTTATTTCCCGCGAGGCAGCCGGCCATCAATTCTCTGCATATGACATTATTGCTCGTTCAAGACTGTCTGGGGAGAAATTATCATGCCTGATGATGTCTATGAGTTAAACCCATAGAACAGATGCACGCCTGATGTTGAATTCAAAGCACAATGAAACATTTCACTTCAAAGCGCAGCAGGCTCTGTGGAGACAAACTACCGAGCAGAGTTCTGGGAATCTTCTATAATCCAGAGGAATCAATTAAATAAAGACCTTAATTATATATTTTTCAAGCTGTGCTGATGATCATTATATATGACAGTGAAAGCTGCCAGAGTAAGTAAAATCTGGCATCCTGTGGAAAAGAGACTCCATTATTCTGTGAGGAATAAATTCAGATCTTCACTCTTGTCCTACAGAGTTTATACATATAAAATACATATAACCAGAATTAATGCCTTAAAGTGTTTAGCTGGGACACACAAATGTGCTATTCACAGAATGAAAATGATACATTTTCAAGTGCATATGCTGTACCATTATGTTGTTTTTTCCTCATTTACTTTTCAATGTCGAAATGGCCATAAAAAACAGTGCAGCTTGGTGCTGTATATTACCATATAATAGTGCTACTAAACTGCTGTGGGGATCATTTTAATGATGGGTGAAAAAAAGCAGTTTTCTTGTAGAGTCACGTCCAAACTAGTGTAACAATGAGGCCGGACTGAAGTAATAAACCAATCACATGCCTAACAGCTGACCCTGGAGGCTTGATTATGACATTTGTGTAACTCATTATAGCAGCACTGACAGTAAAGCCATAACAACAAAACTTCAGCATAATGACTGTCAGTGGCTCTCGGTAAATTAAATGTGTAAAAAGCCAGAAACAGCAGACACCAACACTCTGGAAACATTTCAGCTGCCTTCCAAGCCATTTTCACGCAGTGTGTAAATTAACGTTTGGCTCGGAAAAGGTCAGTTTTCCTTTTTAACTTCAGTACTGAGCAAATCTACAAATATACAGATGTGTGGACAAAAAATCCTTTCAGGAAATTGTCACCTGTTTCTTGCGGGTGTTACGTATACATGCAAATGACAATTCCATACATAGCTGACACACGGTAAACCTGCCAGGTATTAGCATAATAAAGGGAAAAACATTAACACAGCATGCTTCACACCCATACTTAATTCCGGCTCAAACTAAAATGGGAGAAAATATTATCAATGTTGTCGTAAACACAAGTACAAATCCCTGCTGTTATGGCAGTCATACTGAGAGACTTCTGATGTTTCGCAGTCATTTCCATTCCACAGCCAGCATTTGCATTTGTTTGATTTCCAGCGGCAGTCTGCAATGCCTCTTTGTGCAACAATACAGACACAAATAAATTAAGATCCGTCCTTCCTGGCAGAGATTATTTATCTCCCTACTCAAGCTGTCTGAACTTCGAAAACACAGTTTCAAGTTATTCACTGCTATTCCCATAGTCATCGCCCACTACCTTGACAGTAAAGACTAGAGTCGGCTCCACGCCTGTGCATGTTTTCATGAAACATCGGTCTTACACAACTGCTAATAAAGAATTTGTGTAGCCTACTTTGGTGTGCAGATGCCGGTGAATCATTGTAATGTAATGCATGCCTATAGCTATAAACCCACTGCTAATCCTTCCTGCAGAAAATCAATTTTTTACATTGGCTTCAGCTGCCCTTAGGAAGACATATCACAAAACTAGTCAAACCGGCGATCAGAATCAAACAGACTGGAATCAGACAGAGGAGAGCGTAATTCCTCGTCTACATTCAGTAACAAGTCTCTGCCAGAATGAGAATATGCCATTTCATTCTCATCAGCCTCTTAAAAAGACAAACATTATGTAATTAGGATGATTAAGATGAGCAGAGACTAAAGGCCAGCAGTGTTAACATAGCTGGAGATAATAAAAGGATTAGGGGTGATTCACTTAGAGAAGCTAATGGGGTTTTAAAACAGAAAACAGGAATTCATTAGCAAATGTGATTGACAGCTGAAAATTGCTGAATTTAAAAGCAGAGACAATAGTTCAGCAATTGCGAAATTAGCATAAGAGGTCGGCTTGCCCAGGAGCAAAGGCCGGAGAAGTCACTTTTAGTGCCACGTAGGTGCAAAAAGAGTAAAAAGAGAAAAAAAAATGAGTACCTTTAGGAAAAGAGAGAGCAGATCTGCAGTGAGCAGATGAGCACTGACCCAATCTGACCCACTTCTCCCTGATTTATGGTTTATGGTCCCTCAGCAGACACAGCTTTGTTCTGGGGGTCATAAATCTCCCGCACCTCAGAGCCGATCAGCTGACCCTCCAATCCTGGCAGCCGCCCCCTTCACACAGTCCCGTCCGCCGGCTGCAGCAGAGCTCTCAACACAAAGCAGAAATCACCCGAGCCACAAGCGCAGGCAGTTAATCACCGTGAGCAGACAATAGTATGAAATAGAGCCAAGCAGGCCGGGAAGGCGATTCATCGCTATCGCTAAAGCACTCAAACGGGACAGCCGAGGTTTACCTGTTTGGTAACCTCTGCTCGGGGCACGGGGAGTGTTTCTGTAAAAAGTGAAATGAAGTTCTCACTTTTTGAAATAAGCCAAGAGGTGTGCGAGGAAGGAGGTGCCGGGATGTGAAGACACCTCGCTGGAATAAAAACACAAACATGACACAATGACACAGTTTTGCATTTCTGCCTCTGGCCATGTTTAAAAGGCTAAATGCTGGACTAATTACAAGACACATTAATTAGTGTGATGAGCCGAGTACACGACTGGTGACACTCTCAGAAGTTGGATCATCAAACAGGCAAACATTGCACACTGCAGCCCGGCTCAGCGGGTTAACTGCTGCAGCATGGAAAGCACCATATGTCTGAAATGAGTTATTTTGCCTGGATCAGACGTGGTGACAACTCCACTGTCAGTGGCGAGAGAAGAAATATAAGAAGGAAACATAAAGGAAAGGAGCAGACAATGGAGCACAAAGGGGACAAGAGGGATTTTAATTTGAAAGAAAGGAGAGACACAGTGTGAGGGAGACACGGCAGCTGGAGAGCAGTCAGATATTCCTCCACTAAGACAACAGCCTGGAAATAAACACTATGGAGCAGCATGCAGTGAGAGTACCAACCAAAGCGTGTCGCCTCTCGCAGCCGCACCATCATGAAGAAATCAGCAAACTCACCTGCCTAAAGCATGTAAAGGCATCTCTGTGCTCAGTCCTTTTTACCGTATGTGTATCGTGAGGGAGCTCTGCTGATGCTCTGCGCACGCCACCAGTCTAAATGATCTCCACGACTCACGAGGGAGCAGATAATTGGCTCTCAGAAAAGTAGGATAAACACTCATTGTAATGGGAGTGAGTAGCCTGGCGATAAGGCTTTTTATTGTTATTTTTTTTGTCTTCTCACTCCCGCGCATGGATGCTCTTTCTCCCCCTCTCTCTCTTCCCCCCTCCTCTTCACTCTCTCATTTGCTCGCTGACTCCCCCAAGAGCCCCCCACCCGCCCGCCCACCCCCAAGTCCCACCACACCTTCCGCCTTATCCCCCCAAAGCATCGCTGTCCTCGCCAAGGTGCCACTAACAGCGTCTGTAAAGCCCACTTTCTCATTGGTTATTTCCACCCCTCTCCTCCACTTTCCAGCTTTCCAGTCTTAAAGGCACAACGTGTTCGCGCCACCTCGACCCTGCACCCTCCCTCGTTTCTTTCAGTTCACAAAGTGTATCGTGATGAGAAGTGCTGGGCAAAACTAATTACAGTCCAGGGTCGGAGCAGCGGGACGGACTTCAATAATTCATGGGCTCAATTTAAGGGGTGACAGCAGATGTATACCCAAAAAACAGAGCTTGAATAGACCTTTATCACGGTAGACGTTTTGACTTGTCACAGCAGGGAAAGCACAGGTATATTAATGATGGCTACATTCCTCTAAGGGGAGGTCTCGGTTTTGTGCATTCTGGTTGGCTTTCATGTCATACTGGGACGTTTAATGGCATGAGCCATCATTAATTCCTCCCATTCTTTCCCTACTGTGACAAGTCAAAACGTCTGTCATGGAAAAGATCTATTAGATTTTCCCACAGCCACCCTGCTGACGTTGTGAATGTGTGTGTGGCATGGGGAAAGAGGTGGCCAGAAAAATAGGATCCTAAGTAATCTTTGACATTTATATATCTTTAGTAGCAACTGAGGAAAATCTGACACCATCAGCAGGTCTGTGGTACAACATATGGTCTGTAAGTGGCACAAACAGGGAAGTCACATTTTTCACTGTTTTTTACAGTAAGCTGGTTACATAGAGCAAAGACTGGGCCAAAAGCTGTTTGGTAGATGTGATGTATCACCATAAACATACTTCGATAATGGTGAGGCGTATGTTTAGACTGGAAAATGAGTTTTTAAAAGACTGAGAGCTCTGATTCATTGGACTATGGTTATATTGTTTCAGCATCACCACTGTGATGTGTGAACGTGCAAAAGTCACATCACTGAAAGTTTCATATAAAGTAAAGCCAAGTAATTAAAACATATCATGTTCCAACTTTTTTCTCTCTGCATTGTCCAGAAATAAAACTCACGCAGTTCTCATTTTCCATGATTAATCTACAAAAGAAATCTGTCTGATAGAACATTATATCCTCTGATTTAAGGCTTCCTGAATGCATTTTTTTTACAAACTTAATTTCAGAGAAACAGAGTTTGCTGAACTATGTGTCCATAGTGACGCCAGATGCATGAAAAATGTTTCTGCTACAGAAATCATGATGTTGACCGATACTATGTACTGTGTCGGCAGCGTCTTGTATTTGTTAATGTTACATGCAGAAACAGGACTAATTTGTTTGATCATTTAAATCAGCACATCTCTCTGCATGACAAGTGCTGCAAAGCCACATCCGAATGCCACCCAAAGCTACAAAACTAGTTTGAACGTCTTTGCCAGTGGCAGGTTCCAAGTATTAGAGAGAAATCAGCGATGTGATAACTATTCATCTCACAAAAGACATGATACCAATTAACAGCTACAGAGCAGTGCTTTGCAAACACGTGCTATGTAACACCATCACACACCGATTTTTCTCAAGTTACCATCCCAGAGCTGTATGAAAAGTTGAGACAGAGCTGTCACACGTGGAATATTATGTGGCTACAGCTGATTTGTAATTCAGCCAGACAAAGGAGCTCTACAAAACTTGGACTGTCCACTTTACAACTGAGGACTTCCAGCTGAAAATTTGCTGTCTGCAAACTGCTGGATGATCATACAAGTGAGACCATCGCAGCAGGGATGAGAGAAGTGTTGGCTGCTAGGGGCTGTGATGAGAGATGTCATATCTGTGCAACAAAAGACAATGCAGTGAACATAATGAGGGCTGCTGCTCTGAACAAGTGGACCAGACTGCAGTGTTTTGGCAACAGACTGCATTGGGAGGTTGTTAAGTTACACCCATGCTAGACTGAATGAGCAGTTGTTTTCAGCTAATACACACACAAACACACACAAGCACACACACACATATATATATGTATACATATCTTTTTTGGGGGACGGGGGGAGGGGGGTGACTTGTACTTATTTTGAAAGAAAAGACTATTCTAGCTGGAAATGGCTGGTTTTAATTGAACACCTAAATAGTCATTGCTTAAGACTTAGAGTCAATATTTTTTGCACTAAATATACTCCTACAAAATGTGTTTCTATTAAAGTCAATTCTTCAAAATGTTTCCTATAATTATTACATAAGAAAAACTTCAGACAACAGTTTATAGCTTGAGCTACTTTCAGATGTTTTCTGTGACTGAGATCCCAACAACCCATGAATCATCTCCTCCAGCCGTAATCTCCAGACCTGTACGCACTGTCTGAGCACCTGCGCTGCCTGAATTTCCACAGATAAATTAGTGACGACAATAAACAGCTTCAGTCGCAGGTGCATCAACTGTGCTATTTGAATTTCCTTCCCAAGGCGCTTTGTGCAAATGCTGACTTTTGGAGTTTGCTCTTTTGTCAATCTGAGTTTCCAGTGAGCTGAGAGCTGTTAACTGGGACTACAGTGGGACTGCAGAGAATCCCAGCACAGACAGCCTCTTATTCAGCCATTTATTGCTAATCCTGCAGACTCAATCAGAGGCACAATTGGATGCCATTATTCATGAAGGTTTTACTTGTTTACTGGAGTCCGTTAGAGTTGCATGATGGTGCTCTGTTCTACATTTAACAGCTGCATACACTAGCACACAGGTTTGTAGACGACTCATGGAATTAGACTACTAAGGACAAATAAACCCTCTCTTAGCTGTAAAGTCTGATATGGTAGAGCTACATTTTGAGCAAGAAATTTCTATTGTAACTTAAAAATCTTGTTTTTAATTCCGGAAGCTTGAGCAAGTACAACTACTTTATGATAAATAAATAAATGAAGCAAGCAGGCAGCCTGAGTTGCCTTCAGGCCCACATCTGTAACGTCAACCTCGGCTCACCTACTCTTGCTGATCAAAGCTGCTTTCCGCCTTCATCAACAGCTGGCACGCAGACCAAAAAATAAATAAATAAATGAAAATAAGGAATGGCAAAACGGCTTTGGCTGTGCAACCCATCCCAACCAGACCTCCACCCTGTTCTCCAAACTAACACAGCTTGCCTTTGGTCTTCATTTCGCTGTTACTGATACATATTTCATAAGGGAATTGACTGTCTTCCTTTGATTCTTTGCCACTTTGGTGCCACTGTCTAGAAATCCATTATCTCCCATTATCATCTCTGCAGTCATTATTACAGATAACGAGAAGACTCTAATATATGGTGTGCCACTCGTTCTGTACATGTTTTCAACAGGTACAACACACAAAAACAGCATTCTTTGAGTGAGAAACACATGAAGCACTGGATCTCATGAAGTAGTTCTTTTTCTCTTTAAGCCAAAAAGTCAACGATAATCAGCTTAAAATATGTATTTAAAAAAACTAAGTATCTTAATTTTATTTATTTATGGGTGAAGCATCTGAAAAAGGAGACATCTGGTTCTCCTTAAAACAGCATCTACTCAGATGAATGTGATATGTTTGAACACAACAACAAAGAAAATGAGCTCTTTTACTTTCTAACAAACACAACAGTTGTAACATTCTTCTGCGGACTCTTAAGCAAAGGACTCATTGTAGGCATTTTGCATAATTGTCGACCTTTCTCTGACATTTTTGACCATTTCCCCGGCAGAAATCCTTCAACTACAAGATGCTTGAGGCTCTTCCTGCATCCACTGCCCATTTGAACCCCCCCCCACCAACAGCATTTTAGTGTTATTCAAATCAACCCAGGTCATTCCTTAACCCTACATTTTCTTGTTTTTGAACTGGTCTCATCAGTTTTGTAAAGAGTGCTTCGGATTATTATCCTGTTGAAAAGTCCACCTCCAGTTCTTCAACTTTTTGACACATGGCTTTACATGATCTTCAAGCACTCTTTGATATGCAGAATTCATAGTTGAATCAGTGACTGAAAGCAGACATCCAGTGCCAAAGGCAGCAAAGATACACAAATCTGAAACATTTCCACTACATTGCTTCACAACTGGTGTGAAGTTCTTCTACTGAAATGCTGCCTTTAGTCTGCTCCAAATGTGTTGTTTGTCACCATGGCCTAACAACTTTTATGTTTGATTCATCTGTCTGGAGCACATTATATGGTCTCACTCACAAAATACAGTTTTGCTTTAAAATTCCTTTTGGACAGCAAAGGCTTTTTACTAGCAGCCCTTTTTTAATCTCTTCCTGACTGGAGATGCAGGCACTTTAAAACCATCACAGTTGCAGAGTTGCCTATAGATCCTTGAATGAAAGTTTGCGGTTCTTGTAAACTTCTTTTTACATTGAAAGGCCTGCTTTTGGACTAGATGTGCTGGGAAAATTGACAGTTTTGAATCTGCATATCTGTGACGATTTCACATTTTTTGGACATTTTTAAAATGTCCTTGCAAGCTTCTAAGGAATTCATAACAGATCCGAGATGTCAGAAATTTAGATAAGACAGGTTCCACATGGGGCTGCACAGAGGCTTGGTAGTTAGCATTCGCCTTGCAGCTAGAAGAGTCCAGGTTCGGATCCCCGCTTTCCCGGGATCTTTCTGCATGGAGTTTGCATGTTCTCCCTGTGCATGCATGGGTTTTCTGGGTACTTTGGCTTCCTCCCACAGTCCAAAAACATGCTGAGGTTAATTTATTACTCCAAATTGTCCATAGGTGGGAACGTGAGTGTGCTTGTCTGCATATGTATCCCTGTGATAGACTGGTGACCTGTCCAGGGCATCCCCTGCCTTCACTCTAAGTCAGCTGGGACAGACTCCAGCCCCCCGTGACCCCAATGAGGATTAAACAGTGTATAGATAATGGATGGATGGATGGATGGATGGATGGATGGAAGGTTCCACCTGTCCCTGAGGAGTCTCCAATGTTTGACACCAAATCTGGAAGCCCTGATTCAAATTTTATGGATTTTAAGAATTTTTATTGTCGGCAGGGACGGCTGGTATAAATGGACTAACAGGGCTAAGCCCTCCCAGGCCAACACAAAAAAGATGAGAAATTTATTTTTCAAATAACTTACAACAGATTGTTTTAAGTTTAGGTGAAAACAAAGGTAGCAACAGCACCAATCAGTCAAAAGAAAAACATAGAATATCTCTAAACAGCCCCAGCAGATACAGTCCGCTTTCATTCATTTCGTTCTTGTAAGTGATTGACAGGTGTCATGTCCCACCCCCGTGATTTACTGATCATTTGGGCTAACTTCAGTCAGCCCACAGGCCTTTGACGCAGCGAGAAAAGGTTAAGCTATGAACGAGCATGAACGAGGTGGATTATTTGCTTTCATGTCCATTTTCCTCAATGTCTTTGGAGGAAAAGCTGGAAGTTAAGAGACTGGGATCACATCGGCTGTCGATGTGAGCTTCTTTTCAAATAAGGTAGGCCCATGTTGACCTGTTAAAGGACTGTGACACTTTGTTTTTGCTGAGGTCATCTGTTGTACTGAAGGCGTGTTTTGCACTACATGCCGCCAAACAGTTGTAATAAGACAGTTGCAGCAGGCTATCTGTGGGCAGTCGTTGCAGTTGGAACACGTTTTGTAGTGGTGTGTGTGTGTGTGTGTGTGTGTGTGTGTGTGTGTGTGTGTGTGTGTGTGTGTGTGTGTGTGTGTGTGTGTGTGTGAGAGAGTGAGTGAGTGAGAGAGAGTGTTGATGTAGAGCACTAAAAATGTATAGTGTACCTGTAATTGATGTAACTGTGTGTATCATAGGTGATGTTGCTTTTGCAGCTGTGTTAACCATTTAATCGGTATTATGCATTTGTTAGCCCACCCAACCAATTTCACCACCAGCCGCCACTGATTGTAGGCATGATAAATGTAGAGACTTTTTCCCATATGAACATGACTGATTTTTATTTACTTAAAATAAAATTGGCAGAAAATGCCAATTTTATTTTGTCCAAATATGTCTGACAAGCCAATTTGTTTACTTTTTCACTACATACATCCTCTTTAGGCATCAGTCATACTTTCTTCAGCACTGCCAGTATAAAATTCTATCAAAATATGCTCTTTTCAGCATCACAAAAACACCTGGTCTTAACTCCGGGAGTACAGATGCTATGCTCTCATACCTCATTATGCTGGATGACAGACATACAAACCAATGCTATGTCACTGATTGATTTCTGTATTCCAGGCAAAAAGACAAAACATTTAAGAACAGAAGTCTGTTTCTGTGGATCTCAGTCTGCTACTAACTGTGTGGGACAGTCCTCCGTGGCCACTAATGGGCAGGAAGTCACATTATGCTAAATGAGTAGCTAAGGGAGAGACGCTGAGGGAAAATGGCCATAGAGAGGAAGATGAAGCAGGCAAAGCACACTTCAGTGAGTGTAAGATCATTCTACTTCAAAACACAAGGAGACTTAATGGACAGCAGTTGTGCTAAGCTGAGAGTTCTTATTTGAACTGTTTCATACTTCAGTGCTGTAACATGGCAGTTCACTCTTTTTCTCAGTTTGCTATAGTGAATAAAGTGATATGTGTGGTATCCTGTAACACAGTGTTACTGTCATGCACATAACCTGTTCCTTCCTGTAACAGATTTTAACTAGCAGTCCAAAATAATACTCAAGTCAAGCACATTTAACATTTTAAAGTGACAATAGACTTATAGGTATGAAGTAATTGTGGGCTTACAATACAGTGACTGTAGAACAATGATAACATTTTTCTCTATATTGGTTCCCTATGGGCATTGCTTTCACTATTTAATTCTGTCTCTCACCATGCATGAAATTGAAGGCTTGATTTACGGCACGAAGGTGGTGCGTCAAAAATACAACAAACAAAACAAGGTGAGGACAATGCTTTTGTTTTCTCGAGTACACACCTGTAGTTTTCCCCCTGGGAACTGAAATGTTAACTGTGGAAACTCTACTTGACATAAGAAAAACAGCCCTGTTGTTGGAGGACGCAAAGACGGCAAAGAGTGATAGAAACTGAGGTGAAACTAAAGTGAACCTTGACTTGAGAGTAAGAGAAAGAGCTCCTCGATATGAGATGATTATAACCATCATTCAATTGCACATTACTTCGACTAGATCAGTAAAAACAAAAAAAGAAAAACTAAAAAAAAAAAAACCTGCCTCCTTATTGATACAACGGGGTGTTTTAACTCTGCCTTTCTCATAGCACTGACACTGTGGTTTCTATTTCAGATTGGGATTCTTACAGTTGTTTCTTGCTCTAACTGTGACATTATGAACAAGAAAAGCACTCAGAGAGCACAGTACTCCACCAAGGTTGCTCAGTCGCATTATTTCTGACGGAATAATAAACTTTAAGAAATAACTACCTTGTACTGAGCACAGGCGTGTGTTATACATGTGTTCATTGTGTACAGATACTGAATCGCAAGACCTAAATATGTAACATCATTTCCAACGGATGAATCCCGATAAGTCTGCAGCAGTCGATTTGTAGTAGGATGATAGTCATGTGATCATCAGCAGGTAGCTGACGTAGTATTCATTTGTTGTCATACACTCAACAAAAATATAAACGCAACACTTTTGTTTTTGCTCCCAATGAACATTCAATACACGAGCAACAGCTCTGGTTGACATTCCTGCTGTCAGCATGCCAATTGCACGCTCCCTCAAATCTTGCCACATCTGTGGCATTGTGCTGTGTGATAAAACTGCACCTTTCAGAGTGGCCTTTTATTGTGGGCAGTCTAAGGCACACCTGTGCACTAATCATGGTGTCTAATCAGCATCTTGATATGGCACACCTGTGAGGTGGGATGGATTATCTCAGCAAAGGAGAAGTGCTCACTATCACAGATTTAAACAGATTTGTGAACAATATTTGAGAGAAATGGTGATATGGTGTATGTGGAAAAAGTTTTAGATCCTTGAGTTCATCTCATAAAAAATGGGAGCAAAAACAAAAGCGTTGCGTTTATATTTTTGTTGAGTGTAGTTACAGTGACACCGTGCCACTATTTTGCAATGATACAGAAATCTTTAACAAATCTGTGGATCCAGACTATAAGCAGCATCACTGCTAACATCTAATCACTTGGTCCTTGTGCCATTTCTGACCTTCCCTGAAAATTTCATCCAAATCCAATCTGTTTTTCACTAATGTTGCTAACAGACAGACAGACAAACAGATTTTAATTTTGACAGGTCACTTCTATTTTACCGACGCAGCTTTTCCAGTGTTTACAGCATTAGATATCAGCTCAGAAAACACACAGAACCAGTTACATATGAGTTCACACATTGCACGTGACACTACTCAGCCAATGAAGTCTCTGCACTGCAGGCGCTAAACATCGCAGCACTGCGTTCGGAAAACAGTTGAGAGGTGAGGGACAGAGAGGAGGACAGACAAAAAAGAAAAACAAATAAAGCCACATCAGGACTAAAATAGCCCTGCACATGCTGACCATGTCTGGCTCAACATATAGCTGTGAGGCAGCTTTCTAAACCATGAACATAATCAAAACGAAATATTGCTTCAGACTCACCAGTGAGCTCCAAATGGCCCTGGCACCATACAGGAAAAGATTCAAAATACTGGCAGGGCAAGCTGCAGCTCAGTTCTCCCACTAAGCAGCAGGGGATTTAAGGTGAATGACGTAAGACAGGAAAAAAAATGCAAAAGTTTTCAAATGTTTAAATTTTTTGAGACTTATGTATTGTTAAAGATGTATATAAGTTGGCACAGGTTGTTCAGTCCTTATTTTTTCAAGTTCTGCACTTTATTTTCAACTGCACAGTTATTTCAAAAGTTATTTATTTATAAATATTGTCCAAACTGATTTTGAACTGTACTGAATTTATTTGCTTTCACAGTCAATTATTGATTACATGCAAGCTAATAAAATCAGTAGGTTACATCAACATATTTCACATTAATTCAAGTTAGACATTATGCTTTTCTGGACCTTTGCTTTAATATATTTTCTCTGATTAGACCTCTTTGAATTTTAATTGAATAAACCTTTACTATAGTGTATGTGGTGCAAACAAAAGAGTCAATGACTGTGCATATGAAAAGCAGAAACTATGTAAATTTGGCTGCCATCCCCTTTGAAGCGGTCTCCCTGTGCAGTGACACACTGCTCCCAGGGCTCCTGCTACATTTGGAACGCTAACTATAAACGCATTTAGCACATTATCTGACACTGTGTTACAATGCCGACCTTTCCACGTGACTTTCAGTTTGGGTAAGAGAAAGAAGTCATAGGTGGTTTATAGGGTGGGAAGTCCAAAATGCTTGAATGTTTCCAGCAATGCTGTCATGATGGAACACAGTTCTGGTGGTTTGCGGCAGACATTCTCCTTTAAACACCTAAGAACGTTACAGTAGAGCTGGGCATTGACATTCTGACCCTAGGGACAAATTCATGGTGCACATATTCCATTTATGTGCGATAAATGAGAACAAACAGCAGCACTTTCTCACATTTGATAACTGGGAACCATTAAATATTTAGCATTTTTGCTTGAAAATTTGGACAGAACAATTATCAAAATATGTGCTCTGTCCATAGTAAATTGTTGAACGCAGAATGTTCCCTTCTAATGTTGTGTCTTGTGGTATTGCTACATTTATTTCAGGAAGATCTGATTACCTTTTCCACTACTACAAAAACTGCTGTTTTGAGGAACCGATTCAGGCATATGGGTTCTGTAAAGCGTCTTGAGACAATTTGACCTGCAACTGGCACTATATAAATAAAATTGAATTGAACTGAATTTAATTGAAGGGAATTTAATTGAATTGATGGCATTTAGCAATGCCATGTATGCTTGAGCAAGGCCAGGGAAGAAAAGCACTCTGACACAACTTGTTTTTTGGTAATTGACGTGGTTTTGGCTTGCAACATCTTTAATTATCAGCTTTATTAAGAAGAAACAGAGAATTAAAACTGACACATAGAGATAAATGAGAGCCCAAATTCAGATGCAGAATTCCTTGGTGTTGGAAAGGAACTTAAACCTGAAAACACTGAACTGGTGCAAATGCTTTGCTCGCATAGAAACGTTAAAGAGTTACTGTTAGTAGTTAGTTGTTACCTGTATACAAAAAGCCCATTTGTAATACAAAGGTTGTATTTCTTTCTTCATGTGGACACACAAAATTTCCTGCTATATCTGATCAGACAGACAGAGTCGACAGATTGTATTTCTTATATAAGTGCTTTGTCATTTTCACACATATTTGAGCTTTTCAACACAGCACGGTACTATTTAAGTTATTTTCCTCCACATTTTCTGCTCTGTGAGATTTTTTTATATCCATAATTTAATATAACAAAATCGGTGGTTCTTTAAGAATTATTCAGTCTAAGTGGAATCATTTGAAAAAAAAAATCCATTCATGAATTGTAATGTGTATCACTGTGTGCTGGCTTTATTTATTCATGTGTCTGAGCAATATTCTTAAGTTCTTAAAATAAAAAACACTTTCATCCTGACTGCCATTCATGAAACACTGCAGCTTTACACTGCAGCTACAGCTTTAATGAAGGTGATACAAGCAGCAACCATTCCAAACAATAAATTGTCATAAAAGCCGATATCGCAGCCAAACTCATAATGACAAACTTCTTAACTTCTCTGTCAGTATGTTGGGCAGTTATATTTGGCTTCAGTCCAGCCACAATGTGAATGAACTGTTCGGTATAGTGTGAATCACTACATGATTTGCCCGCAATCTGCTCTCCGACAGCTGGAAACTAAACCTCCACAAAACATGAAGTTCACACATATGTGACAGGCTGAAAAAGGGTGAAAGCCTTTCTCTTTGAGCTTTTGGTACAAAGGATTTCTTTTAGTAAAAAATGGTCTGAATGTGGTTTTGAACCTCGCTCAAAGGAAGTCAAAATGAGAAACCAAATCAAACACGGGGGGTAAAAGAGAACTGTTAGATGACTCATGAGAGGAAGAGCAGACGGTTGAAATACCCCCAACAGCTATAGTTTCATCTACTGTCATACTGAGGCTTTGTTTAAAAAATGTTACTCGACAAAAAGGCTCCAAACTTAGAACACAGTTAAAGTACAGTACATGATGTGAACCTGCATTATCCAACGCTGCTGTGAATCACCTGGAGGCTGCATAAAATTACCGGTTTTCAAATGTAAATCCTGCATACATGGTGCTAAACTTAAATGTCTCAGGAGTCCACTGTCATGCTTCAGGCTCCTACTTCTTCTCTTCCAGTTATTTTTTTCTTCCTACGATCAAGGTTGAACCCTTTCCTTCGTTCGATGAAGAATCAGAAACTATTCAACGAGAGCTTCTGATAATTCTTCAAAAACGCCTGTTATTGTCTAATCCATTAGATAAAATATTAAATATTATTCTAAATATTTACTCTGTGGTCTTTGAATTGTGTTTTAAAAAACTCAACACGTGTAACTAGCCATCATACTCTGATCTCAGATCAGATGTAAGTGTTTGTACCCTGAAATTTAATATACTCAACCACGGCACAAGCTTGATAAGTCTGAGTGGGGTTGGTACTGCTTGAAATGTTTGCAAGGGCAAAAAAACAAACATTTTTAATTAATTGTTTCTGGTTTTAATAGAAAGGCCATGCTTTCATTTAATCAAAGAGGGCACAATTCTACAAAACTGTCTTCACACAAGCAGCCACAAAAGAAGTTGCCCTAAAAATGTAATAAGCACAGGCATGTTATGCATGTGATACAGAATCACATGACCTAAATATGTAGCAGGCGGTGGGAATTAATGGAATTTCAGAAACATCCCACAATTTAATCAACTGCTCCTTGTAGCATTTCCGACGGATAAGTCCCGATAAGTCCGCATCGGTCAATTTGTAGTAGGATCGCAATCATGTGATCATCAGCAGGGAGCTGATGTAGTGTTCACTTGTTATCATAGATAGAGTGACACCGTGTCACTATCTCACAATGATACAGAAATCTTTAACAAATCCCAGGATCCAGACTATGAGCTGCATCACTGCCAAAATCTAATCACTTGGTCCTTGTGTCATTTCTGACCTTCCCTGAAAATTTCATACAAATCCATTGTTCCGTTTTTGAGTAATGTTGCTAACAGACAAACAGACAAACAAACGTACGACGACTGTCACATAACTCTGACATCCCTTGGCGGAGTAATAAGTTGACAAATGTCACGAGAATCACAAACAAACTGGTCAGACAATATGTCCAGCCCGATCTCACGAGGATTCGTGAAACTGTTACGTAAATTTTTGTTTCGGTTTCGTGCGCACCAACACGATTTCGTCATGTTTTTCGTGCCGCTCACCACAAAATGCGCACCAATGTATTTTAAACGGCGGACTTTTCGTGCCACCCAGAACGTATTTCAAACGAATGTGTGTATTATATTTTTAATGTAAAACCATGGCGAATCCAACGCTATATTTTGCATGACATCGTCCCTAACCATAACCCTAACCATAACCCTAACCATAACCTAACCATAACCTAACCATAACCCGGTGGTACACTTACCAATTTGCATAGGAATTTAAAGAATGTCCGGCGGCCGGCGGCCGCAAACGCGATCACACAAGCAGTATACGCCGATGGACAGCTTAGATCGTCATGAATCCGCTGGTATAAACCACTTTCAGCTGTGATTACCACAGCGGGTTTCGTTGTGAGCAACACGAAAAACATTTCGTGGTGAGCGGCACGAAAAACATGACGAAATCGTGTTGGTGCGCACGAAAAAGAAACAAAAAATTTACGTAACAGTTTCACGAATCCCCGTGAGACCGTGTTGATATGTCAGAAGCAAAGAGTCACAATTAGGCCTGAACAGTTACTTGACATCAACTTGAAATCACTATTCAAAACAATGTAATCAGCAAATACACTTGCTCTGTGTAAATTACGCATCACATCTCTAGCAAGGTTCTAACTGTCATGTTACTGCTTTTACACGTTCACTGTGTAACAGTCACACTTTAAAAGGTGTCCCAAAGCTCTGTTCTATGTTTTGAATCTGTTACACAGTGAACATGGAACTGAAAGATGCTTTAAAAAATGACATCACAAGTCAAATAGCAACCACAATATCTGACAGAAAAATGTAAATTAGATATTTTCTCCAAACTGTTCAGCCCTAATCTCAACTGACATCCACTACTGGATTTCAATGATGTGACTACCACCACAGCATTCAGGACTGTGTGCTGCTTCCTTATTTTTTGCCTTTACCCTAAATGTAAAGAGGTTTGTATTAACAACTGGTACATCCATGGAAGCACTGAAACAGCAACCCAGTACTGAGACACGGACATGCAGTGAGATGATGAGCTTATTATATTGTATTATAAAAGCACAGCAGGAATCTAAGAATTTAATACCTGCTGCAATCACACGATATTAAGTGCAAATGAGACACTAAACATGGTAAGATTCAGCTTGAGGTATATCCATAGGCCTCAAACAGGAAAATCATCGGCATTTAGTTTTAGCACAACCTAATATTACTTACTGGTGTAATTTTTGTTTTATCATGGCGCAGCTGGGTTAATATTCATAATTTATTGCTAGTTATTCAAAGCAACCAAAGCTAATTATCCAATTTTCCAAAGTATTAAAGTATCAAGCTGATGTTCCAAAGCTGCATTTAAACTATTAGAATTGTAAATAAGGTTTATTTAATAACTTTGTCTTCATTAACAGATAAAATGTAAATTATATTAGCACTTAATTCAGTTTTTCCTTCACCTCTCCATCGTAGTCAGAAGACGCATGAAGTCTGACAATTTAATACATAAAACAAACTTTTCCATCTGGAGTCTGTAAGTAAGATTCCAAATGCCCATTAGCGCAAAATGAATACATTCAGCAGACGTCCCCACAAATTGCTATTAGAGGTTGACGGCAGCTATGTACAGTAATGCACCTTAAGTTGTAAATGGCCTCGTCAAATGAAAATGGAGGTGAAATTGGAAGGAAGTACATCTACAGCAGAATCCGCAAATGGAAAAGAAATTACTTTTCTGCAGACTGAACTGACTAACAAGTGATTCTTAAGGTTCTTAAGACATCTTAAGTTGGGAAAAAGTTCAGGCTCTGAAGGTAACTTCAACAACTTCGACAACAGCTGCTGGCATTCAAGGTGAACTCAATTAAAAGACGCCGGGTGCCTGACTACAACTGATTCAGTCTTCCTGAAGTAGAAGAAAACCTTATGTGGAGCATATGGGGCTGAATATTACACCCACAGCCAGAGACCCTTCCTCTACTCGCTCTTAATAAACATGATATTCAAGATTTGCATCACAATGCTCAGTGAACCAGCTAAGCACTTGACAGCCACATTGATGCATCTCCCAGCGTATGAATATACAGTCTGGAGTGATGCCTGGAGTGTTTCAGCTCCTTCCTGTGCTAATCTTGGCGCCGCTGTTGAGCACGCTGTAAGTACGGTCCGTTCTTTCACTCGTTCAGCCGGGCAGGAAGTAGTCAGTAAATCAGTCATTCAGTCACTGCGCTGACATTAAGATTTCTCGTCACAGCAGCTGAACATAGACCAGAGCTCAGATTGCAGCATCACAACAGCAGTCTTTATTCTCCAAAGCTTATGTCTCATGGGTCATTCCAGAATTGGAAGACATTTCACATCCCATCCATCAAATTTCAAATAATCTATGTACAAAATACTAAAACATGCATTTGTTGTGAAAATGTACTTGTCCTAAGACCAAATCTAAAAAAAATAAATAATAATAATAATAAATAGGATGACAGAATGTTTGAAAGTATTTATTCCTAAAATGCAGTTCTTCTCTTGCCCCACCCCCCTAATGACCAAATTGAATCTCAAATAAAACAGTTCAAATGAAATTTAAATCTCCTTCTTTGGTATTATTTGTTTTCATTGATGTCTCTTGTAATTATGGAAGCATTTTTTAATCAACATAATATTTGAAATAACAATAACTATGCATGGAACGTGTGTCCCGCAACATGTTAGCACAACCTTTCTAGCTGGTGGAAGAAGAAAACAGTGAATCACATGAAACGCTGGAAGTAACATCATCAAACAGTTTCCCAAAAGAATGGGTAGAGCAAAGCTATGTCCTCTCTTCTGTTTTTCATATTTTCGTAACATTGTCAGCCTTGACTGAATGTCTCACTCTACCTCCTGCAACCCTGTTACGCATATTATCAGGAAAAGACAAATTCTTTTTAGTTTTTTCTTTACTTTTTTCTATCAGTAAGTTTGTCCTCTTGGTCAGCAGTAGCAGCTAGCTAAATATCTAGCTTCTCCTCCTCAGAAAAAGCTAACATTAGCATAAATTAGCAACTCTGTTACTGTGATTAGAGGAGGGTTAGCAAACAACAAATAAAACATGGAATAAAAAGGGTACCATTGGTGTGTAAGCTGAGCCAGTCAAGCCTTTGATAGTTTATTGCCTATTATTGATGAATATGTAGCAGAAAACCGTAAAAGAGAAGGTCTATTTTTCAAAAGTTTTGAAGCCCAAATGTCCTCAAATTCTGGTATGATATAATTTGTGTCACAGCAGAGCTCAGCAGTGTCCAATAGAGTCCAGCTGCCTAGACATTCCTGACCCGACCACCTCAGAAAAACAACATGGGAAGATGCTTGGGGGAAAAGTACGGTCAGGAGGCAGGCCAGCAATTATTTGTGGCATTTGTCTAACCTTTCACGGATAATTCAAGTGAGTGGCTGCCCAGACTACCTTAATGGAAGCTGCATCAGTGTCTCGATGTAGACAGAAGTTCAGTGCATCTTATGGAAGAAATGTCCTTCTTTCTTAACAAAATAAAAATTAAAAAAAAATCTTTAATTTTTAAAACTGAAAAATAGTCTGCTGATTGTGAATTATCTGCCAGCATATTCGAGAAACATTTGGTAAATGAACAAGATTCTAGAATGATTCTGTAGCGTCTTCCCAGGATGGACGTTTTCATCGAGTCTACATAAAATGTCTGTGTTAACGGTGGCAAGGCGACAGAAATAAGCCTGCATGTAATTCCATTGACAAAGTATGAAGGATTAGAGCTTTTTTAGGTTTACGTTCTGCCTGAGCACACACAGTCTCTCCATCCTTTAAAGAAAAATGACTTTATTTAAATTACTTGTACAGTATGAATGAATGTAAAATATGAGTCATTTTATTTTGGAGTCGAGTCATTTTTCAGCATGCAGCCTCTTTGTTGGCTGCAGCCAGGCTTCTGCTTCTTGCTCTCATTCAGATCTGGGCTCTGCTCCGTATTAGCACACAGCGCAGTGTAACCTTTATGTCCAGAGAGTGCAAATAGTGCACTTGGATAAAGCAGCTGTTATTGTGCTCAGTGTGTCAACAGACAAAGGAATGTATGTGTTTCCTATGTGAGCACAATTATCATGAAACAATATTTAATAATGGATTTTACTAATTCAAAATACATATTCATGTTTTCCAAGAACTATTTTTCCGAGAACTATTTTTGCTGATACAGAGCATAGCACAGACTCAGATAGGATGCCGAGAAAATCAGACATTGTTGTCTACCCCTGGTAAAATCAAATATGAATAATGCAACCTAAAGTCTGATTGTGTGTCGTGAGGAAAAACAGCCGACACAACATGGACAGGGTTAAAAACTACTACAGCACAGAAATACCAGAGGTATCGCCTGCCGATCCTCTCGCTGGTTCTGGTGTTGCTCAAAAGAAAATCCAATGCCACTCCAGTATGTGATGAACCTGACAAACAGTGTGCCGTGTTTAAGTGATAAATGGACTGAAACGCACACAGAACCGTGGAACAGCAGAACGCTACCGGCTGTTCTGTGATGGATCGTGTGGGCTTGGCTCTGTCTTCTACCGCTCTTCTGGTTGACTCTGCTTTCTCTTTGTCACACATTTTTGAACCAGTGGCTGACAATATTATACGCTGCATAATCAGGAAATGTCGTACTTCACAAATCTCTCCTATTACCTTCAAATTTACTGATATCTTTGATCCTTGGGGTCAATTCAACTCCAGCAATTTAAACCTCCAGAAAATTATTATAATTAAAATTGTTTATTAAAATTAGTTTATGTGTCAGGTACTTTAAGTCTTTTTGTTGACTACCTAAGCAAACAGCCCCACACGCACTCCCCTTATGCAGCCAGACCACCAGAAATTTGCAGATCACAATAAAATCTCACTGACCGACCTAAAACTGGAGAGAGATATATTTTTGGTGTTTTAATGGCTTTGTATTATTTCAAAGTACACATTTTTGTTCTTTATAACATACAACAATTTCTGTTGTCAAGAATAGTAACATGTATTATGTTAGGGGTCAATTTGAACCCAGGAAAAATGAGCATAATTTCATAAAGTTTAGGGCCCTAAAGTTATCGGAATAATTTAAAATTGTAGTTATAGTGACCTCAGTATCATCCAAAACAACCAAAACTAAATTGTGTAAAATGTTGAGATTTTTTATATGCTTTCTACAGCTAAAAGCCTGAGGTCTGATGCATACAACATGTGTACAGGATATTAAAAACATATCATCACATTCATTTTTATTTACCCAACTGCTCCCATTAAATTAGAAAAAGTCATTAAATATGAAGAAAAAAATGTCGATCATTTATTTAGTGATACATTGAATGGGGTGAAATTGACCCCAAAGATAATAGGAGGGTTAAGGCAAACACTGAGAACCAGGAGCAGCATCTCCTGCAGGACATAAACGGTCAATTCATTGTTTTAAAATTGCACGGATGAAGTTTCCTACTAACTAGTTTCTCTTGTGGAGATCAAACCTGATTCTGTCTAATTGAAGGCATCACTTCCATTGTAGTAAATACCTTGTTAAACTATAAAGTATGATTAGCAAAAATAAAATGAGTTTCTCACAGCACTCAGATACTTTTGTACTGACTTACGCACGTCTTTTCAGTCTGTCAGTAAAAATTATTTCATTCCAAATAGCGGTGATTTCTCAGAGTGCTCTGGTAACAAGCTGTGGCTCATAGTGGGAGACTCGCCCCTCGGTGACCCCTAATGAGCCGGCAGCCTCCTGCCAGAGGAAGCCCGAGCTGCTGCACTTGTAATGAGCTGCTGTTTTTGCTACAGGCCTTTCAGATGAGCCACGGAGCTGTCATTCCCTCCGCAGGACGTGAGCGGCTCCGGCAGATGATGCAATTCTTTGGCGACTTTAAGGACAATGCGTGCCTTTGGTGATGCCGTACTGTTACAGTTTGACTCCAGCTTTCATGATGGGAAGTCCTGCCAGATGTTCATTTCATGTGTGTTTTTTATACTGTGGATATCAAGGTTAGGAAAGAAGCTGTTAGTGCGTCTGTAGCTGCTGCTCAGAAGTGCTGCTCTTAAACTGATATTCTGGGAGCTGGTGTCACCCAGTGACTGAGGAGGCCTTAGAGGGGACTTATGTTATTCTAGTGGGATACATGCTGTTTGGCAGTATGGCAATAAATGCATTTTTCATAAATAACATATTGAATCCATCGTCTGTGCAACAAACACTTGTTGTAAAACATGTGAAAGCCTAAATTCCTTGTTTTTGTTAACCAATGGTACGGAACTTATAGGTATTAAATCCATAGGAATTATAATGAAACAATCCTATTTGTGCAGTGAATTTGCATATTTGCACACTTTAAAAATGTATTTTTAAGATGACTAGTCAGTTTGGTAATAGTTCACCAAATATAAACAGGAAACATGTCATGTTGTTTTGTGTATGATGCTATAATGAAGCACAGATTGAACTACCTGGATTCAAACTGTGAATTCAAATGTCACGCATATGTATCTGGCTGCGATCCATCAAGCATAGGTTTCTTGTGTGTAAACAAAGCTACCTATAACGTGCTGGAAGTCAGTTCAAGCTATGCACTTTTCCCCTGTGGTGCTGCCTGGTTGCTGGTTCGGACGGATATTGGATGCATGCTCTCCCACTGAGACTTATTGCATTTGTGATGTTATCAGACACGCAGTCCCACATGCTGAGCAGTGAGGGAGGCTGCAGAAAGTTACGACCTGCTCTCCACCTGGGTGTCACGCTGTGCAGCGCCACATAAGACCCAGAACCAGGGTGCTGCTTCAGGTATCAGCCGAACCACGTGGTCTCACCTGCGAGTCCTTCAGCAAGCATCACCTCAACTCAGCATCCCTCAAACATGACATCTGCGCTCACCTGCACATCCGAAGACACAGCGAGGATCCGGGTGTCAGCGGGGTGTTGTGAGAAGAAAACGACCTCCTCGTCTCCCTCCCGGCTGCTCTTTCTTGTCTCCTGGCGGTTAGATCTGTGCGGACACCGGCTCCTACGCGCTTCACGATCGACACCGAGCAGACGGGCAGGGACCGCTGGAAATGTCTGTGGATGAGGACGCGCCTCCGCGAGATTTGTTTCCCCCTCCTCTCACGCCTAGCTCTGCTCGTTGCTGTCAGCTCTCAGAGAAGACAAACTTTAAGAATTTCACGGGGCATTTCTAGCTGTCGAACTAGCGGCCACATCCCCACGGTACCGTGACTCCTGACGCTGCGCTCCGGTCTGCTCTGTGCTCTGCTCCTCCCGGCAGCAGGCGGGCAGGAGGGCGGTGCGACGGGGTTCGTGCGCTCCAGCGGTGCATGCGTGGCACGGACGGTCCTGGATTCACCTGTCATCACAAGACAGAGTGCATCCTATTTAAAATACAGCCCGGGATGAGACATGGCTCAAAGGCTGTAACCCTCAAACCCAGGGGCGCTGTGCAGATTGGAGCGGATCCAGTCTGTGCTCCAACAGGGGCGCGCACCTCTCCAAGGCCCCCCTCTGGGAGGAGATTAACAAATAACAGCAATTATTTTCTACATCATCTAGATGTTGTAGGATGCTCCGGGTTTTGGGAGGAGATCTCTGACGAATTCTGTAAAGTTACAGCAAGACTGCCCAAACTTTATGTCAAAAAAAAAAATCAATTCGGACCTAATAGAGGTCTGGAGGACTTAATAGAGGTTTCTTCCCATGGAGCCTTTCAAAAGCTTTTGTTGCCTTTCTGTACTGCCGAAGAGGAGATAACAGGGAGAGTGAAATTGAACCAACCTTCATTTTGACAGGGACCTCTGAGAAGCCTCTTGGAGACCCTGAACCCCAGATTAGGAAGAACCTCAGCCAACCAGTTTTCATTTGCTCTTCATTTTTGTTGTGAAAAACAAGTTTTTATCTCAGTGAGACAACCTGTTATTGATAAATACAAGGCATAATGAAGTGGATTGCAAAAAAGATGATGCAAAACCACAGGTGGAATGCAATTATGCACATTTTATGCAACATTATACGCCACTATATTTAGGATTCAAAGAATGGATATTTTTCTTCCATAGCAGTGAGATACTTAAATGCATACAAAGCTTCACTTAAATGCTGTGATTCATAATGCATTTTAATAGATTCAATCACCCAGCATCATAGGAGGTAAATAAAATCAATGTCAGCTTAACCGTCTGTACAGCATTAAATGCTACTGAACATTAATGCATTTTTAAAACCAAGCCATTAATATAAATGTACATTCTGGAAAAAAAGCATTAAGAATGCTTCTACTTTTAATGGAGGTATGTTTTGCTGCTTTTATTTTGTATTTCCTTCAATGGAACACATGGTGCCTACACATTTCGGACTTCATAATAATGTCAAATGACTGTACAGACAATTCAAGGAAGTAGAAGTAATTGAGGTACAGTTCTAGAATTCCGGTATGAGACCAAAAAAACATTTAATAAACGTTGACGAGAGCGAGGAAAGTAAAAAAATACTGCACACACAGACTTTCCACCTGTCGGTTTAGGCTCCAAACCATATGTAGAAAATGCTTCATGTCTAATGCCGATAACCAGAGAATTAATCCTCCATTAAATCTGACTCTGATATGAATGCCAAGACATTAATCTGTGAAGAAAGATGCAGTATGAAAAATATCCGTCTGGTTCTAATCACGAGTATCCATGGTGGGCCCATTAAGTCACGCTGATTGGAAAATTTCAGCGAAAATGACATCACACCAGTGAGCACAGTCACTCAGAGAGAAAACCAAGGATAGCAGCTCTACTTCAGTTGGGGTCACATTTGGGCTAAGCTGTTTATATGCATATTCATATCCTAATCACAAATACCTCCACATACATAATTAAGCAGGATACTTTGGATATTATTATGAAAAGCGAACTTAGTGTGACCACAAAATAACATTAAATAGGATATCCTGGGCAATATGAGCCTATCCAGGCACATAATCATAATGGGAGCTTAAACCAGATGGGAAATGGTGCTTTCATGTCCCAAATGGAAACGTTGAGTCTCCTGAAAAATGCTGGGATGTAAATGTGCATAAAAGAGCCTTCACTAACATTTAACAGCGTGTCACTGTTGATGTGTTTCAGATTTCTGGACTGATGAAACACAATGCAAGCAAAGGCATTGTCGCTCACTACAGCATATGACATTAAATTTGTTTTCAGAAATCTGATCAGGGTTGCCACTACTATATACGGAGTGGAAACTTTAGCTTGATAGCAGTGCAGGCCTGAATATTTGGGCTGTGGGAGAGAATTCATTCATATATTCATAATCCCACTCATTCCCAGCAGACCTTTGGTGAAAAATGGGGTGCATTTATGTAAGAATTGCATTTTAGCACATTCTGGCACTATTGTCACTTTACCAGAGCTACTCCACTGTATGTCAAAAAATGTGATGACTGCAGCTACGAGTGGCTTTGTGCACAGGGGTTTACAGTAAGATTTGTGTATATTAATTGATTGTGTACATTTTGCTACATGTATATAACAAACTGTTGTTACCTGAAGTAGAAATTAAAAATTTCTTTATTCATTCAAAAACCATTTTTTAATGTGTTCTTATTCAATCTAGTTGACATGCTAAATATGAGGTGATATATTTACTTTTTTTAATGAATGCACTCACCTTTTTCCACTTTGCAGTTTCCACTTTACAATCAAAATGATTAGTTTTGCATCTCCTGAACCAAACATGATAGTACAGAAAAGGTGATGTCTACCCAAGAATGGTCAAAAATGACAAAGATACCATATACAATTGTGTAAATGACTCAGGTGAATAAGGAACAAACTAAGAAAGAATTTCTAGTATGTGAGAACTAAGGCTGAACTCCACAATGGCATGTCTGTGGCACACGTGTTATGCAGAGTTTTTAAGCTCAATCCCTTTGTTCCTTAACCTTACCAACAGAGTGACAGTAAAGAGAGAAAACACACTCAGTATGACCTTCTAGACTCAAAAGGAATTTGTCAAATTTACTTTTGATTTACTTCAAAAAATGCCTTCAACAGACACGTCTGATTGTTCTGTTGTTGTGGTTGAACCTATTCTTCCCCGTCTCCTTCACTGTCTCCTCTACACAGACAAAGAGCTGTGCATTTTAAGGAGGTTTCTTTGCATGTGCCCCACGGCAGCTTTTCTTGCAGCCACAACTTGAGTGTTCATGGACGGACTGGCTTAAAGGGTTGACCACAATGCTCTACAATCTCTAGGCTCCAAAAAACATGTTTGGTAGTTGACATTTCCATGTGGTTCTTGGTCAGAAAGTCAAAGAACACTGACTTGTTTTCATCCATTTTTAGAAAGTCGTTCTATTGGTCAAAATTGCAATTTTGTTCTTGTCTAACCAAAAAACGGTCTAAATTGTAACTTACTGACACACTGTTCTATCATCTCAGCCACAAGGAACACATCGAATTAATGAATTTAGCTGCTTTAAGAAATGAAGCATATTTGGAACTTTTCACTTGCATCTAATGGAACGTGTATAATGACAGATAGTGTACAGTATGTGCCCACTCCATTCTGTGCATTACAATTTGCAGAGCGGTGAGCAATGTTCTTACACACATTAGTTCTCTGAAGTGAAGTCTGGTTATATGTAGAATAATTAATAAAATATGTTTATTGTCTTTATTTTAGGGCTGGGACTTTAATGCGTTATTTTCGACTAATAATGGTAAAAAAAAAAAAAATGCTTTTAATCACACCTTTCTCAGTTCCCTAATTTCTGTCACACTGGTAACACTAACGCACACTCCAGTCCGGTAGGTGGCGGTAATAAACCTAAAGTCTGTTTGCCAGCCGCGAAGAAGATACACAGAACACAGAGTGATGTCAGCGCACAAGAGAGTTTGGTGAACAGTAGTGAAAGATGAGACTGCATTGAGCTTGCTGGGCAGAAAATTTTCTTTTAAAAACTTCCCAATGTCAGTTTGGATAAAAGCGTGGTTGTGTGCAAACTGTGAAGCAAAGAGTTATCTTATCACTGCAGCACTTCAAGCCGGCGGTATCATCTCAATGCAAAACATTGCTGTGAACACCAGAGCCAACGTTAGCTACGACAATCCTGGTACCGGAAAATGGTGTAGCCATCCCATAATAGACCACTTTTTGAAGACATTGAAAGTGCTTGAGTTTACAAAAAGTCTTGAAATGTTGAATATGATCTCTATAATTGCATTTTGCATTTGCAGTAATCTGTGAATGTAGTAGACAAATGAAAAAATGCAAATAGATATAAATGAAACAAACATTTTTGTTGTTTAGGTTCACGTATATGTCTATTCATCAACTCGGTTGTCAACCAAAATTTATTTGAATTGAAAAATGTTGCTTTTTGTCTCAAATAGCCTCTACTTATTGTCTCAAAGCCTCTACTTAATTCGATTATTTTTTAAATATGTGTCCCACTACTAATTTATTCATGACAAATGGTCAAATTTTCAATGTAAGCTAACCACTACTGATGAAGTAGTTTACATACTTAACGAATCTGTTTTCTATCACTGAAGTGAAATCCAACCAGCACATGGAAACAGGGGGTATCTGATGACTCTGAAGAGAAAAGTATCAAATGTGCTTGTAGTCCAGCTCTACCTAAACCCAATTCTCCTTCCCTGAGGTGTATAAAACCTTCTCTCTCTCTTAGTGTTTTTGCTGAAATTTTCTCTGGCCAGAAGAGCGCTCAGGGGCAGGGGAGGGCTTAGGGTAAATCAGGATGACAATTAGTGGAATGACACATCTTGACACGTCAGACCTCCAAACAGCCACTAATGAATCATAGGAGTCTGTCCAGAAATAGCCTCCACAGCCCCAGCAATGGAACAGTCGAACGCCTGTGTCAACTCAGTTTTACATCCTAACTTGTAACAGCGCCCTGAGGTGGCCTGTGCTCTAAGCAGTGAACAATCCAACAAGTGCGTCAACCAAAACAGCCGTATAGGTTGCTTGTCCCTGACCTCTGATATGACCCATATAGAAGCATGCTGGTAGCACAGATATGATGTTAAAAGTCACAGCTCAAGTCAAATCAAGTCTTTTGTGACATGACAATAAAGTTGTTGGTTTTTTTAACCAAAACAAGATTTGAATAGGTTGAAGGGAATAAATGTGGCTTAGGTTAAAAATCTGTACTTTTTTAAGATTAGAAAAACTCTAAAATCACGATTAGAACAAGAAAAGCACTCAGAGAGTGCAGTACTCCACCAAGGCTGCTCAGTCGTTATGTCATTGCTGAAGCCTGAAATCTTTAAAAAAAAAAATTGTGGCAGAAATCACGGCACCATAGAAATTGGTGTTGTACTGAGCACAAACTTGTTATGCATGTGTTATGCATGTGTACGTTATGTACGGATACCAAATCACGCGACCTAAATATATGGAATTGATGAGACTCGGAAACCCCACACACACACACACACACAATTTAATCAATTGTTCCTTGTATCATTTCCGATAGATAAGTTTCAGTAAGTCTGTAGCAGTCGATTTGTTGTAGGATTGCAACCATGTGATCATCAGCAGGTAGCTGACATAGTTTTAATTTGTAATCATAGTTATAGTGACGCCGTGCCGCTACCTCACTATGATACAGAAATCTTGAACAAATCCATGGATCCAGACTATAAGCTGCATCACTGTCAAAATCTAATCAACTGGTCTTTGTGTCATTTCATCCAAATCCGTTCATCTGTTTTTAAATGAAGTTGCAAACGGACAAACAGACCAACAACAGACCTATCGTCACATAGCTCCGTCGCGTTCCTTGGCCTAGTAATAACAGTTGGTTTAGGTTATAGAATGGTCAAGGCTTAAAGCAAACTCACTCAAGTTTTCCATTGTTTTTTCTTTTTTCTTTTTCTTGACCCATCTATCCACCCCAAACTCCTCCCTTCAAACAAAGACATTGCAGCTGTAATACATTGTCACCTGTGTCCTCCTTTTTCAGGCTGACAATTAGAAGGATCATGACTGCACACTGTGTGTTCACTGCATTATTAAAAGCATAATTTTAGAAATAATTCTACTCAAATTGCAAACAGCTGGTTTGGCAGTATAAGGGAGAACTACGCAACACTAGCCTGCTTCTAGAAGCTCTAGCTCTAGAGTGTCCCGTGGTGTCTGGGGACGCTGATCCCTCAGGTCCCATGGGTTGTATTGTGCAGCCTCCATGTATTGGGCTTGTTCATCCTGCGAATGCCCAATCAAGGTCAACACCTGGGGCCCTGTTTTTCAAGTTACTCCTCAGCACTTTTTCCAGCGTGGCAGGGAGGGTGGCACTTTTAGCTTGGGGAGGTTGCAGCCATCGGGGAGTAGCGTTGTCATGGGGGTGGTGTGCTCAGTCTGGAACAATGTCCACATGTCAAAGCAACAGCCACATGAATGCCAGGACACAGGGTTTCTCAGCAGAACTTTGCAGTGTAAAGACATGATCAGTGTTAGGGTTATATATTTTTTTCTTGATGTCCATATTCTGTATCTCAAAATGAATATGCACCACCTCATCCCAAATATGACGACAATGGCAAGTTATGTTGAATTTATAATCATTAGGAATAGAAGTCAGAACTTGCCTGGTTTTAACAGGAAAATGGTGCACGTATGTGAATATTTCCATTTCTTGTGCTTGTTTGGGTGGAAACAGCCATCTTCTGAAGTTAATCCGCCAGCTGAATTTCAACGTTACCGATGGGACCCCTGGTGAGTTTGCAGGAGTCTGTGACTGATGATTTGGATTTGCTCAGCATATTAGTCAGCAAAAACGGAATCAAACAGTTTAAAAACATGTCGCTATTTCTGTGCAATCCTCCTAGTGCTCTTGAAAAGAGCATTAAAAAGTAACCCATGCTAATATTTACATAGAAGGAGTAAATGGAAGGAAAACCTGCTCCTCAGTAGTCCATTCCAACGTTGAATCCAGGGATGGCGAAATGATTATCAAGAAAGAAAATACACAAGATGATGTTTTTTTAATGTTGTGTTTTACCAGGGTTATCACTTAGTAAGAATAGATCATAATTTCTAAATTCATGAATAATTTTAATCTCCCTGTGGCACATTGATGCTGTTGTTGTTGATGACTGCTGCTGGTACCCATGTTAGGGTTAGTGTTATTCCCTCTGCTACGTTCCATATTTATTATGTAAGAGGCTGCTGTAAAGGACCAGCAACAGGTTTGTGTGAATGCATAAAATACAAGGCCGATCCCCTGGGCGACTGTCACATTCGGAGTGTGCCACTGTGTTTAGACTGGAGGAAGTAAACAAGGAAGGGTGTTTAGATTATTTTAAGAGTCTTACTGTATTTGCCTGTCCTCTTTATTCAAATGGGTGTGTGAACAGTCCAGAGGCAGCAGCTTAGACTCACAGTCATGAAGGCTTTCTTTTTCAAAGTAATGAACACGAGTTAATTCAACTACAAAAACAAAGATTTTTAAGGTCACATTTCTTGGATTTGTAACTGTAAATTTTATATCATCACTCAGTTATGAAATGTATACTTGTATGCATGCAGCTACATGTACACAATGTTTCAATCTCTAAGCCTTTATGCATTTAAATAAACCTTCCAGCCACACAGAATAACAGAGATCAAGCTTATTTGTATAGACAGCACTTACTAACTTACTCTGTGTCCTAGATTACTTTTACTTTACTTATCAAATATAGCAACATTTATCTTGTTCTTGCACATACAAGTACCCTAAGGACTTTTACACAACATTTTCAATTCAATTCAATTCAATTCAATTTTATTTATATAGCGTCAATTACAGTCAACTCGTCTCAAGACGCTTTACAGAACCCAAATGCCTGACCCCCAGAGCAAGCCCAAAGGCGACAGTGGCAAGGAAAAACACCCTTTTAACAGGGAAGAAACCTCGAGCAGAACCCGGCTCTATATAGGGGGGACCCATCTGCCTGCTGGCCGGGCGGGTTGAGAAGGACAGAAGAGGGCAAGGGGGAGGGATGGGAGAAGAGGGAGGGGTGGGAAAGCAAGGAAAACACAACACACATTTGGATACATGCATGACAGGATATGTGACACAGACAAAGTATAAGCTAACATTGAAAACTGACTCATAATTTACTCTTATGATGTACAATATTACACAGTGCCTTGGAATTTTAGCATCATTTAATAAATTATCTCTGGAAATCAATAGTGACTTTGCTTCAATTGGTCATTAACAATGGACTTGTGGGGGGAAGCGAAACATATTTCTACTCATGTTTTTACTCTCTCCAAGTCTTCTCTTCACAGTTGAAACTGAGACTTCTTACTACGACCACTGTTAAGCTGTGTTTGAAGCTGCTGTCCTGTGACCCGCCTATCACCAAGCTGTTGACTCCCAGAAACTTGTCTTCTCATTCTGTTGTGGCTTTGGGTCTTCCAGACCTCTTCCTGTCAGAGTTTCCCCGAGTTTCTGAGAGCCTTTTTATGGTAAAGAAAACTGTACTCACTGACACCTTGATTTTCTTCGCGATTTCTCTGTGGGAAAGACCTACATTTTTAAGTATTATGATGGTCTGTCTCTCTTTTCTCTGTCTCATTTTTATAGCAACACAATCCTTTTTGGAGTACAATACTGTTCAAGTAATGCTCTGGAAGGTATGGTGGCATGGTGTGTTTCAACACTACTTTTATGCACACAGAGGGGGTTGTAAATGATCAAGAAAAGTTGGGACACCTGTAGGATTAAGTGGCACCAACTTTCATGGCTTGATTAACCTTTACTGCTGTAGAAATGCTTTAAGTTGTTAACCCTTTTCTTGTTCCCTGAAAAAGGCCTTCTTACATAATTCTGAAATGTACGTTCCTTTTTAAAATTTTGGGGAACCTTGTCTTTTTTAACCTCTGACAATTCTCCATTTTGTACCATTTCAAGCTATTCGTTGGACATAAAGTACTTGATCTGAAAAAATGGGGCATTCTAACACTTCTAACACAACAATGTATATTGCATTATTTTTATCGTGTATTTCTGATTGCTCTGCTTTTGTTTCCTTTTTCTGTTTGAAGCAACACTCTTACAGACCTAAACCAAGCTCCACACGTACAGTCAGTGTATCACTTAATGTGCAGAGAGCAGCTGACACAAGCCAGCCTCATCTGATATCATTTTACTTCATCCGCTGCACCTTTGAGACACATGTGTGATATCGATCGCGGCTTTTCTGATGGAAGACTGGACAGCTTTTAGTTGGCCTCAGAACATTTCTAGAGACAAACATTTGAAGTCAGTCTATTGATGCATGGCGTATCAGAGGAACAACTCTGCAGGGTGTGATCCATCTCAAGCATGTGCCTGGTTTAAACACCACCTTGCTAGATCTCACTCGCATTCTTCCACGCACAAAGTTTTGTCCAATCAGCAGCTTGTTCAGAGGTAAAAGTGACAGAATTCCAATCGCAAATTGATCACAATCCCCAAAAGAGCCACCACAAAAGTGCTTTTTAACCTGTGCTGGCATGTTGCTGGTTGGATAAATGCCTGCAAAGGATCGATAACGAGATGGTTCTTTTATATGCAGGTGAAACAAACAAAGAAATACTTTTGTCATTAAGTCACATTCATTACATATATTCTCAGGGATTTAAGTATGGATACAGTCTACTACAGGTACCGACATCAAATCAAGCCAAGAAAGGTTAAAAAGTATGGAATTTAATAATTGATGTGTATGACAGACCAAAGAAAAGATACTAGTGAAAGACGCTTTTTAAAAAGAAGGTATTCTAAAAGATGCCATTGATTATTACAGTTTCTCATCATCAGGTTAGGAGCTGTAGAGCTGAGGGGTACTGAATGAGAATAGTGATAGTCGGCAATACTGGAACATTACACCATCACTCTGCCAAGCTTGTTATTCAACGTTGCTGTGAATTTCATTGCAGTAATTATAATCTTAAGCATAATTGTCTCTGTCAGTGCAGAAAACTAATACATTCAAAATAGTCAAACAAAAACAGAACGGGTGGGTGACCTGATAGCTGCGATGTTCCAACACGTATCATAGAGCAGCACTGTCTCCCTGTGCAACTAGAATGCATTTTCAATTACAGTTTGACAGAAATTATTTTCTGCTGTTTTGTATTTCTTTGTACATATCAGAAATATGCTTCAAATTAACTCATATTTGCCATTTATTTCATTGCTTTAATGCTGTTCTTTTTCAGCTAACCAGTCCTACATTAGATGAGGCGTTACTCACCACGCTGGAAACTCAAACATGTTGTGAAAGAGTCCAGCTTGAGCAACTGAAGCAAACTTCGAACGGATAGTTATCACTGTGAAAGACTCATACAAAGCATGATATTTTCCAAAACTTAATTAACCCTTAAATGCACGAGTGTTTGGACCCTACACTCTTCCTTAAGCGGATCAAAAATGACCCGTTTAAGAATCAATGTGTTTTCATGCCATTTTTCTCATTTTGGTTCAGAAAAATCATTTGTATTACTGTTTTTATTCTATTTTGGTCCAGTCGAGGTTGATTTCATGTTTGAAATATGTGTTTTTTTTCACTTTATATCTGATTTTGAACATTTTAATCACTGAAAAATAAGATTACACAGAACAACAATAGAAAAATGTCAACATGCATTTTGTTGAAAGTTTTCCACTCTTTTTGATTAGAATAGAATAGAATGTGGTTTATTGTCATTATACAGTGTATAACAAGATTGGAGATTTTCCTTCAGCTGTTGCTACTCTCCATGTATAATAATCTTCTTGATAGCGCGTGTAAGCCACAGCAAATATACTCCTGACAGCCACAACTGATAAGAATCACAAGTTTTCATGAAATTCTATGGGAAATGCATGCAAGGTTATTTTATGGAAGCTTGAGGTACACACGTGGACAAAATTGTTGGTACCCCTCAGTTAAAGAAGGAAAAACCCACAATTCTCACTGAAATCACTTGAAACTCACAAAAGTAACAATAAATAAAAATTTATTGAAAATTAAATAATCAAAAACGGCCATTACTTTTGAATTGTTGATTAACATAATTATTTAAAAAAACAAACTAATGAAACAGGCCTGGACAAAAATGATGGTACCTCTATAAAAGATTGAAAACTATTTGACCAGAGTGACATGATTAACTCAGGTGTGTCATTTAATTGACATCACAGGTGTTTCCAAACTCATAATCAGTCAGTCTGCCTATTTAAAGGGAGACAAGTAGTCACCCTGCTGTTTGGTGAAAAGGTGTGTACCACACTGAACATGGACAACAGAAAGCGAAGGAGAGAATTGTCCCAGGACATCCGAAAAAAAATTATAGACAAACATCTTAAAGGTAAAGGCTATAAGACCATCTCTAAACAGCTTGAAGTTCCTGTGACAACAGTGGCTCATATTATTCAGAAGTTCAAGACCCACGGGACAGTAGCCAACCTCCCTGGACGTGGCCGCAAGAGGAAAATTGATGACAAATTGAAGAGACGGATCGTTCGAATTGTATCCAAAGAGCCCAGAGCAACCTCCAAAGAAATTAAAGGTGAACTCCAAGGCCAAGGTACATCAGTGTCAGATGGCACCATTCGTCGTTGTTTGAGCCAAAGTGGACTTCATGGGAGACGACCAAGGAGGACACCACTGCTGAAAAAAACTCATAAAAAAGCCAGACTGGAATTTGCAAAAATGCATGTTGACAAGCCACAAAGCTTCTGGGAGAATGTCCTTTGGACAGATGAGACCAAACTGGAGCTTTTTGGTAAGGCACATCAACTCTATGTTCATAGACTCAAAAACCAAGCATACGAAGAAAAGAACACTGTCCCTACGGTGAAACATGGAGCAGGCTCAGTAATGTTTTAGGGCTGCTTTGCTGCATCTGGCACAGGGTGTCTTGAAAGTGTGCAAGGTACGATGAAATCTGAAGACTATCAAGGCATTCTGGAGAGAAATGTGCTGCCTAGTGTCAGAAAGCTTGGTCTCAGTCGCAGGTCATGGGTCTTCCAACAGGACAACGATCCAAAACACACAGCCAAAAACACCCAAGAATGGCTGAGAGAAAAGCGTTGGACTATTCTAAAGTGGCCTTCTATGAGCCCAGATCTGAATCCCATTCAACATATGTGGAAGGAGCTGAAACATGCCATTTGGAGAAGACACCCATCAAACCTGAGACAACTGGAGCTGTTTGCTCATGAGGAGTGGGCCAAAATACCTGTTGACAGCTGCAGAACGCTCATTGACAAATACAGAAATCGTTTAATTGCAGTGATTGCCTCAAAAGGTTGTGCAACAAAATATTAAGTTATGGGTACCATCATTTTTGTCCAGCCCTATTTCATTAGTTTGTTTTTTTAAATAATTATGTTAATCAACAATTCAAAAGTGATGGCTGATTTTGATTCTTTAATTTTCAATAAATTTTTATTTATTGTTACTTTTGTGAGTTTCAAGTGATTTCAGTGAGAATTGTGGGTTTTTCCTTCTTTAACTGAGGGGTACCAACAATTTTGTCCACGTGTGTAGAAATACAAATGCTTTATTTTCTGAAAAAGTATAAAAGGTAACTTAAATGTTTGAATGGAACAATATTAAAAACGTGTTTTTTGAGAAATATCTGGAATATAAAATGACAGCTTTTGATCACAAAGATATTGCAAGAAAACGACCTTACCAGGTCATTTTTGACCCACTGATGCATCAAAGGGTTAAACCGTGACTGAAAATATGATTGAAATCTAAGAATGATGGTCCCACTTTAGACTGTTGCTGACTCTCATCTCCATTCTGCCTTTTCTCTTTCACATAGACTGTAGCTTCTTCAACCTGGAGGCCTTTCCTGCAGCATCACAGTTTTATCTTGCCGGGAGAAAATATGTTTCTTTCAAAACCTAAATGAGAATGCAGTGTAGTTGTATAGGAATATAATTTCTGGGAGACAGGGCTGCATATGGTCACATACACCCTGAGCAGCTGATTCTCAGTTTATTTCTTGGCCGGCTGGACCATTTGCTGCATTTCCCCCACTCCCTCTCACACAATTTCAGTCTCTCTTCACTTCTCATATCGAATAAAGGCAAAAAGCCCAAACAAATATATCTTTTAAAAATGGCCAGACCTTAAGTTCATACCTCTGACTTTTTATTTCTTTCTGCAAACTGCAGCTCACTGATCAATTCACAGCCTTTAACTGTGCAAGCAGACTAATGTCTCAACACTACCATGTGTTCATCTGAGTTCTTTCCTCATAGGATTTGTTTATCAGAGTGCAAAGGCAACGTAACATTTAAAACCAATAAAATTAAAGTCTTGGAGAGAGAGTCTTGTAGCTCACAACAGCTGCTTTATTTGTTGAATGTGAATGTTCAACAACAATTCAATCTCATTTAATTAAACCTATTAGTTTGTGTGGGTTTATAAACCGCTTTCTACCCAAGATGCTGAAGAATTTCTATCTTTTGCCATGTCTAGACTTACTGTCATGAACAAAAGTCAAATAGTGAGACGATTATAAGAAAACTCAGTCAGTTACAGCACATTACAGTACAGCTCTTGACAGGCAGCATATGCACATGGCCCAAGGACAGCAGAATATCATATCCACTGTGAGACATTGCACTGTGCATATTCAGCAAAGTTCAGTAACCTATCCAGCACAGTACACATTGCAAGTTTTATCCACATATTCTCTCAAAGAGGGTTGGACCAGCTCCCATACAATAGTTTGAATTTATGGCTTTGGTCTTTGTGCAAAATATGCAAGATTTCTGGTCATTTTTCAGCCCAGGAACTAAATGTGACTACTCTCTCTCTTAGTAGAGCAATTGATTTTCTAGACTCAGTCATTATTGGACTACAGAAGAGGAAATAGGCCCTACTGGTAATTAAAAAGTGATTTTTTTTACAGGAATCTTCTGCCTCATTAAAATCTCACAGGGCAGGTAAGAGAGGATATTATGTTCTGAAAGGACAACCAGGTAATTCACACCATCCCACTAAAATGCTGAACAGGAATTCGAGCTCTCACAATAGACGAAGGAAGTCCCTTTTCTCACAGTATCATTTATGCAGTGAATGATATCTGGTAATTGGTCCGAACATCTTGGTTCACATTGTGTTTTCTGCAAGAAGCGAGAGCAGCAGAAGTCCCCATTGAATTTTTTTCCCAAGCCTTCTGCAGGCAGGATGTAAAGAAATCTTGTGAAGAGGTTAAGCCATTGTTAATTCCACAATGCTTAATCATTCTCCTAAAATAACAGGGAAACAGCCATTCCTGGAACAGTTGCCAATGGAAAGATTAACTGGATTAGCATCCAGATGATGCGGCCGAGCAGTGATTGCCGTGGGTCTGAATCATGTCAATGTGGAAACTGTTTAGTTCTATATTTGTTAAACATGCAAATCTCCCATTATGCAAGAACATAAATGTATACACTGTCAGTTACAGCATGAGAAGGGCGTATTACAATTCAATTCATCCATCCATCCATTCTCTATACACCGCTTTATCCTCACTAGGGTCGCGGGGGGTGCTGGAGCCTATCCCAGCTGACTCGGGCGAAGGCAGGAGACACCCTGGACAGGTCGCCAGTCTGTCACAGGGCTACATATAGCTACAGACACACAGTCACACTCACATTCACACCTACGGGCAATTTAGAATAATCAATTAACCTCAGCATATTGTTGGACTGTGGGAGGAAGCCGGAGTACCCGGAGAAAACCCACACACAGGGAGAACATGCAAACTCCATGCAGAAAGATCCCAGGCCGGGACGTGAACCAGGGATCTTCTTGCTGCAAGGCGAAAGTGCTAACCACTACACGACTGTGCAGCCCCAATTCAATTCAATTCAATTCAATTCAATTCAATTCAATTCAAAGAACTTTATTTTTCCGATAGGAATTTCATTTGTGCCAGAGCATCTGTGTATAACTTGTACATGCAAAAAAATAGTATACATAATACTATTTTTTTTTACATCTTTCAGACAAGCCAATTTGTGATTTTTTTTTTTCACAGATTTGATGCACAAAGTCGATACTTTGCATCAACACGATGCCTGAGGAAGATTTCGTCTTTCTTTCAGCTCAGTTCCCCTTGATGGAGGAAAGAGAGTCAAAATAATAGATTCTGTGGGGATATGGGTGGATTTTTTCGAAGCACACTGTAAATCTTTGGCTAGGAAAGCCACTGTGGGCTTGTCATGGTCTCTCCTTATGAATAACTGTGGAGGACCTGCAGCCTTAATAACCTCACTAACTCAGTATCCTCTCTTCCCTGCTGTCAGTTTGGTCATCTCCATACAGAGGGACACAAAGCAGCCATACCCCTGGGTTTCCATGAATAGGGATGTTTATAACAGCGTGGGACGATTTGTCACTCCTTAGTGCAACCTGTGTCCCGCAGGAAGCCAAATAATGATTTTAACTGCCCGTCTAAAAGATTGATCTCCCTAATTCTCCCCACCTTTCTTCCCAGTGAAAGGTGCAGACTAATTTACGACAGGGCTGACGATGGGCATGCTACGCCTGTGAATGAATGATCTGGCCTCTAGCAAAAAAGAGGTAATTTTCTCTTAATGTAGTGCCGTAAACATTTATCATCACGCTGAGCTGACGGCACATCGACACAGTGAGGACTATGCAAGTGCTCGCTTTAATCTGGGGAGATTTTTACCTTTGATTAGCGGTGCGACCTGCAGGCACCACCCACCACTGTGCTTGGTTAATTTTATCACCACCTGCAGCAGCAGTGGTTGGTTTGGGAGGGGCTGCAAATAAATATAAATCTTTAGGCAGTGCAAGGGGACAGCTTCAGATAAGCATCGGTTCGTGCCACCTGGGTACAGAGGAAATATTAAAGTTCGCACTTTGATGCAATGACAGGAAGACAAGCAGAAACCCAAGAATTGAATGAGGCTTGGCGTGATGCTATCAAATTATGTGATGTAATTATGTCGACTATCCAGCTTGTGTTGACACTATTGGACGAGTAATATTCCAGTGATTTGGGAAAGCCAGGACTGTTCATTATGCTCAGGGATAAATAATGTAGATTCACATTAACTTGCTCAGGCTGGAGAGGGAGAGGCATTTGCACATGAATATATAATGTGCTGAAACAAAGAAACACTTCAAATGACTGTGTACATGCAGACACAAAGCAAAGACACAAGTAAAGGAGTGCAGGAAGGCCATTTGTGCTCTAAGGAGATGAAAAGGTCTGTTTGCAGACCTGCTGCAGCTGTACACAACAGCACCAAAGGCATCACACAGCACATTAAGCTACTGCTGCTAACTTAGACAGGCTACCGGTGAACAAATATTCTACGTGTCTTTACCATGGTAATGCATGAAAACCATGCAGTTTGTGTGACTTAGACGTGGCATGATGTGTTATGTTACAAAAAAATCTCTACCTATTTCAGCAGCAACATCAGCACTGACTTGGAGTCATGTTTCTGTGCATCTGAGGAAAACAAGTCCAATCTCCTTTTCTCTTCTCCAAAGCTTGAGAAAATATATGTGGTACTTTAGCTGCTTAATGTTCTACTTTAATCACCAGCTAGCGGCTAACATTGCCCACTGTTTATTGTCTGTCAGGCAAGGGCGTCAGTTTGTTTTTAAAAGTGGGGGGGGTGGAGACCACAGCACTTTGAGAAAATGTCGAAGAACGGCGGCAAAATGCCACAAGCTGGGCTCGAACTCACAACCACCGAACCAAAGGCAGAGGCACAACCTGCTTAGCCATCGGTGTATGTAGGTGAAAGGGTCTGTGGGCCGCTATAGTACTAATTCTCCCGGGCCGAAATTTTGCCCCTGCACGCCTCTGGTCGGAGTTTCCACTTGGCACGGGCGCAAATTTAGCATCTGCGTGTTTTTTTTTTTTTTACCTCACGAAGGTGTGCTGCATGTCTGTGCAACTCTCGGCCGAGTGCGGATGGTGTGTTCAGGAGCGTCGGAATTTTCTATACTACTGAAAATAACTGGGTTTACAACGGCTTACATGTGAAGAATTTGAATGTGTTGGAGACAAAAGGACCCCTGACAAAAAAGTGTGGGGGGGGCACATCCCCCCCCCCCACCCCCACCCCTAAACTGACGCCTATGCTGTCAGGTAACATATTAAGATTAATTAGAATTTTTTTTGATGATAACATTTACCTGCTGATGATACAGGAGAGATGTGTGATGAGATAGAAGCATACAGTGAGCATGACAGAAATGCAAACAAGTCTAAATACCAAAACCATACAAAGTCACTTGACTCAGTGTCCATATAATGAATATACTGAATGTGTAATATGTTGATTATTGTAGTTTTAAAGTTGAACCTGAACTGCTCTTCTCAGATATCACCTGTCAGTCAAACTCTGTGAAAGTACTTCCCTTTGGACTTTCTGTCGATGAAGTAACAGGCTTTGTGCTATTTTTGTCCATGGTGACAGTGATACTATCGCTGTAAAGGTGTACAATACGTCCTGTCTCATGTGACAGTTGAAAAAAACTTTAATGAGCACACAAGAGACAGATATACAGAGATGACACATGAAAATCATTTATGAAAATGTCACCCGTTTTTACCTTGGAAACAGTAGTGCATCCATAAAGAGAGACTGCATCAGTAACAGCACCAGTACTGACCTTATTAAAAACTATATTAACCAGACTTGCCAGATCAGAATTAAATTGTGTTTATTATTCACATTTATTAAAATTCAATGTAATTACACTCACTGTAATCCAAAAAAAAAGTGGTATATGAATGTCTACACTTTCAGCACAGAAGCAACATCACATATCAAACAAGAAGAGCACTCAGAGAGCAGTATTCCACCCAGGCTGCTCAGTCGATGTATGATTGGCTGAAATTTTGGCACCATAGAATGTGGTCATTTAATATGGACATACCCACAAACAAAATGACCAAGCACGGTATACACAGTATAGTATGCCAATTTTCAACTGGAAAAGAAAAAGAAACTAGTCTGGTATTGGATACAACCATGAGCTTAGGGATCAGAATCACTATCAAGAGAAAAATACTGGATCAATGCATCGTTACTTAAAATATCATATTTAGTGAGCCCGGTATTGCCGTTGTATTCACTGAAAGTCCTCTGCTGGATTTTCTCCTCTCACTTTAAGGCCAGCTGATCCTCAAATAACAGCAGAAGATCCAAGAGGACTTCTCTTGTGGCTGTTGACAAGTCTAAAGCATATTAAATCCAGTGTCACCGTGAAGATCAATACCGCCTCAAAGCGTTGACACACGTCCACTGGGGTGGCAGAGTGTAGGCGTGCATTTGCATCACTCAGAGGTGGACTGTCTGTTGCAGTGTTAAAGTTCACTGCTTCAGACTGGGGTAGATCAATCTTTGTTCTGTCAATCACAATAAAACTCAAATGAGCAATTTTAAGCCGAGTGCATTGGCTGACCTGACAGGGATATAGAGATATCATTATCAGTTAAACCTTCATTATGTTTTAGCCAGTTGACATTTGCAATTAACTTGTCTTTACCTTGTCTTTCTTATAAAAATATTGCAGGAACAAACTATTTGGCTGCTGTTTGACAGTCAATATGGATTTTATTGGGCTATCTAAACTATCTTAGATGTAATTTGGCACCAAATCTTCAGAAACATAAAGATAAGACCAAAGCAAATCATAGCCATTACCTAAGAGTAATGTTGCAAATGACCAACCTTCTTACCTCAGCCCTGTACACAATGTGCATTCTGTTATGCATATTTTCATTCTTAACCACATATTTCTACTTAGCATGATGAAGTAGTCACAAAGGCTCTTGTAAGGAAAGACCTGAAAATAGTAAATTAGCCAAATAAATCCTACTTCCTCATCCTTAATTTGATAATGGAAAAGCTAAAAAAGCTTATTCTGTTAATCACTTCTTGATGATTTTGTTAGAAAATGTGATGCCACGTAGTGAAGTCTATAATTTTTTTGCCAGAAAAATCCTGCTGTGATCTAACCACACAATGTGATCAAAGCCCATTGTTCCCGCTGAAGCATATTGAGCACTGAACACTGATACTGATATGTTTCCCCACTTCAACTCTGATTGCTGTTGATGTAATCATAGTGTACGAGAAATACTTACCTACAGCTTCACGTGTGTTTCATGACAAAAAAAGTTGTCAAATGGCATTTTGAGTATATTAGTATGTGAGAAGTTTACCATTTTGAGGACAAATCTAATGTAAGGACATGTATACCACCATTCAAAGGTTTGGGGTCACCCAGGAAATTTCATGTTTTTCATGAAAGCTCACACTTTTATTCATGTGCTACCATAATTGCAGAGGGGTTTTCTAATCATCAGTTAGTATTTCAACACCATTAGCTAACACAATGTAGCATTAGAACACAGGAGTGATGGTTGCTGGAAATGTTCCTCTGTACCCCAATGTAGATATTTCATTAAATCAGCCATTTCCAGTTAGAATAGTCATTTACCTCATTAACAATTACTAGACTATATATCTGATTAATTTAATGTTGCCTTTATTTTAAAAAAAAATGCTTTTGAACGATAGTGTACACCAGATGTGACTGACCAGATCCAAATCAACATTTCATATTTATCATTCTATACTTGAATAAATCTACAATTATACCTCTGGCCTGTCTTGCCTTACCTATAGCTGGTATTTGGTACCCTCATTCAGTGCACCCTAATGTGATTTTGGGATGTATGCTGGATCATTTATCAGACTATTAGCACAGCTCAACTGCTACAAAATGGCCTGAGTGCAGTCCCAGAGGTCTGATAAGAAATAGTCATTACTCCTCAACGCTTAGTATATGTGTGAAACTATAGAATCTGCAAATTGCAAAAGTTTTTCTCTCTGCAACTTCGGCAGCAAAATTAGACTTGAGAAAGTAAGGCAGACTATGAAATCCAATAAATATGTATTACTCGACTTGATGCAAAGCATATAAAGTGCCGTTTTTTACAGCCTTGACTGGAGTGATTAGAATAATGGTGACAGGCTTGAGAGTGAGGTTATTCTGATAATAATGATGAGGACAACAATGATGGAATAATGATTAGGATGAGAATGATGAGGCTGATGACCTTCATACACATCTCTTTAATGCGAATTCTAACCTTTTCGCAGCATTTTCTGTATAATACCTCAGTAATTACCTGCGAACCACTTTCAAAAGACAACTCCAGCTCTACTTATGAGACCAAGTCTTCTGGCTGTATGAGCTTGTTCTGTTTAACGTGGACTGAAGCAAACCAAATTATAAGTGAATATGAAGTTGAAGTCAAAAGTTAGGTAGAGTAGTAGTGCTTCATATCCTGTCATACTCACAGTATAAATTTTAACATTGTGATGTTTAGTGTAATTTTTTTGCTAATCATAGTCTTAGTTTAGGGGCTGTACAGTGTATCAGTGGTTAGCACTGTCGCCTTGCAGCCAGAAGTTCCCCGGTTAGAGCCTAAATTGAACTGAATTGAATTAAATCGGTGCTGATCTGGGCCTGGGATCTTTCTGTGTGTGACTGGTGGATGCTGCTAAATCAAAGAACCAAATAAAACCAAATAAAGGCTAACAGAGTTTTTAAACTAGCTAAACAAAAGCAAAATAACTAAACTCTTTTGCCAAACCTAGACACAATAGCAACACCCACACCAAACAACAGAAACTAATACAATACAAATATGTCAAGTGCACACCATTACCGGTAATTAAATAAAACTTGTGCCTCAAAACACACATTTCCTAACAAGACACAACACACAAAGACTCAAGTCACAAGTAGCTTCTCATCAAATTAGCAGGCTGCTAACAGGAGCCAAAATATTCACCAAGACTGGTAGCTTCTCAACGAAATAGCAGCCACTAACAGAAGCTATGTTTCGGGTAGCCACCCCTGAGTGGCTACGGAACCTACAGAACGTACGAAACAGAACACACACCAAACACAACGTCTCAAGGGGCACCAAGGCGAACTGGTCACACTAAATACCAGCCGCCCTGACTGAGAGTTTGGTCGTAGGATTTAGCTTCTATAGGTGTGATCATGGCTGTGGCCTGTTGGATGAAGGTGGAGGGAACTGGGTGGTGACTCAATCAGACCGGTCGGGAGGCGAAGAGAACAAAGTCTGGAGTGCAGGTCTTTATCTCAAGACCATAGACTGTATGGATTGTACATGTGACATGCCCAAAAATAGAGCGACCATTTTTGTGTTTATTTGAGAATTTAACACCTCAGAAATAATTTTTCTGTTTCAAGGTTTAATATTACCCTTAAAGAATAAATGACATCAATGTCAGGTTATATCATGTAACTATAATGATGGTCAAGCATGATAAAAATGCGCAGCATTGGGGCGGAACGTTCGTCACGGAAGCAGGGGCGCCCGGGTGGTCTCAGGTGGGGACTTCCGCCCATGCCTCAGACGCAACCTGGAGAAAGAACTGACCGCTCTGTGTCTTCAGTGCTGCGGCATTTTATCATATTTTTCAGGTTAGTAGACGCCAGAAACGAACTAGCTGTAATCTTTGTAAGTTTTACCGTAAAGGCGAACGTTATGAGGCGTTTCGGTTTTAGTTTGGACACTATTGTTCACTTTGAAATGACTTTTCAATAGTGCCGATCTCCGTAGCGGCAGAGCGCGCATGCTACATCGTGGGTGTGTTTTCTTCGTCAAGCGGGCCGCTCATGTCTATGTTTTGTGCATATTTATACTGCGAACGGGCTCTCACACATGTAGTGTCTTACAGTTAAGTAATAATTTCAGAAGTGTGTTATGTGTAAGCATGAAACAAACATGAAGAAACTGTTAAAGAAAAAGCTCATGTAAAAGTTCAATAGTTAAATGCTTCCTTTAAGACTCAGGTATAGCAGAATGCTTTGATGTTTAGAAAATATATTTCTCGGTCAGCCAAAAGTTTATTTTTATTAAGTGTAAATGTCCATGGCAAATGAGATGTTGCTGTGTTGACTATAGTTGGAAACTGTTATAATTTGCTCCATGTGAATGTGGTAGCTCTGATGCACTAATGTGGAAGTGATGGTTTGCACTGCTGAGTTGTCCTAATGTGAGTGCACTTGTTGAAATGAGATTGACTTGTTCCTGGACATTTATAGCACTTACATACAGTTGATGAGGACTGATGCATGGACTGACAGTGAAATGTTTTAAATGTTTGAATGAATGTTTTGTGAAACTGAATAAGAGACGCAACCTGGAGAAAGAACTGACCGCTCTGTGTCTTCATTGCTGCGGCATTTTATCATATTTTTCAGAGGTACTTTGTTGCTGTGGTGCCATCCTGGGACCCGTAACATACACATTCTGATACCTTTTTTGCAGTGTGTGGTGTATGTACAATGGACTTGTGCAGTTATGTAACACCGATGAGGGCAGGAATGCAACGGAAAGTAAAGCTGCTGATTTAACATAGAAAACTGAACAAAAGCACTTTGTTATGTGGCTTCCAACAAAGTTTCATGTCGCTGTCAGCAGACATGCATTGTTGTTACAAAGTGACAGACTCACAGCTCAAGCAACTTAGATTATTTTTCTGGACCCTTAATAGTGGGAAAACCACTGATGCTGACATTTCCTCGGATGACAACAACAGCACAACGTGCATTTGCTTTTCAACTTTCAGATAGAGTCTCTTTCTTGTGAGATGAAAGCAGCATGACTGGACCAGAACCCATCAAGAGATCCAGATAAGATCCAGCAGGAGATAAGTCAGACTGAGCCCTTCATACAAGACACAAAGAAGAGAAAAGCTTTAGTTTTGAATGCTTCTCTTTGAAATACTGCAGAATAAAATGACATTTGAATAACAGTTATCTGCATCTTTGAGAGAGCTGGATTGTGAAGCCAGTTTTTAATCATGCCTCTTTGTTAAAATCGCCTCAGTGGTGTGAATGCTCAAAACAGCAAGCTCCCTGTATAAAAAGACACATGTCATAAATAAAACAGCATTCTGATGATGTGTTATTTAAAGTAATGGGAACGAAACTGCTCAATGGGAAGATAAGATGAGAGGGCCTCTGTTTGTGATGGAGTCCTCCAATCAATTAAGTGGATAAGATGCAAATGATTACTCTAACAGAGTGGCAACTTAATTGAAACATAGATTTCTGGCAATTACATTAATTACTTCATTTAATTTACAGTGGTTTGTTGCAGACAGTGCATTACCATCACGGCCAAAAGGAATGGTGGACACGGTGAGGTGACGTAAAGATGATATTTATCTTCTCTGGCGATGTCAACGACAAAGAATTTCAACTGTTCCTAGCTGTCAGCTGAAAGCCACGTTGGTGGGACAGGTGTTGGTTTAGACGAAGCCCCCTTAAAGTCATAACAAGAAGTTTTTAAGGTCTACTTTTGCAATACATTCCTTCAAATCCATACGAACAGTGTGTTGGTTCAGTCCAGCTGTGATACTCTGCCAGTTTAGAGAAGCAGTCTGGAGAGGTAAAGGAGAGATGATGCGACACTTTATGTGATGCATTTATTGCTCATTATTCATTTTAAAAGGCCGATTCCCGACAGTATCCAGCTCCTGGCTGTCAGCAGCTGCAGCTGCTCTGCCTGGCTGTGACGCTGAAGCTGTGACTGGATATGGTTATTGCTTGGACTTTGGCTGCTGCTGTTGAATCTGTGGTGCTATGTTTATTTTTTATTTAGGAGTTCAGGGATATTGTAGCTTCGGTAGATACTCAGCCAACAAAATCACCCTTGCACCCACACTGCTGCTGCACGTTTGCAGCGTTAGTCTAGAACCACGAAAAACAAATATGTCACAGCCATATTGCTAACAGTGGCTACAGTCACAGCTGAGGCTGACTGACTCTCTCTGTAGCAACAACTGTATGAGCTGAAGCCTATATGATACAGCATCACATAGCCATAGACCGCCGCTGGTGGTGACTACAGAGAGCCAGTGCACAGTCAGCTGTGGCTGCTCAGATATTAGTCTGCACCATTGCATTAAGAAAGAAAATGAGAGGAGCTGGTTCAGCAGCTCTCGCTCTAACTGCTGCCGAGACACACCGTATGACGGCAGCCTTGGGATGACACAGCTGTCACTAGGGCTGCAGCCATTGTTACGAATATGGTTGAAGTCTGAACAATAACTATATATCCAGCCACAACAGGAAAAGCAGCTGCAGCTGTGCTCACAACCAGCAACTGGGTAATGTCCGAGATCAACCTCTAACAATGAAAAATCAGCAATAAAGGCATCAAGTGGTCATATCATCTCTCCTTTCTATAGTATGTAGGTCTTAGCAGTAAACTGGTGAACAGGTGGACCGGCACACTAACTGCGTGTACATAATGCAAAATGACTATCCATCCACCTGGCACCGTCTTGTTTCTTGGGTGGATTTCTGTAGGCCTTTGTATGGGGAGGTGGCATCTGTAGGCCCAGCTCCGGCTGTTTTGAGAGTCTCTCCCGAACCTCAGCTGCCAGTCATCTCAGCAAATGAGTCTGGAACATATACAGTCTATGGTAGAAACTCAGACATCCAACCACTCAGTGTCATCCATTTTGTTCACATAGATTTGTATACTATGCGCTATTACTTCCCCATATTTTCCAAAGCTTTAGATTTATCAGTTTCTTGGAGGAAGGAAAACTAAAAGTCCATTTTCAATTTTTCTGTTTGCCTTCCTACAGCAACCCATCTGAAGAAGTGTAAAGATTATGTCTTTAAAAGAAAATGCTATTTGAAATACAATCTTAAGTTATAAATATACATAAATACATTTACTGTGTTATTCTTTGCATTGCTACAGATCTTGAATGAGACTAAATGAAGCAGACTAACTGTATTGCTTGGGTGCATATTTCTGTACTTTGGAGTATTGTCACGAATGGAGGAGGTAGAACCCAGGCGCAGATACCAACAGGAGTAGTGGTGAAAAATAGGGTTTATTTAACCAAAATCCAAAAGCAGCAAAACAACACAAGGGACACGTACTCACAAACAGTGTAAATCCTCTACAGGAAGGAACCAGCTCCGGCAAGTCCAAAAGTACAAACTCCTAAAAGGGTTGAGTCCTCAAAAGAAAAACCAATGTAGTCCAAAGGCAGTAGGGTCCAGGAGGGGAAATCTGCAAAAAAACAGAAAAAGTGAGGGGAAACCCATAAAAGAGACAGTCAGAACTGTGACTCTCCCACACACAAAGAGGAGAGCAGAGGATATTTAAACTGAAAGGGGAAGGCAGGTGAATAGAGTTGGGCTGATTGCTCCTCAGCTGAGTCTAATGACACAATTAGCTGTCCTGCAGCAGGCGATCAGCTGGGAGCGAGAAAAGGAAACAGGGAAACAAAAACCAGGCAGGAGCTGCAACAGCATCCTGACAGAGGCAGGAACAAAACCCAGTCAGAAGCTGGACGGCTTCCTGACAAGTATAGAAGTAAATTAGACCAAGAGTCAAAATGCAGGTGAATTTCTGGCCTCCTTTAAAACTTTGTGTGGTGGAAAAAGTACAAGCATCAGTTTGTTCTAAATAATGTGCTAATCAGCTCAGAGTGATTTTTCAATTCCTTGTGACAATTCTTTATTAGACAGTACTTTCACAGATGCCTGCGGCCCTGTTTTGTCCACCTTGATGCTCTTAGCACTGTTTACCATCTGAAGGTAAAAAAGACCCATATGGCCAATCCCTAAGGTTGATGAATCCCATCTCTATAGATTTCTATATCAATGTGTTTCTGTCAGTTTGTACAGTTGGGCCATTTCACTGCTCCATAAGCATGAAAGCACCCCTGTACTTAGGCAACTCAGCTCCCTAACACCGTCCAATCACAGGCCAGCCGAGAGGAACCAGAGCAAAGTGGATGTCAGCATGCCTCCGTGATGATGGATGGCCCTCACTAGAGAGATGATGGATGACCAGTTTGTTTTATATCATGCAGAATGAGTTACTATGGCAATACGGCTGCTCCAGTGACCTCTGGTTGACCTGAACCAAAAGGAGAAGTCAGCTATGACTTTGACTGCCTCCTGGATGACAGATATGGCTATGCTGTCTAGACATATATTCAGATTTGACTGAGGAAATTTTTTTTAATGAAAATATTAAAAATGTATCTAATTCTGTCATTTTCCTCTGGCTTGTTAAACTACAACCACTTGTAATTGATTGCTAATATTAGTTTCTTTTCTTCTCAGCCTAAAAAATCCAATAAGCTGTGCTAATTGAACACAAAGGAAGTAATTAAAAAGTCCCACTATCTGCAGTGGACAGATTGTGCTTCTCACTAAGATGTGTGATAAATACGGAGAATGTGACTTTTATTTCCGTTTCAAACTGTTATATTCTGTCTTTGTCCCAGTAAAATTGCATTCCTTACACGATCATGACAAATTAAATACAGTGAACAATGTAACAAAAATGTGGCAAAGGTTCAGTTATTATTTTTTAGATGATATATTTTGAATGTGTGAATAATGGCATTAATTTTAACACGTAATGGCTTCAAACTGAGCACAACCCCATCTCAGTAAAGCAGTTTATTAAGTGATTGTTTCATCTGAGAAAATGGAAAAACCTCAGCTTTTACAATCCGCCTGCAGATTTTAAACTTTTCTGGGTGTTTTTTGTGTATTTCCAGAAGACGTTGTTGTGCAGTAGCTACAAATAATTACAGCTGGGTATTTTCCATTCAGTCCCTAAAGTGACAGACTTGACTCTTTTGTTACTTCTATAAAAACTGATATGATACCTGCCATTCGGGTTCCCTGTGGTGTATGGCACTGGGATGTTGGTAATGGTTCATTTGAGCTCTGTTGATGGGCCTTCCATGTATGTGACTGTTCTGATGCATCCTACAGATGCTTGATGAAATTGGAATCCTGGGAGTTGAGGCTGGGTCAGCACGTCGGTGTCTTTGTTTTGTTCCTGTGCAGTCTTTGCTGTGTGGTGGGACACATTGTCCTGTTGGGGGAGGCTGATGCCATCCGGGAGGGTCTGGTAATCACGTGCTTAAACCTGATTGTACTAGTATATAGAGATGGATGAACCCTCTGTGACATCACACATAGGTTTCCTGAATAGCAGTTCTGAAGTTCATCATGGTTGCTCTAGCCATCAACATCTGGCCAGTGCCTGTCTCCTCCTAGCTCCCACCTAATCCAAAAATGAGCAAAGAGGTGAAGTGTGAATGTTGCTGATGTGGGTCATGCAAACATCTCTGCAGCATTATGGACTGCACCCAAATGTCAGTCAACGTCACCCAAGACAATTGAAAAAACAACAACAAAACAAATCAGTTTCTCCTGTAAAGTTGAACACTTCAGTGTGGGGATCTATGGCCACTGTTTTGCTTTTAGAGTTATTCTCAAGTGGATGTTCAAGATATTGCATTTTTTTGTCACTTCCACATTGGCTTTATTTTTCTGGCCATGAAATTGCTGCTTAGTTCACTCAACTACTTGCTCACATTGTGATGAAAGCATATTTGTTCTTGAATTAGCTTTTTTTTAACGTGTGTTACTATTATACATATATTGGCCATTTAATTTACTGATTAACTGCTGCTCCTTTTCAGGCAACCCAACTTGTATGGGGTGGGACTTGTCACCCTGGCAACCCAGAAATTGGAGATTTCTCAAATAGGTTGTGAAAGGGTCATAATTTATCACATATACTGTCCTATTTTCCTGAACATAACGATATAGCTTTGGTGCCTAATCCTAACCAAACAGTAAGTCAAAACACCAGTAAACACCAGTCTCCTGAGCAAAAGCCCTTTTGCCGTTTTTGTGAATTCAACCAAGTTTCCTACCTCACCATCTGATCAGTATATATAAATGTATGTTAAGTTGGTGATTATACTTAATATTTAAAGAGGTATATGGATATGTAAAGCATACAGCCATTGGAAAGACCTTTTACTATTTTACTAACATAATAGAAACACTTTTTCAGAAATCTGCTTTATTCGGTTTTTTAACTTGAGTCTGCTGCAATAACCCATTTTCAACATTTTCATTTCAACCACCCCAGGATCAATGGATTGAAGCACAACTCATTTTACATCAGGGAAAGTTATAAAGACGACAAGTGGATTTAATCAACTCTTCACACACTTGAGGAGTTTTGTCAGCTTGAACAGCTGTGCCACATATCAAAGTTACAAAATGACAGGACTGGACCCTAGAAGCACAAGAAACCGGAGGATGTGCAATGAAACGAACAATGGGGCTTTTTCATTTGGTCTGTGGTATGTTATTGTTTCACTGGAAACAAAAATTATTGTTCTTATTACTGGCCTGGCCTCAGATGTTTTCTGTGTTTCTGTAATTTTAGTGTTTACTTTAACCTGCTTGGCGCACAAGATTGATGGTGTTTACTGCATCAACAGGAGTCATGCAATATGAAAAAACTTGGGCTAACCGAAAAGCAGAACAAAGCTCTATCTGTTTAGGCAGGTATCATTGTACAATTAATGAATCACCCTAAAACCATGTGTTTTGTCAAACCCATTAACTCGAGATAATGAAATTTATTGCCCTGACAGAATTTGTTTCTTCCTGTTTCACCAGATCAAAATCTGAAATTAGTCTTTCTTCTACAGAGTCCACCATTGGCCCCTTTATAGGTAAATACTGAAGTGTGAATTGTGTGGAAGAACATAAGAAAATAAGTTATTGCAAAAACAACTATTTCACTGAGAGTTTTACCAGCAAACATTTATCTTCTAACTGTGAGACGTAATAATGGACTTTTAACGTATATTATAACTTGGAGACATTTTCTGAAAGAATAAAAGGACGAAAAAAACCACTGAAAATGAGACAGATTGCAATAACAAGAAATCACTTCATATCTCCCAGGTAATACCAGGGTTTCATATTTCATTCAGGCAGCCAACCTTCTGGTAGTTCTACACTGCGTATGCCTTTTATTCATGTACAAAAGTGGTAGGAATAAGCTGCAATTACTGGTACACACACATTACTAATAGTTGCTTTTCACTTTACTGCTCATTTTACACTAGCGTGACTCCACTTATTTTATGCCATGAAGTACACTCTTTCGTCAACACAAAGACAATGCCCTCCAGCAATGTGAGCAGGGCGCAACCTTGAAATACAAATAAGAAGTCTTCAAAACGTAGCTCCCACTGAGTCCACGTTAGACAGACTTTGTGTGTATGTGTGTCTGCGCATAAACTGTTCAGTACCCTTTGAGAACCACCTTGAGTCTTCAACCTTTAAAGTGAAGTGAGATCAGTTTAGACAGAATAAGGGTACAATATGTTAAGGTTGCGAGAAGGGGTATGGTTAAAGAATATTTCACCACAAAGTTACCTCTGTGCGTGTTTGAACTTTGTCTGTATGACTAAAAAAATCAATCTTAGCCTTCATCCCCACATCTGCAGCATCTGAAACACAAAATGCCTGAATGTGAAGCTAATGTTCAGCTAAAAGACTCCTGGATAATTCCTTAGAAACTGTCTGAATGTGGATAGATTATGTATGGTCTTGTCCGACAACATCTTTGCACACTGGTATCCAACACTGGATGACCAGACCTGCTAATTCAGAATCACTACACTAATATACTTAAAAGGAGGGATATTTAAGGATCAGAGAACTTGAAAAATACTGAAGAGGAGTGAAGCTAACTCTGACTTTGTTCATTCTGTTTGTTATCTGGCTTATGCTGTAAATCTGTTTTAATTACCAATTTTATTAATTTATTTCTATTCTGAGTTATACATAACACACAAGAATAAGCTCACATTGAAGAATATGCAAGCTAGGCATTGCTGATGTCGATTGCTCAAACAACATTTAAAGTTTTATTTACTTTCGTACAAGATGATCTTGCTCAAACATTACTAAAATCAAAATTGACTTTTGAACATAATTATTAAAATGTTGCCAAAACTGCACCACTATTCATAACTTTTAGTACGCTAACCTGAACAATACATGGAAAGCAGAACATGAACCCAAATATATGTCCACACAAATATTTTTTCATTAAAAAAAAAAACGAGTATCTAAATGAAAACATTCTCCTCAGAAATATTATCTATGCATACTAGCAAGACATATTACGTGACCAAACACACTGAGCATGCTCCTTCAAAGAAATTTCTACAAAGGAGGAACCAGGCGTAAACTTACCGTGACGTCACCCGTTGAAGATGAAGCCCGTATTTTGCTACTTCCTGGTCGCCGTTTTGGATTTTTTGGAGCCAGTGATGTAAGTTGCTCTCAGGCTGGACCAGAGAGCAACTAGGGACAGGATTGGCTGAGGACTCTCTTATTCCGCCCACATTTTACCGCAGAGGCTTCTGTTGAGGCTTCTGTTGCTGTCTATCAAGTTTGGAGAGGGCGGATCGACCAGTGACGTGGCCGTCAGGGAGATGGAGAGCGCTGCCATGGAGGACGCTAGTACGGCAGGACAGGGATTCCCACTGTGGAGTACTGTTGCAAAACGAGGACGCCACGGTCACAATGTACATGCACAGGTACGACCCAAACCGGGGCAAAGCTCTCGGGGAGGGAAAAAGATGACCGGTATTGTTGGAACTAATGCTGGGGGAAATATACCTGTTGTGAGGACTAAAGTGGTGAGCGTGTTTGCAACAAATTTTTCACTTGATATGGATACAGATATACTGACAGATTACTTGAAAGGCAAGCTCCGCCGTGACGTAACTTGTCAACGAATAGACACTGGTGCCAGTCGGTTTAGCTCCTTTAAAGTCACCGCTGAGTGTGAAGAGGTCAAGGAAATGTATGAACCAGAGTTGTGGCCTGAGGGGATATTTGTGCGACGCTTTTATGAGGCACGACAACATAGGGGAGCTGTTGTAGGGGCAGCGGTGAGTGAAGCCGGGTTGCGTGCTGGAAAGTAGCAAAAGTAAACACATGTAAGACTTATGAAACTTGTGTCATACAACTCGCGTGGCCTGCGTTTGGGGCAGACCGCAGGGGACAAGGTGCGACGCTATGTTGTTGATAAACTACTGGAGAGTGCTGATATACTGTGCTTACAGGAGACACTGTTAGCTAAGCAAGACCTGGACAAGCTTAATGCTGTCCATGTTGACTTCCATGGGGCAGGGGAGTCCACAACGGACCTCAGTATGGGAATTGTGCGTGGCCGAATACCTGGGGGAGTGGCAATTATGTGGCACAAAAAATATGATCCCTGGATTAATGTGATTAGACTGGGGGTGGATTGGTGCATAGCAGTGGAAGTTGTATATAATAATCATGTTTTTATTATTTTAAATGTTTACACTCCATATGAATGTTATAGCAATGAGGATGAGTATCTTAGTAGGCTTGCTTTTGTAGGTTCATTTATTAGGGAAAATGCATGCACATGTATGTTTGTGGTTGGCGATATGAATGCTGATATCACTGATAAGAAATCATTATTCGGTCGACATCTGCTTCAATTCTGTGAAACTAGCAAGTTAATTATCACTAGTAAAATATTGTTGCCATCTGAAAGCTACACATATATCAGTGAAGCATGGGATACAACATCATGGCTGGATCATTGTATAAGTACAACTGATGCCCATGACTGTGTGGAGAAAGCTGAGATATTATATGAACTTAGTACAAGTGATCATATACCTGTTTGTTTTACGATGAATGTTGAAAGTGTACCTGAGGTGACCACAGATGTAAACCATGGATATAGTGGTAAATTAGACTGGTCAAGGCTTACGGAAGGTGACCTGGGCCTCTACAATGTTCTTTCTGAAGAGGAACTGAGTGATATTGAAATACCTTTTGAAGCTATTTCATGCCGTAATATAAGGTGTAAAAATCAGAATCATAGTAGTGACCTCTGTAAAATGTATGATAAAATGATCAATAGTTTAAATAATGCTAGCAAACCTCTCTGTAAAAAGAGGGCTAAGCTAAATAACTTGCGACCAGGATGGAATGAATATGTGTCGGAATTGCATGGACAGGCAAGAGAAGCCTTTAAGAATTGGATTATTGCTGGAAAAGCTAGGCATGGTCCAGAATTTCAGCTTAAGAAACAGGCTAATGCTAGATTTAAATATGCTGTGCGCTTTATTAAAAGAAATGAGCAGGAAATGAGAGCAAACGCAATGGCTAAAAATCTACAATATAATAACATAAATGATTTCTGGAAGGAAGTGAAGGTAATCAGTAACAGTAAAATGCCATTGCCAGCTAGTATTGATGGGACTAGTGGATCTGGAAACATTGTGGAATTGTGGAGAAAACTTTATAGTGATATTTTTAATTGTGGTATAAGTGATGAATTTAATGTTGGTATTGTTCCTGATGATGTGAATGCAGTGATTAGACCTAATCAAGTGTTTTGTGCTGTTGAGAAATTGGCCCTGAATAAAGCTTGTGGCCTTGATCAAATAACAGCGGAGCATCTTAAATATGCTAGTCACAGACTTTTTGTTTTGGTTGCAATGTGTTTTTCTGGATGTTTACTGCATGGTATATTACCTGATTCGATGCTGGCTGTTTTATTAGTCCCTGTAATTAAGGATAAGACTGCTAGAATATCTAGCATGGAAAATTATAGACCTGTTGCGCTAGCTAGTCTGTTTTCCAAAGTTTTGGAATTGATCCTGTTGGAAAGACTTCAACAATATATTGTGACCTCGGATCATCAATTTGGGTTTAAAAGTAAGCATGGTACAGACCTATGCATTTATGCGCTGAAGGAAATGGTCAGTACATATAGAATGCACAATTCCACGATGTTCATCTGCTTTCTGGATGCTTCCAAGGCTTTTGACCGTATTAATCATGGCAAATTGTTTTTAAAGTTACAAGAGCGTGGGGTTCCCCTATATATAATAAGGATCTTGTTCTTTTGGTATTCACATCAGAAAATGCAGGTGCGGTGGGGTAACTGTGTATCTGCACCCTTCCAAGTGACAAATGGGGTTAGACAAGGTGGAATTTTGTCACCAGCCTTGTTTAATTTGTATATGGATGGGTTGTCTCAGAGCTTAAAAACTTGTAAGACTGGATGCGTCATAGGAGAAAGTCTGATTAACCATCTACTTTATGCTGATGACCTCGTTGTATTGTCCCCTTATAGCGTTGGTCTGCAGCAATTATTAAGAATATGCTCGAAGTATGGTGAGGAATATAATATAAAGTTTAATGAAAAGAAGAGTGTTGTGATGATTGTTAAAGCAAAACAAGACCAGAGGTTACATTTTCCTTTGTTTTATTTGGGCAGCCAAGCGCTTAGTGTTGTGCACAAGGTCAGGTACCTGGGTCACATTATCAGGGACGATTTATGTGATGATGATGATATTCAGCGTCAGTGCTGCAAACTATATGCGCAGGCCAACATGTTGTGTCGGAAATTTGGCAGTTGCTCTGAGAATGTTAAAATTGCTCTCTTTAGAGCATATTGTACGCCACTTTATACTGCCTACCTTTGGTGTAGCTATAGCAGGGCAAAGTTAAGGAGGCTTCAGGTGGCTTATAATGATGCTTTCAGGATCCTGTTGAGACTTCCCAGGTGGACCAGTGCTAGCCAGATATTTGTGAATCGAAATGTTCTCACTATGCATGCTGTGATTAGGAAGGTTATGTATAATTTTATTTGTCGTTTGAATGTGTCACAAAATGAGCTTATTTTGTCTTTAATTGAGCCTATAAGGAGTAGCACAAGGTATACATCCAGTTTGTGGAAACATTGGATGAAGTGTTTGTATGTTTTTTAGTGTTGTAATGTTTTCTGTGTTTTTATTTTTATTTTTATTTTATTTTTTTATGGACCAATGGAGTCTGAAATAAAGTTTATATATATATATATATATAGCCACGCCCCCTTGCTCCGCCAACTTTAACGATTTATTTAAAATTCAGTATTGATTTATTTTAAGATCGGCCACCTGATCTCTCATTTTAACCATGAAAACTAACCGGAAAAAAATCCTGAGCAGCAGAAAATCAGTCTATCAAATTTTATTTTTTCCAAAAATGAATTGGGGTCTATGGAGAAAAAGCTTTTTGGAGCCAACCCTAGCGGACGGCGTGATATTGCAAGTTTTTGACACTTCCGGGTTGGCTTCAATTCTGGAGCCAGATGCTACGTCCATCTTTATATACAGTCTATGGGAGGAACAGCAATGCAGACAAGTAAGACCAGAGCTTTTCCACTGGTGGCCAAGGCTGACGTCTTTGTTTGTTCAAGTGATAGGAGGACTACGAATCAGGAGATGTACTGACAGTAAAGACCAATCAGGAATAGAATATGGATGTCATTGTTTCCAAAAATTTTGGATGCTGCTCATCTAGACTAAAATGCAACGCTGGAGTTTTTTTTTATAGCTAAAACTGAATCAGCATTGTTTCCAAAAGCCTCAGTTTTAGTGGCGCTAAAGCAAGGTACTGTGGGCGCTAGGTGTAACTGCAGTAGAAGTTATGTGCTTTAGAATGAAAATGTAATAACGTAGATGGAGCCTAAGGTGTCAAAGTCGTTTGATTTGTATGTCCTCTTGATAATGTTAACCTCCTCAATTTGACTTTTGTTCTTCTACAAGGACAATGTGCTTCCTGAATATGAATACTGAATATAATCTAGACAGGAATTTCATGTTGTTGCTGTTCTGGAAGGCAAAGTTAAACTGGCAACGCAAGGGTTAAGCTCAGGAACGAAAAGGAACATTAGGGGTTAGTGTTTCAGGAGTAAATGCAGGCAGAAAAGGTCCCCACGTTTATACTGATGCAAATGTGTCTCTGTTCATTTGTGTTAAGAGAAGGGTGGTGTTGTCCACTGACAAGATAAATGCTGACTACCCTGACAGGCTCTGTGAAAGTTAGCTGTGCTGCTCTTGCTCTGAGCAGACCAACTGCTCACACCCCTACATTATTATTCATCTCCAGGACTGTGTTCAAATGAAGCTGTGTATCTAATGACGGGCTCTAAGGACATTGAATCATCTGCAAGAACAGAGGGACTGTAAATGAGTGTGTGTTCGCATTCTGTATTCAAGATGGTGAAAGATAAACGAGGGGAGTGTGTTCGGGTTTATAGGTGTTTCCTTAAGTGTCTCTGTGACTTAAAGCATGTCTTTGTGTGTGCCTGGGTGTGCAGAGGTTCATGTACAGTATATGCACTTTGGAAATGAATGACAAGGAATAAAGAATTGCTTTAGATTTTGAACTCTAATAGCCTGTAGAGGGAGGGAACTGAAATTGCGTTCATGTGATATTCGTGGAAATTGACCGCAGGAGTAGCTTTGCCATGTTTATTCACTCCAAACAAGCAATCTACCGGTGCAGCTAGCAATCTATGCACGGACCACAGACATGTAGACTGTGCACATACACAAGTATTTAAAAAAAAAATAAAAAATTCTCTCTTTCATTTGAAAAAAAACATCTGTTTACGTAAAAATGAAAAACCGCAATTGAAGCATTGCCGAGAGCATGCTAAGCCATTAGGCGCCATTACAACCCAAATCCTAAAGCTATGCTAGCTAATCAGAAGCCTGAAAAGAGCTATTACCTGTTCTAGCAGGCTACCAATAATGACTCATCGAGGAAGAGGGGGCAGCATATGCACTAACTTAGGTTGCAATCGGATACTCATTTTTTATTTTTTTGCTTTTTGGAAGGTTTCTAGCTGAGTGAAATGACCCAGAGGAATCTAAACAGTCACAATGAGACCTGGTCACACATTAAATGCAATGGAAAGGTGCTTCAGTGCTTTCTTTCTTATCTCCTTAATGAAAAGAAAGGAAATAATGGAGTCTCTAAGTACCTTGCGGCAGCAACATTGAAATGACTGCACCATCCACAGCAAAAACACCCAGCATTGCAAGATTACATAACCTAGTTTAAGTGCAGTCTGATTCTTTTCCTTTGTCCTTATGAGATCTCCTCCTCATTTTTCCTTGACCTGAGAAGTGTCATGTAATTTTTTTGACTATTCAACTGCTACCTCATTCTGATGCCCCTGCTCCCTAATATGATGGGAAAGTAATGGAAGAGATGTGGTAATGTGTAAAAAATTCTATTAGCAAGGTTAGCACCGCCATTTTTTTGGGCAGAATCCAGCCTCTGCAGTAAATTACCTCATCACAAAAGAGAAAATGGTGCACATTGTGACAACGAATAAAGAAGATAACAGCAGATATTTGAATGTCAACAGGATGTCATAAGCCAAAAACCCTGTCTACACATCAACACTGCATTCAGAGTTTCACTTGTCTGAAAATTATATTGACCAAAATTTGCATTGAAATGCGGACAAAAGGCCACTGCAATTAGAAAAAGCTGTTTTTATTCATGTACAAATTAACAAGGCCTCAAATTTTACCATAGCTTTCTGTCATTTTCGTCCCCTTCTCCCTTTCTGTGCTCATGAATAAAGCCTTGGGAGAATGGCTAATTTTCCTCTTAAATTGGAACAGTGTCTTTGTCTCAGTAGGCACCAGTCAGAGAAACAGCATGTTTGTTTTTGTCCACTCACATTATATTAATTGATATGCAGTCAGGCTGTCTCTAAAAACTTCATAATGCTCAGTCTGAACACACATTTACGCAGTCATATAATTGATATTCGGTGTATATAATATACTATACCTCGTTAGGGTCGCGCGGGGCTGGAGTTTATCCCAGCTAACTCAGGGGACATCTTGGACAGATCACCAGTCTATCACATGGCTACACAAACAAGCACACTCTGTGACTGTGGGAGGAAGCCGGAGTACCCAGAGCAAACACACAAAGGCACAGATAGAACATGAAAACATCATGCAGAGAGATCCCAAGCTGGATTTGAACTCAGGACCTTCTAGCTGTGAGGTGACAGTGCTAACCCCCAGCCCACTGTGAAGTCCCCAGTCACAATGAGGAAATCAGAATAAATATAAAGAACGACTTACTAAACGTAGACATGAGGCCACCAAGAAGTTCTTTTTTTTACTCAACACTGCATGTTTTTGACTGGACAAGTCAACCATCTAACCTAAACTGATCTCGTTACTGAGGCAAATTGTTTGTGAGTTCTTCCAACCTCACACTTTCTTGCTTTTGCCAGTCACCTCATTTCATCTCACACTCATCTGCACACCTGCTCCACGTTCTTACAGCAGACTCCACCTGTTCCTCCTCATTCAAAGTATTGCAATGGACTGATATGTTGTTGATGTTGAGATTTTGATATTGTTGTTCAGTTCAAGATTTAAGTAGTGTCAGTGAGTCAGCAGTGTGTGTGCGCCGACTGGACGAGAGAGCTGGGAACGGCAGCTGGTTCTGGAGTTAAAATCAGAGTTTTTCAGTGAGATTTTTGCATTGGCTTCGGCCCACAGTAGCCTGTGTTAAGGTTTCAATAAATATCCAGAAAACGAGATCAGGTCTCTCTCGTCGATGACAGTGAGTCACTACAGTATATTTGCACAGTCTGACTATCAACAGTCCTTCTTTACATGAGACAGTTTGTCTTAATTAAGTAGGGAAAGTACCTGTGAATGATGGCAGAGTTCCATTAAGTGTCCCAGTAACCCATGACTGTGAACCAACACACACAAGAGTATGACCTCCTCTAAGTGGAATGTAATATCAATAATAACTTTTGCTTTCCCTACAGTGACGAGTCAAAATGTCATGAAAAAGGTCCATGTTTTGTCTTATTGGCTTTGTGCTACCACAGAGGAACTTGTTCTATTCCCTTTATTTTTTTTTATCATTTTTTTTATGTGGTTGGAATCAGATTGAACACATTGGAGGATGAGGTGGAGAGACGGGCACTGAGCAAGATGGAGGCCATTCTGACCAACATGGATCATCCACTTCACATCTGCCTCAATGAACAACGAAACATCAGTGGGCGGCTCCTATCCCTGCGCTGCAAGACCGAAAGATTTAGGAAATCTTTCTTGCCATCAGCAGTCAGGCTATTCAATTCAAAATTAAACAGATAAGAACCCTGACAACTGAATTTCCCTTCAGGGATGAATAAAGTAATTCTGATTCTGATTCTGATTTACCTGTCTGTGATTTTTCTTGCTGTATTTTTAGACTCAGTGGGTGACAGACTGTCTGTTAGCATATTATTATTATTATTATTATTTTTAATCGCTGGACAAGAAATTTTTTTTGTCTGGCTTTGAGTTCCGCTTTCAAGTCCTTGCCAAATTTACCCACAACATCATAAATCATATGTAAAATTTCAGACTAAAGTATTGAAGTTAAAAGAGCGTCCTAGTGTCAGCTGACGTATTTCATATTTTAAAATATAAAGGACAGCAAATTATACTGATAAAGAAATGAATAACCCGAAATAAAAAGTATGAGTGAAAGGGGAGATGTAAATGTTTGGGAGACACTTAACTGGCACCAGCTGAGTCTGTTATACCATGCAGATCGATAGTTTCGGTGTCAACAGAGCTGATGGTAACATGTTAACAGATTGGATGTCTGATTCATCAAATGTCTAGCTTGCAAGCTGACATATGAAATGCTTAAATCAATCTTTGTAGTGCACAGTCAGGCAGGTGGTATGTCTTAGATTAATTATGCATTTGAATAAAAGTGATGAGTATTATTCTCCTCCTAATGGCGTCTTCCTAATCAGCGCATCGCTGTATCTGTGATAACCTGCAGTGTTGAAATATATAAGGTTTGCAAGCTGCAATCTGTTGTGAGTCAGGGCTGCAATCTGTGTGCAAAACAGTTGTAGATTACATATGTTCATCCGTTTATGAATAGAAAGAGAGTGCCAGAACATGAGTGGCAATATGGCTGAAGCAATACAATAGAATGGAATTGTGTTTCTCTACTTTACACAAGTGACTGGTGTGGTTATAGTGCTCATTCAAATTCTGCAGTAACTTCCTAGAATGGTAGCTGCTACTGAATGTCCAGGGTTTAGATTTGTCTAAGCTGGGCAATAGAATCATATGTCTCTCTGTCCACATGCAAAGGAAAGCTTAATAAATACATTTTTCCTCCTACAAAACGCAACATAACGTAATAAAACATCCATGGTGTAAAGTGTGTGTGGATGAGTGAAACACATGGGAGAAATTAAGGAAAATAACACAAGACAAACAAATGTCAAGTCAGGCCATGGTGACGGCATTCTGGTGCTGCTCAGCAACAAAAGAGAAAAATTTCTTGGATAGCAGTTCTTTTATGTCTTTTGGTCAGTCCCCCTCTAGGTGCATTCAACCATGGACCTCGTAGCACCAGCCCTCCTGGAAGGCAGACAACTACCAGAGAGCCAGAGAGAAGCAGGTAGAACAGCAAAAGAGAAGCCACCACACCCATCCCATAAAGACAAGGGCCAAAGTGTGCCTCAAGTGCAATACAGAAAAAATATAAATGTAGTTCAAAAAATACATAAGGACATTTCAATAACTACAGTCTGTTACCATAAGAATCCATTTGCCCTTCAAACCACCCACTCAATCCACTCACACTCAGCAATTTTGGTACCTTGAAGAAAAGCAAATTAAGAGGAGAACAAGAGGAGCAGTTAAACAGAATATATGATCGGGCATTACATATACCCGACCATTAAGAGGAAAGGCACCTGACAGAACATCAGCCCTGAAACCCCCCCAGTTTGTAATAAATAAGCAAATGTCTGGTTTTAACGAGTGAAGAAGCAGATGTCCTCATAGAAGATGCTGATTTGGATTCTGTAAAGAATTCAAGTACGTCAAAAAGTTATAGTCACCATTTGAGGGTAGTTAAAGAGTTCTCAACCACACCTAAAAAAAACAACAAAAAATTAAAAACACCATAGAAGAAATATTGTTTTTGCATTTTTTTTTGCATTATATATACTTGGTCACATCTTGAACCTCCAGATACCCCTCAACAGCATGGATGACTTTTTTGTCTCTCTGAAAATGGCAACAATGGGAGAGGAAGGTTCATGGTGCGACTGTTCAAAGCCACAGTTGGCTGCTTCTGCCACCTGTGCACTGTGGATGGATGCATTGTCTTGGAACCAGGCCTTTTTCTCCAAAATGGAAATAATTCGTCTGTAAAGAAACTGTCCAGGTAGTCAACATCAGTCTGCAAAAATGTATCTCCACCTCCCAATTTGCTAACTAAGTAACACAGTTTGTCAAGACAGGGTGCTGCAAGGACAGGATCAGTGAAACATTTCCATTTTTTTTAAACCTCACTGACACTAAGTGTACCGGTCAATCTTGACTTTTGAACTCAACAAGTTCATAAGAGGTGCAACTGCTGTGGAGAAAATTCTGCAAAACCCTCAGATCTTCAGTTCCTTAAAATTAGTTCATTCTTTGGAGTTGGGGGTCTTACTGGGCAAGTTTGATCCAAGCTAGCTACCCTCCCCAAACAGGTGAAATTAGCGGAGTGTGTATCTTCTTCCCAAGCGTCACTATAGACGAGCACATCAGCTAAATTCAATGTGCATCAGTGTCACCCAATCACTACCTTATTCATCAGTCGTCAATAGGTAGCTGGTGAACTTTGCAACCTGAATGATATTATCATGTAGAAATAAAGGCCTACAAGTGTTATGAATGCTGCAATGTCTTGAACCTGTAAGGCAACAGTTTAAAAAGGTAAACTTGTGTACAAATTTCACTTTGCTCACCTGATGAACGCAATCCTGATCACAGGGAAGTAGATATGAGTCTGTTGAAGGGATATTTACTTTGTGAACATTTAAAGGTTTGATGCAGAAGAATGCCCAACTAGAACTCAGTGAGTCTGCAATGATGTATTCCATTTTTTTTTTTAAATTTCTGATTCTAGCTGAGTGCTTTTGTCCTGAATCGGTTAATCAAGGCATGTCTGAAAACAGAGAAGGTAAAGACAAAAGGAAATTCCTTCTGTAAATTAAGCAAATGACCCAAAACTTGTCCAGGTTACTCACCGGGCATAACATACTCATCTGGGACATTGACCCAGATGTCAAATGTGTATTCCCCACAAAAGATGTAGAATACATTGCAACCAGTGAACAAGGGGGCATAATATGTTTCCCCTGCAATTCCAACTCACCTGAAGAAGGAAAATGGAGTTTTAGCATTTTCATCGGCCAAAACTGGGTGGACCCTTCCTGATCAGGAGTGGAAACTAAATAATTAATGTTTGAGAGCTGTTAAAGATCTGAGTAAATACCAACAGAACCAAACCTTTCTTTACTATACTCAAACTGTGGCCGACCTTTACCCAGCTGACAAGGGATTCAATATCAAAATGTTCTGCTGCTTTTTGTCCCCAGTGCAGGCATTTAGCAGACTCTCGCTTAGATTCTGGGCAAATCTTCCCACAGCAGACATGATAACACCGATACCAGTAGGCAGGCAACACTCACCAGTAATACAATACTTTGAAAAAAACTACACCCAAAAGATATTTTTTACCAAGAAAGCCCAACGGTGGCACATAAAACATTAGGCCAAGAAAAGATGCTGACTAGAAATGTTTACGCCTCAAACCAGCACAGCAGTCACCATGCGGAACATCTTCTCCCTCTGGCTGTCTACCTAACCTAGACACCAGTTGACTGACTTTGCCTTGTTTCACAATAATTCCAAAAAACATAGAGCTCAATAACATGATCAAACAAGCAAAGAATCCTCACATGGGCACTGTGTCTCGTACCTATCAGGAAAGTAGTTCCACTAACCAGGTCATCTCTAAAGCAGATGGGACAAGAAAAAAACTAAATTACTGATATGACCAAAACTTGTAACCTAAGCTTGAGTTCATTCTAAGCTGAAAATGACATTAGGCATCAGTAGTGTAAAGCTAGTAAATGAGTGGAGAAGAAGGTGAAGTGAAGAAAAAAACACACAAACACACAAATGGATACATAATGGAGTCCATGTGGAAGGCATTATGGCTGCTCAACAGCATAATGAAAAACATCAGTGGCAGCCCTTTTATATCCTTTGGCCTCTCAAGGTGCAGCCAACCAGCTCCGACGACCTCTTAACACCAGCATTTCTGGGACCATATTCATAAAGTTCCTAAGTATAAGGAGTTGCTCCTAGCAAAGATCCTGGCAAAAATAAAAGTTATTCACAAGACATCTTAGTCATTAAGACTGCTCCTAAGCTGAAAAAGAGTTAGCAGTAGAGAGGGGGATTTTGAAGAGTTCTGAAAGTGGAAGAGAAAATAGTAGAAGCACAAGAAAAGGTATGAAAAACATCGTCCAGATGGCAAATGGCACCAAATCAGTCAGCCCTATATTAGATCATGCAGTATAATGTTTGTGATCAATCTCATTAGAAGTCATAGCTCCAATGCAATGCTGTAATGCTATTACACTACACATGAACATGACAACACTAAGATTTTGGATGACTGGAGAAGTGCAACAGTGCAGCAGTGCTGATTTTCAATCAGCAGAATGATTACACAGACAATCACAGCACTTTCACAGTTTCATATTGTGACACAGTTCATTTAATTCCCACAAGATGTCCACACCTTGCAGACTAACAAGAAGACAGTCATGAATACAGAAACTTCTCCAGAGTTGCTGGTGTAATTGATGAATTACACGTCTTTATTGCACCAACAAAGAATTAAGAAGTTCATCAAAATTACACCATTTATCAGAAACTATGAAAATAGAACGAATATATAAATTTTCAACTTTTGGAAGGTCCTTGAACTACGTATGCTTATGTTATGTGCCATACCGTGGACAAACCTAACTAAATCCAGGATTTAAATAATCAAAATTACTTTTTTGTTTTAAATTTTATAAATTTAAAACATAAACACGTATATGTCCATTCATTGATTCATCTGTCAACCAAAATGTATTTGAATTGAAAAACTTTACTTATTGTGTCAGTTATTGCTATTTGACAAAATTTGATTAATCATGATTAATTAATTACAAAGCCTCTAATTAATTTGATTCATTGTTTTAATTGCGTTCCACCACACACACACACACACACATATGTGTGTGTGTGTGTGTGTGTGTGTGTGTGTGTGTGTGTGTGTGTGTGTGTGTGTGTGTGTGTGTGTGTGTGTGTGAGTCGGTAATTATAGGGGTTGTGGGGACCTAATGTCCTCACAACCATAGGAAAACCAAAAGAAATGTCATATGTGGGGACCTCATTTGGGTTCCCATGAGGGGAAACAGTGTTTTCTTGGCTATGTTGTTGTTACTGAAAAAAGTAAAAGTGCAAAAACATTTCTTTAGGGTTAGTCATTGTTTTGGTCTGGGTTAAGGTTAGGGTTAGGGTTAGGGGTTAGATATGAATGGGAGTCAGACATGTGTGTGTGTGTGTGTGTGTGTGTGTGTGTGTGTGTGTGTGTGTGTGTGTGTGTGTGTGTGTGTGTGTGTGTGCGTGCGCGTGCGCGTGTGCGTGTGTGTGTTTTCCTTTAAGGCTCAATTGTAGTACTCATGCTGTTTGTACTGTGTGAAAATGCTTATCTCATTCATGGATATGCCTTAAATAAAACATTTACACATACCCATTACTAAGTATTACAGCATTACTGCATTGCATCATAAATGTCAAATGCATTTCTACCTTATGCTTACCCTAAATAAAACATTTTTTAAATTTTGGCTTATGAAAACCAAATTGCTGCCACATTTCTATTTCTTTCTTCAGTTTTTAGCCACATTTTCAAAATTTCACTTGAGAATTCTATGAAATCACAGCTACTAAGGTAAAAGTTTCTGTTGTTGCCGTGATCAAAGTTTCTCAGAGAATTTCCCTAAACCTTTGCTAACCCACAACTCCTTTATAGAATTATCTGGGCTAAGTCAAGAGCTCTCTAAGTGTATTTTCACAATGTTTGTGAATACGATACATTGAAGAAAGGCAAATGGAAGGAACTAGAGTGAGGTAGATAGAACAGATCACACTATGCATGCAGTAAATCAGATTTTATTCACCATGGTGTTATTCCAAGAACCTTTATTGAGAGCAAGAAAAGTTTATTTCTGAGTAATATATTAAAATGGATATTCTACATTTAATTACTGTAAATAAATTGGACGTATTGGACTGAATAATTAACATGGTTTCTGTCCAGTCTTTCACTCAGCAGCTGAGTCAGAAACTTGCCAAACTTATTTCCATTTTTAGCTTTTACCTGAGCTCCTGTGGCAGGCCCAACAATTTAGCTGGTGGGGGCCAGTCTGTGCTGACCAAAGGCCATTGCAAGGGCTGGTGTGCTAAAAGCAGTGGGGTGGAAAAGGTCTGGTCTGGCTTGGCTTGGCTCAGCTTGACTTATCTGCTGATCTGAACTGAGGCAAGATGGTAGGAAAAAAATGCCAACACCTGACGCATCAGTTAACATGGCTCACGGCTGGGCTCAGGTCCAGAGCTGTCAAAGCCAATAACGTCCGAGGGTGTTTCCCCAATCTTTCTCACACTCTCTCTCACACACACAGACATACATGTAAACTATAACCACCATCAAATCACGGACAACAACCTAGTGGCGACAAACAGAAAAACAAAGCAAAATGTCATCTTCACCGTTTGGAACTAGGATCTCATGCCACCAAAACAGCGTGCACACACTGCATGTGTATTATTGAAAATACTGTACTTTGCAGAAGGATGTTATAAAAATAGAACATGGCCTCATTTTGGAAACGCAAACAGATGAATATTGTGATGATGATGGCAGGTGATAATGAGAGTTGATCCAAATCCAGTTTTTCGCTCCAGTGAAGTTATTTTGCACAGTGTGGCAGTGACTTAATGACAGGCCATCCTATCACCACACAATCCACATAGAATGGATATTGTTTGGACAAAAGACAAATGGACCCAATCTTTTACTTTGCCGATATAGATCCCCACACACAAAGTATTGATTTCTGATTTTACAATAGCAAGACCGATGTATAAAGTAAGATTGGTTTTCAACCTTGAAAAAAAAGTATTCATTTTTCTTTGATTTTATTTGTGTTGGATTTTCAAATAAAAAAAAGTGACCCGCCAAATTGAATGGGATAAAATAACAACAATTACAACAGTGATAATTTGAACTGTTACAGTTACAGCAGCTACACACTGCAACATACTGCACTAGTTAAAGTTGAAAATGAAATTAAATCATTATAGCATATACACCAATCAACTAGAGCATTAAAACTATTGACAGGATAAGTACAAGCATTATGTTTACAATGCAATGTTCTCCTGAGAAACCTTGGGTTCTAAATTTTAGTTTGAGACATACCACCCACCGAAATACTGTTCCAGACGAAATATGGAGTCAACCATAGTCAAGACGCCATCTGTCAGAACCATGACTGACACAAAAATAAGCTTAAATTTCATTTTATTTTTCAACTGAAGTTATTTTATTCTATTTGTGTCATTTTAAAACTCACCAAGCAACAAAAACACACAGTTTGCACCAGACTGAGTAAAAGAAAAAAAAAAAAAGCTCCAGCATGAAGTCATGACTCACTCAACTGTAACCAACAGTCACATGACAAAAATTTTAGTGTGTATTGGGGTTAACTGCAGGCTGTGTTTACACAGAGCAGATAGGAGACGTGATAAAATTAATGTAGCATGGCTCAGATGTAGTACACAAAGGAGCAAATTGTTTTGGAAGATACCTTCACCTTGTTGAAACATCTTTCTGGAGTCGTATGAGTAGACAAAAAACAGCCCTCAGAGAGTGCGGTACTCCACCAAGGCTGTTCATTCCCACATATGACATTGTCAGAAATGTGGCTCTTTTTTCTTAGACTGTGGAAATTTAATATAGATGTACCTATAAATAAAATGACCTTGCACTGAGCACAGGCATGTGTTATGCATGTGTACGTTATGTACGGATACCAGGCGGCGGGAATTGATTGGACTCAGAAACACTCCTACAATTTAATCAGTTGTTCCTTGTATTATTTCTGACAGATAAGTCCCGATAAGTCTGCAGTGGTGGATTTGTGGTAGGATCGCAATCATGTGATCGTCAGCAGGCAGCTGGAGTAGTGTTCACTGGTAGTCATAGTTACAGTGACACTGTGCCGCTATCTCGTAATGATATGGAAATCGTTAACAAATCCATGGATCCAGACTATAAGCTGCATCACTGTCAAAATCTAATTGCATGGTCCTTGTGTCATTTCTGACCTTCCCTGAAAATTTCATCGAAATCCGTTTTTGAGTAATGTTGCTCACAGACAAACAGACAGACAGACGGACAGTGCAACACCGATCATCACATAGCTCCACCGCGTTCCTTGGTGGAGTTATAAACTGCAAAAATGCTGTGTTGGTTGAGCTTAAAATTGTAATGTTGAAAGGTAAATAGTAAAACATCTATAGCATATGGTTACCGATGTGGACACTTCTTGTACATGTTGATTCTAGTTTTTTACAATAATTTTAACTTTATATTTTAAAAAAAGATTTATGGCATTCTAAGTCCTACTACACCTATGACATCTATGGTGTCATACTACACCATAGATAATTTTGAGTTTGACTTTCTAGTCGATGAGCTGTTCAATAGAAGTGTAGGATTTTATGTTTATGAAAATTTTGTCCACAGTAAGCAAAAATGTAATAGGAGCAAGGAACAGACAAACACTGCTTGGGTTTGAGAAGGTTAATATTTTGGTTTAATATGTAGAACTTTTAAAATATGTCATTTGGTTTTTGCAAAGAGTTAGTGCTTTCGCCTTGCAGTCAGACTGGTGTCCTGTCCAGGGTGTCCCCTGCCTTCACCCTAAGTTAGCTGGGACAAACTCCAGTCCCCCTGCGACCCTAATGAGGATTAAGTTATGTGTAGATAATGGATGGATGGGTTTTTGCAAAGCAACAAATATCTACATTTATCACATTCAAAGGATGAAATCCTTCGTAGTTATGCCTGCAGAAAGAATTTTTACATACTGTTGGTGCTTCCGAATTCTTCAGCACAGTACTTGGTACATGGCAAAATCTTATTTTACATTTCATTCATGTAACAATTTATTCGATACTATAAATTCTATTTCCTTCCATGTTGACTTAAATGCAGTTTCAAAGCCTTTTCATACTGCAAGAGTTGCATTGTGGTGGGGAAAAAAATTAATTCAACTATCAAACTGAAAAAATATTTATTCATAAAGATCCTCCTTCACAGCCCACCATGTGTTGTGTAGATACTGAATTGAAACCCTGCAGGTTGTCTCAGAAACAGTACCAAGGACATGATCTCAATATCTTCAGTTTTAGCTGCAGGCCCATTTTAAAAAGGTCCTAAGTGTTTGTAAAAAAATTTTTTGAATGCTAGACATAGTTGAGCAGAATGTCTTATCTTCACATTTTATGTGAGCAAGTAAAACTTTAAGTTTCCTTACATTAATATCAGGACAGGTTAGGCAGCACAATGAAGGCTTGCTGGTAGAGTAGAACACTGCACAGTGAAAATGCCAGCTCAGCGAAGTTAAGATCAGTTTCCTTTCACTGAGCTCCTAATATGTGCTAATCTGAGCACGTGGATAAATACCCCTGTTTGCCTTTGGGTATGCATTATGTTGGCAGTATGTTTATATATGTGCTAGTAAAGGCAGCATGTTTTATAGGTAAGGGAGTACTTGCAGTGTTTTGACTTTTTCAGTTTGTCCTCCTTCTACTTTTCTTGAGGGTGAGTCTTTTGTCTGAAAACTGTAATGTGCGGTGTACATATTAATGAATGTACTACCGAACAAATAGACTTTAGAATCGCCAGTAATAGATGAATGGACATTTCTTCTAAATGAACTGTCTCATTTAAGAACTGGGTCTATGCACAGAGCCTCAGCATTTTGTACAGAAGGAATCTTAGAGCTATTAATTAAGGTGAATAAGATGCACGGATAGATCTGCCCTAATGAGAAGTCAGTATATTTAAGGATTGAACTTTACAGTGGGGTCATAGTGTAAATCAACCATTAATTCAAATAAAGTTGAAGCTTTTCAGTTTGACTAATTTCTCTACATGTGCATTTTCGTGAAATTGTGTCTCATTGAGCGTTTTGTTGTAAAATGTATTATGTTGTCAGTTATATAAAACTGCTCCTACATAAGCACTGTGGTGCAACTGAGGGTGACAAGGAAGAAGATTCACAGTTAAGAGCGTGTAGGAGTGACACTGAAGAAATGGATGGAGCTTTATTCTTATTTCTTGAGGCGGTTTTTCTCAGGACAAATAAATATATGGATTAAACAATAAAACCACAGGCAGCACAAGGCTTTATCATTGAACAGCAATGCTGCTATGATGTTCTTCATTGTACGGTTGTGATGATAGTAGACCATTCTGATTCTCAACCCAGACAGAAAACACACTGACATCCACCCAGTATCCTTGACCATAATCTCTACAAAAAGTGGTGCTGTCTGCAACAAGGGCTACAGTTTATACAGAGTGTCTGTACAGACTGAAGTCTGCTGGAAACTGTCAATCTTGACTCCCAAATTTTAACTCTGCCTCCTACTGCTGCCTGCTCTTATCCGAGTGATCAGAATCAACAAAAACATGACCAACAAAACAACAAATGAAAAAACTAGCAGAGCAGAACACTAAAGACAAACATTAAGCCGAGTACTGAACTTAACACACTCCATTACACAGTATAGCGTCTGAGTGCATGTATGGATTTGGGAATGGTTGTGTTAGAAGATGTACACCTGGTCAGTGATGGCATGTCTGTAGCTCCCCCACACTCACATTCCTTGTTTTGTAATCACAGGGTAATGTCCTTGTATCGCAGCATGTATCTGGTTTTTATGTGTGCCGGTTTAAGGTTTTGTCCTCAGATTAACTAATACATCATATCCTCTTTCAGTTGTTGTTCAGCCAATACAATTTCAGTGTATACTTGTTCCAGAAGAACACTGACTCCAGTAGACATTTTTCGTGACAGACATTTTGACCTGTCTCCGTAGTGAGAACACATGATGGCTGCTTTGGGACGGTACAGCTTTTCTGCAAGCTGGTTCACTATCAACATTTACTGGAAGAATAGAAATTTGATTTTTCAATTGCAACAAGTCAAAATGCCCACAATCGCGTTATGTGGAAATTCGGGGTAACTGCGACTGTTTTCATTGGCAACGTTATGAACTACCCTGCAACCGATTATCAGGACAGAGTTTGAAAGTGTACATCAAGCTCTGAAAAAATGCTAACAAAATTTGACCGTTGATCTTTCATGTAGTCAACATTAGCAGCACAAAAGCTAATATTTTGCTAATAAAATATAATGGTGGTAAGTGTGACAATATGACAACCATATTTGTAGCCAATATCCAACAGTAGTATTCACATCATGTCTATTAATATCAGCCTATTGAAAATGTATCATTTGTAATGCTTTTGTATTGCAAAATACATAGCAATTATATGGCTTAATGAAGAAAAACACTGGAGCATGTGCAGAGAATAGCATTTTAAATGTTCAGATTGACATGAAAACTTTCTCCCAAGGTTTTGTTTATTTGTTTCCCTGTACTCTTGGTTACTTAAGTATGGTGTCCTTGTCATTGTCAAACATGTCTTGTATTTTATCTTTGCTTGGTAATGCACTAAACAAAACAAAAAAAAATACAACATTGAGTGCAATGAAAAACACAGTGTGTTATGAGAGTGTGTGGCCCCGTTATGAGAGAGGGAGAGAGAGCAGCGTGTGTGTGTGTGTGTGTGTGTGTGTGTGTGTGTGTGTGTGTGTGTGTGTGTGTGTGTGTGTGTGTGTGTGTGTGTGTGTGTGTGTGTGTGTGTGTGTGTGTGTGTGTATATATATACCGTATGGATTTTTTAGGGAGGATATTCTCCAGGGGGATTTTCTGATAGAGGATGGCTCCATCAATTCTGACAAATCGTCCAGGTCCTCAAACCAGCACACTACCACTACCATTTTTCACGTGGTATGATCTTCTTCGTGTGGAATGCAGTATCATGTAATGAACTCATGTCTTCCAGAAAGTTTTACCTCTGACTCTGATGCTTATATTCAACAAGCCTGTCAGTAATGGTATGTGAGTGTGGCTGGTGAAATTGAACCTGACTGCCAAATGAATATGTTCATTTGGTATGTTGGTCGCTCAGGGGCAATTACTTTTTCACTTAGGGCAAGGTGGGCTGGATGACATTTCTTGGGTTATCTTTGTCTTACATTAAAATTAGTTTGATTTGAAATGTTGTTGTTTGACAGCACATTAACACTCTTGTTCAGTCCTACAAATGTGAAATATTTCTTGAGCCAAACCAATGTCTTCCAACCACACAACTTAACAAATCAAACAACCCCTCATTGAGGAGCAAGACTGCTTACCACCACCAACATGGAACACCTTATTCTAATCTTGGCTCAGAATTCAGTTTAAGATTCTGTAGATTTCTTTAAAATCTAAACATGGTCTGCTTTGCTCTACATCTCAGAACTTTTCACCCCTTATTGTGCACCTCAACCCCACAGATCAGACAAGCAATTACAGTCAAAAACTCCACACTCTGGGATTGAAGCAAAGGAGGACTATTCTTTTGGAGCTCCAATGCTCTGGAACAAACCTCACTCCGTATTACAGTTTTAAAAAACTTGAATTATTTTATAATGAAGATCTTTCAAATGTTTTGGTGTCTTATTTTTAATATTTTATTGTTGCTCTTGAATGTTTCAATATTGTTCTTTTTTGTGTGAAGCGCCTTGTAACTCCAGTTTGGAAAGCGCTATAAAAAAAGAAGATTATCATTATTATTGCTGTTGTTGTTGCTATTATTAATATTATGCAACACCACTGCAAAGCAGATGAGCGCAGGCCCCTTGGTAGAATGAGTTATGAAACTCAGTTTGGTCAGCAGAATCTCTCTCTTGAAAATGTTCTTCTGCCAGCACTGCTTTTTTTCACCTATGCTGTTTCACTGCAGAAATAAAATAATTGGTTAAAAAAAAAGGTCCTGTCACAATGTACTAACTGATAAGTTAACACACAAACAGCCTAAGTGTTTGCCGGAACACAGCTTGAACATTCTAGGCGATATTTAATGCATTGTGCTGCATTGTGTGTGTTCTATTTTTCACTCAGTTTGCTTAACCTCTTTTCTTGGCAGTCTGTAGGGGCTCTTTTAATCTGCTGGCATTTTGTAATGTTAAAAGGTCCACCTTTGGCTTGGAGACAAAACAAATTCTCTTAACACACTCTTTCTATCTCTGTGTCTCTCTTTGCTCCAGCACTATCTGAAAAAGAGATTAAGGCTGAAAACAAAAACACCTTATGTTTTCCAGACAGGGAACAGCTTCATACGCATCTTTAGGCGACACAACACCTCGAGGTCCTTGTCGGGTAACAGGCTGCAGGGCAAGCAGATAAACCATGTCCTAGAATGCTGAGTGTGAAAGAACATCGACAGAAGACGCTTCCTGCTCCCCAGTCAACCCTCTTGCAAGCGAATGACGGAGCAGTGCAGATGGGTGGCCATAACCCCGGAGAAGAAATAGTTTCAGGCTGGAGTAGCAGTTGGCTGAATGAGCAATCTAACCAGTTCAGATGGGAGGGGTGGGAGTACGGTGGAGTTTTGGGGTTGGCGGTTAGCAGTTGGGAAGGTGAAAATGAGTGCAGTGTAAAAACAGAAGCTCAGGGGGTTGGTGTGCTGGTGTCAGATACTGAGACGTACGCAGACATGATGGCTGCTGAAAGAAGGGCAGCTTGTAAGCACATTTGATCCTTTGCAAGTCTGTGTCAGATCAAGGAGAAGGGTTACGCTTTTGATAGGCAGCTGATAAGAAGGACGAGAAATGTGAGAATAAGTGTGTGTGTGATTCATCATCTCGTGTTACTCTTGAGCTTTATTTATCCTTTTAAAAGTCTGCTTAGCACGCTTGCTCTTTTCAACCAATGCCGTCTTTCATATTCATACTCTCCCACGCATCTGGCGGTCTATATGGTCATTTAAAAGCAGAGCAGGTTTTAGGCCTGTAGATTTCATGAAACCAATTTGAATCGAAAAAGTGTGGATTAGGTTTTCTTTCTTGCGTTTACTAAAGATTAACATTCACACAAGGTTAACAGAGGATGCAGTCCTTCCTTCGAATATTTAAACTGCAGTGTGGTGGAACTGGCCTGTCTAATGTTCTCCAAGAGCAGCTGAACTAACCTGAACTACAACCTTGGGGAGAAGCAAGAGATGTATTTGTTTAGTGTAATGTAAAGCCAGAGAGATGCCTGTGCAAATGTCATGGGCCTCTCCCTGCAAGCAAAGAGCATGTAGTGGTTGGGATAAAAGCAAAAACTGCAAAGACAGACCACAAGTCCACTACGCAAAGATGGCACACTGATTGAAAAGTTGAAGAAGAAGCATGCCAAAAACGAGACTGAGAAAATTACATTCTTCTGTTTGTTATGCATTGCAGTATAATAGATATTTTTGCAGCAAAAACAGACATTAAAATGCAGAAGTGTTCCCTTTTTAACACAGATTAAATCAAGCATTTCTTGCTATCTATATCTATCTACATTTATGCATTTCGATGCAAATGCTTTGTTTTAATAATAACTTTGGGTAATCTTAGAACAAATGGTACATGAGATTGCTGGAGCAATTTATGCATAGTTTGTACTGTATGCATAGAGAAACTTTTTTATCTATTTAGCACATTTTGAGGCAGAAAAAAATGAGCTACAGCAGCCAAGAGGTTAAAGTACTAATATACCGGTAGATTATAATTCCTGAAAAAATGATGCCCCAAGCATGATTTTCAAGCATGTGTGTGCCAGTATATGATTGTATGTAATGTATCACAACTGGACACTGCTCCAAGACTGCAGTCATTAATTACAATGAAAACATGCCAGAAAAATGTCTCTATGTCAAGGGGCCCACAACATGGAAGCATGCCAGGAAATGTCCAGTAGAAGTTTGTTTTACACAAATGCATTAGTCAAAAAACAAATTCTTCCTTCAGCTGTTTTCAGCATGGGCGTAACCACCATCTCAGAAGTGAGGGGGACATATTTTTCAGAGTGATTTATCATTCTCTTACATTTAATTGCACCGTCTTAGTGGCTAAAGAACCACATAATCCCTAACAGCCACAGTACAATACCAGGGGACCAACTAGGCTAGTTCTTTAAACTATAAAGTATAAAACTTTAAACTATAAAATATAAAGTTTTAGTGGCCAAACTCTAGTTGAGTTGACAACAATGTCCCTTGAACATCTACTGGACGAGTATCCAAAGGTGCCAAACACTGAACATGAAATGATCAGTACTGCCTGGTTTCTCCCTGCAATAGACATCTTATTTTCAGGAAGTTATAATCTCTCCTTACCTGTAAAGACCCTACATCCTTGTCCCTGCTGCTGGCCTCTGATCATCTCCTCCCTGACTCTGCTCTTTCTGTTATGGCAATAAACATAAAAAATGTGGTAAGAAAAATTCTGAAATAGCATTACGAAGAGTAAAAATTGCAGTAGAATTTAACCTCAAAATCACTTTAACCCATAGATACATATTTTTTTCTCAGCCACTTATATATTTTTTTTCACCTCTGCAGACCCTGCATGGTCAACATTACTGCTGGCCGCTGCCTCTGGTCCATCTCCTGCCTGACTCTGCTCTTTGTTATGGAAATAATCATTAAAAAAATCTGAAAATCAAAATTCTGAGATAGAATTAGAAAGAGAAGCAGTAAAAATAGTTGTAAATTTAACCACTTTTATACCATAGATAGCCTATTCTTTTTTCTCCTCCCTGACTCTCCTCTTTTGAGACCAAAAGACTTAAATATATGGAGAGCAATTGTGAGCACATCTTCTGCCCAGAAATTAAAGAGAACTGGGTTTATTCCAAGAATAAACTAATTAGCAGTAATGTAACAGAGGCAACCACATTTAAATTATTGTTAACTAGCTTAACATATTGATATATTGCCACGTTTTACCTTGTCATCATTTAGCTAAAAAGTTGTTTGACATTGTTTGCATCCAACAAGGTCACACAACTTACACGGTTTGTTTGGAAAGAACTGTGTAAAGTTTTTGCTTCTTGCTGGCTCTGGCTGGTTTGCTAAACATTACTCCAGACAGCAGCACGTCTCCTGTGGAACACCTGCGTTAGCATGCGCTCATGGTGCATTCAAAGACGGCTCGGGAAAACACGTTACTGGATGCTAATAACGGGTTTAGCTGTTGTAACGGCTGAAAAAAGTGCGGGGGACATGTCCCACGCGTACCCCGCGTCCGTTACGCCCATGATTTTCAGAAAATGTGGTTGTTCGCGAGGTCAAATATTTCTTATCAATTTTCTTAATCAGAAAACATCTCTAAAGCGATTTACAATGGATGTCATTAATGTTTCTTTCCCTGACCATCATAAAAATAAAAAATAAAACGCTTTTTCTAATAAAAAAGCTAATAAATATTTTTTGGATGTTGGTTTTGACAGACATATCTAGTTTCTCTTTTATTTCATTGTATTTTGATTTCATCCTTTCACAGAAAGAATATCTGAATGCTACGTGTCCACTAGATGCATTTTTCCCGCATGTAAATGCGCTGCATCTGAAAATCGGCCACTTGGTGGGCATGTACTTGAGGCCAGTAGCCGGTTTTCAACCCCTTCCGACTTGCATTCCTTGATGGAGTAATCTCAGTTAGTTGTAACTGATTGAAAGGGCCTCGTATAAGAATATAATCATGAATCATTCTGTGCTTTGTGAAGGTTTCTCTGACACACTATATTGTGTTGGTAAGTCATAAGAGCTGGTTATAGGTGATGTAATGCTGTGTTTTTCACATAGACTCCACATAAAAGATGGACATCGCTTCTGGATGTGAAAAGTGAAGCCAATGAACGTTAAACCTGAATTCTTTCTAACAAGCAGCAGAGGGCGACTCCTGGTTGCAAAAAGAAATGTGAATGTACAGAAGTCTATAAGAAAATGGCTCCACTTCTCAATTGAATTGTTATGTCATTAAACATTTTCCTTATGAGCTGATGGTCTCAGTTGCTACTTTAAAGTCTCCTTCAGTATGGAATGATGTTCGTTTTATAAATCACGGTCCCATTTAGGGAAAAACAGACAATTAAGCAAGAGATGCTTAAGGGCATTGACAAGTCACTGTCATATGGGCTTGTGTCCTGAGTTTTCTGTCTGGTTTCAAAAGACCAAGATGGTGACAGCCAAATGTCAAGCTTTAGGCTTTACAATGGTAGTCCACAAACCAATGGGTGACGTCACAGCGGCTGCATCCAGCTTTTATATACAGTGTAGCGTTTTTTAGTGTATAGGGAATGAGATAAGCACTACAGGGTAACAGCTTTAATCTTCAGTTAATGTTCTCCGCACTTCAAATGTTTTCACTCTGAGGAAGCAGTAGGTACTTTGGATGGGATACATCCGCTGAATAACATAGGTCAAGTGCATGTGTGGTTCTCAGAGTGACTAAGTGTGTCTGTGCACATGGGAAGTGTATCAGTGAGTTAGTTTATCTGTATGAACAAGCACCTGTCCTCATAATGCCCCAGTCCTTCACAGCTCACTGCCTCGTTCCAGCTAATTTCCATCCAGAGGTGCCAGAGCAGAGTTTTGATTATGCTCCATAACAAACTGAAAAGCAGCCGTAATTTACACTCCGGGCTCCCTGCTGAGAATCATTATCTGCATTCATACCATTACACCAAAGGTCACACTGATTTCTTTCACAAACAGACACAGACTCCTCCAAATGGGTCACAGAGATTAATCTTTCCCACTTCTGTGTTGACATTGAACACCTACTTTTGTTGAGCACAAGTGAAGAGGAGAAATTAAAGGCTGCTATCTGGCGCTCTGTGATACAAGTGGAAGGTGGTTGGTTTTTTTCTCTGTAATTGAATTTGCCCCCGGGCAGAGAAAGCCCTTTAAACTAAGGCTTTGATTCTTCTGTCAACATTGGTGACATCGTCAAAGGAAAGTGGGTGTTAAGGAAGGACCATCCTTTGGTTCAAAAGAGCGATCAGCGGCCCACTCTCTGTGCAATAAATATGAAGGAGGTGTTTAAAACATTATGCCCCTGGATATACACAACTCAGCAGATGCCTAATAAATATTTTATTAATTTTCATCTGAAAATCTGAAGTCCCAACTTCAGTTCTTCATGACATGTTTATGAGCTGCAATGAAGTATGATTTGATCTTTATAAAAGACTAATTTGTTAAAGCTATAAGAGACAAATTAAATAATATTACCTTCGGCATTTCTTTTAGGCAGAGATGTCAGGACGGCAAGATCAAAGCCTCTTTAAACAGGAAAAAGTTTTCTGGTGCAGTGACTTTTATATTAACTTTTCCTGCTCTGTGAGTCGTAAACACACACAACATCCACTGTTTGCAGGGTGTGAGGGAGGTATCATCTCAAATAATCCTCTGAGGTAATTATTATAGGTAACCTTCACCTTGACTGGTCATCCAGTAAATGAGACAACCTAAATGATCTTTATTTACTCACCTAAATAATTAGTTTCCACCTCAGCACTATAGTGACCTTTTTTATGCTGATGATACTGTATTGTACTAAACTGGTCCCACCACAGACGACCTGAAGACCTTCCTGTTTAATTTAAAACTCTAAACTTTAAAGTCCATTATGACAAAACCAAGTCTTCAAGGTCACTCATTAGCCAAGCCTTACTTAAGGTATTATTTTGAGCATTTGTGTGTCCCATATATTCTGTGTTAGACTTGGTCTATTGCTGTCATGGTTTCATGGTGTGTTTAGTGCTTCTTTTGTTCTTTAGTGTGTTGTACAGTGTTTTTTTCTTTTCTTGTATCTTCAGTGCTTTTGTCAGTGTCTCTCTCTGGTTGTCTATATGCACATTTCACATCGTTCTCTTTTTAGTTCTGAAGCTACTTACCTTTGGTGTTTTTGCTTCTGTCCTTTGTGTTTCCCATCTTTTTTTATTACGTGGTTTTCCTTCACTTGTTTTTCCTGTGTTTTGCTTCCCAATTACCTCTTTGTGAATATATATTCCGTTATCTTACCATGTCAGTTGTCAGTTTTCTTTGGTTCTTGCCTATGTTTCTGTCTGTGAATCTTCTCGTGTCTCAGCATCGTCCACAGTGCATTTGTTTCCTGAGTTTATATTTACCTTTGTTCTCTCTTAGTTATTCAGTTTCTTTTTGGGAACTCACTGCCCACTCAGACTCTGCAGCTGCCTCCTCTTATGATTCCCTTCTCTGCCTGCTACTGTCATCTCCCCTCTGCTCAGTCAATTAAAGTTGTCTTTTTGTACACTTCACTCGCCTGTGTATCCTGTGTCTGCACTTCCATTATCTATCTTGAACTGGCGTAAGTAAATGTATGTTATCTTGAAATTAACAAGAGAAGCACTCGGAGAGTGCAGTACTTTGCCAAGCCATTTGCAACGGCTGAAATCTTGAAAAAATTCATGTCAGAAATCACAGCACCATAAAATGTGACCATTTAATATAGATGTACCCACAAACAAAATGACCTTGCGCTGAGCACAGGCGTGTATTATGTATGTATACATTATGTACAGATATCGAATGGCGTGACCTAAATATATAGCACCCGCTATAGGCTCCTTGCACAACAATGGCGTTTGAACTGAAGGGTGTGCGTGGATACTTCCGGTCAAAACTTCCAGTTATTTGAGAAGGAGAGCGGGAGGTAGTGAGCAGGAGAGCAGACAGCGATCAGAGAGAGATATATTTTTACAATGAGTGTTTTTAGCGTTCAAGGGAGACGATTAGCCTTTCAGAGAGTGGGATCTTCAGCACTTCATTGTTGTGTGCCTTTATGTACCGTTTCGTCACGTTATAACAAGGAAGTAAATCTCCATACATTCCCTGTTGACGCTGCAGTGCGAGCTGAGTGGATGCAGAAGATCCGGCAAGATCACTTCAACCTGACCAAAAACACACAGGTTTGTAGTCGGCAATTTAAGAAAACAGATTTCAGTGTGACTGTGGGGGGGCTGAGGAATTAACAAACGTTTTTGCTTCTTTGGACATGGTGGAGTTTCGGGTGTAGACATTTTTAAATGCGCGGAGCAGCGCGCAGCAGCGTCTGTAACCAAGCAACCCGCGACAGGACCATAGGACAGGGTACAGAGAGAAGCATAGATATATATAGAAGACTAGATACGCTAGGGGCTGCACAGTGGATAGTGGTTAGCACTTTCGCCATGCAGCAAGAAGATCCCTGGTTCACGTCCTGGCCTGGGATCTTTCTGCATGGAGTTTGCATGTTCTCCCTGTGTGTGGGTTTTCTCCAGGCACTCCGGCTTCCTCGAACAGTCCAAAAATATGCTGAGGTTAATTGGTTACTCTAAATTGTCTGTGAGTGTGATTGTTTGTCTATTTGTTTTCTCTTGCTAACTTCAGCCAACAGGTTTATATTCTCAACTCGGTGTGAGTGGAAAACAAAACACTCATAAAGGCTTCTTAGAACAGCAGCAGCTTCTTCATGACACACAGCAAACCATGATGAAGAATGAATAAAGAACAACATGGATCAAAGGACACAAATAAATCTGACATTTAATTAATGATTTTGCTGCAGTAACTAAATGCATAGTAACAAGATACAAAAACATTTTCATATATATAATCTATTAATTTATTATTAATATTAATTTGTTATTATTTAGTGTGTGTGTGTGTGGGTATATATATATATATATATATATATATATATATATACTGACAGTCAATTTAAACTTTGAGGTAGAAATGTACGCAGAATTCTACTTGTAGGGGGGTTGTAATTATTCATTGTGGATTTACTGATGATCTAGTGCCCTGGTAGTTGAGATAATGATGAGTTGTCATTTTGTCATGATTCATTGCACATGGGTTGGTCACTTTGCAAAAGTGAACCAAATACACACCAAGCAATACTCAGTGAGTATCTGCACAATTTGAGAATGGGTTTTGAAGGCCTATATAAAGGCCCAAAAAAGGCCACCATTGTTAGTCCAGTGAACAGCATCATGCCGCGTCTATCACATGAACAACGTCTCCAGGCACTGGGTATGGTGGAGGCCGGTTTGAGCTACAGTGATGTAGCCAGGCGTATGGGCTGTTCCCAACCCACAATCAGAAGCCTGGTCCAAAGCATGCGCCGACGGATTGCTGCCTGCATCGAAGCAAATGGAGGCCATACTCGGTATTGACTGTTGTGACTTTGTGTTTGGCAGGTGCCGTTTTCTTTTGTGAAATTATTTATTTTGAAATCATTCTTGAAACTTTAGATTTTTGTTTCTGTATGCCAATATGCTAAACAAATGATTCATATGAAGAAAATCCAGTTCAAAGCTAAATGGAAACGTTAGTATGGCATACTAACGTACTACTCATACTAAGTGTGACGTCAAAGTAAGTATCTAGTGCGTTCACGTTAGATAGTATGAAAAGATTGAGTACGCGAGAAATACCCGGATGTATACTATTTCCGGAAAATTTTTAAGTATGCGCGGTGACCACACTAGTCATACTCAACCACCCCATAATGCTTTGCGAGCTACCCACCAAAATTGAAGTCTCCGCGGGATCTGTGGCCATACCGGGGCGATTTTTATTTTATTTTATGTGGTTAAGTAGTCATCCTAATCACACCACAGATTTGAGAAATAGGCGTTTTCTGACCAACGTTTTAAATTTGTCAGACGCCTCACAACATGCTACTGAATGCTAGCAGCTAGTTGCAGCAGCTCGCTTTGCATACAGAACAAGTAGCAGCTACCTCCAGTATCCTGCAGCTGCAATTGAAACAATTCGCATAATCTGGCTAATAACTGCATGAGGAGTGCCGGCTTGAAATTGGCACATTAATTATGCGACTGTTTGTTAGCGTAAAATCGACCTGAAGCCGGCATTCAGCCGAGATATTTGATAGCCGTACTTCTGGTTTTTGTCGTCGGAGGTTTGAAATGCATTATGGAAAACGTAGTAGTATACTACAGTGTGAACGGTTGGCATTCTAATCATACTTATAGTACATAGTATACAGTATATACTCATTGAGTATGTAGTATGTAGTACGTTAGTATGCCATTTCGGACACAGCCATACACAAATAGTCACATAACTTTGTCACATTCCTTGGTGGAGTAATAACTGGAATAAACATTGGCTGCATCTGCACCATCTTGTAATTTGTACATTATCTTGTTGCTGTCAGGAAAACTGGGGTGAGCTCAGGAGCAGAGAATACACAGCGACCGTAAATGCAACACAAGCTTTTATTTAAAAAAAACGGAATTACTACAAACTAACAAAGGGTTAAGGAAATAAACTGAAAGCGACAGCTCTGGCCGTAAATGTCTAAGCCTACTGGTGGCTGACGAAAGAAAATTCAATGAACTGAAAACGCCGTCGAATGTTGGGCTCTCATTAACTTCAATTACTCAATACTCAGAGAAAATGCTGTAAGTCACTCAGGTTCTATAACGGTCACTACAATCTCAAATCTTTACTTTAACCTAACTACAAGATTCAAAGCCAACAAGGCTCACCGAAACTACTTCTGTAAATCTAACTCCGATTAAGTACTGGAACGACAAAGAGAGAACTCTACGCTTTCTTTCAAAGTCCAAAAAACTAAAAACTTATACACAAAAGACGGAGATGCTCGGGGTGGGTCCACGACAGGGCTGGAAACTGAAGTCAGCGGTATGCCAAGGTAGAGAGGAGACGACGTGGTTTAACAGGTAAGCAGCCACAGGAACCGGTAATCCAAGAGCACTGGCTACGATCCGGCACAGAAGAGTATCTGGCGTCTCCCTTTAAGCAGCACCAATAGCAGGCACACCACCTGTCACAGATCTCACTGATGAAGTCAAAAAAAAACACCTGCAGCCTTGCTGCTGGAGATACCAAAAAAGGGCAGGGGAGAAAAATTAAAACTATTCAGGCCTGGCTGGCGTCCGCCTGACAGTTGCTTCCTTTTGTCTTTTCTTTTTAATTGGAGAACTCACAAAAATTGTCAGTTTTGATTGCATAGATATATTCCGCTTCTTCGTGGATTGTTGCTGTTATGCTGAAATCCTTCTGGTAATGACTTTTAGCATGTAGACTTCTGAACACATTCAGAACACATCTCTGTCAGGCAGGTGGCACAGGGAATAGAAAATTACAATGTCGTTGTTACGACAAATATATCGCTTCCCAAGCTTTGATTATACTCCATTGTGGAGATGTACAGGGACAGCCAGGAAATCAAAGATTATTTTCCACTCCTCTTGGAAATTACTTCAAGGGCCCTGCTGCACATGTGTGCAGTAGATCTGCACACGTGCACATATTGTACATGTGCAGACTACTGCCCTTGTGGCATAGTGATGGCATGTAAAGAAAAAATCTGGGCTACCACACGGACATCTGTGTATTTAGGGAGATTGTGAAGAGGATCAAAATTACCCTAGCAGACCCTTACATATTGATATACCTGGAAAGTTTAGCAAAAATCTATTGTATTTATCACTGTTCCAGAAGTTCACATGGGACTAAAAAGTTAAAAAACAAACAAACAACTACTTATGTTGGTGTGTGATAGCCTAGCCATGCTACACCCATGTTTCTGACGGCACAAGGGTCTAGGGAAGCTCGACAGGGAGGGAGGTGGGCTAAAAGGTTGTCTATCAAATCCCACTGCAGCAATTGGGTAGGTATACAACCAATCAACGCAACGAATAGGCTGACGTAGTTCCGAGAGCACCGGCGGATTGTGGCTAAGTCCCATTAGCTTCCCAACCAGCGGAGCCGCGGAGCCAACTGGTATATTAAGGATTTGCCATATCCCATCGGCATAAGTCCAAATACGTCTTTCTTCTCAATGAAACACTTAAGTGCTGTCCTTTGTTTATCTTTCAAGTTGAATTTTAGCTTCAAATCTTTAAGGGCTGCCCAAAGCCGAGTCGAAAGATAACTGTTTATTGTGCGCCGGTTGTTACTGTCAGAATCGTCACGCCTCTGTCGTCACTTCGTTACGCCCGCCTTCTGACTCTACACTTCATGGTGATTGGTCCGGCCAGTTTTACGAGAATCCAGCCTCAAGCCTTATGGAGGGTAACTAGACCCACCCTGGCAGAGAATTAAATTCGTTGCTGTGGGTTGTCTAGCGCGGCTAGGCTAGGTGTGTGGGTGTGCGACATGACAATTGTACATGTTTAGACAACATCTGTGGGGTGTTAAGTTGTACACATGACACGAGCAGGCAATAGCGGAATAGACACTATATTGCCAAAAGTATTCGCTCACCTGCCTTGACTTGCATATGAACATAAGTGACATCCCATTCCTAATCCATAGGCTTCAATATGACGTCGGTCCACCCTTTGCAGCTATAACAGCTTCATCTCTTCTGGGAAGGCTGTCCACAATGTTTAGGAGTGTGTTTGTGGGAATTTTTGACTATTCTTCCACAAGCACATTTGTCACACACTGATGCTGGACCAGAAGGCCTGGCTCTCAGTCTCTGCTCTAATTCATCCCAAGGGTGTTCTGTCGGGTTGAGGTCAGGACTCTGTGCAAGCCAGTCAAGTTCATCCACACCAGTCTCTGTCATCCATGTCTTTATGGGCCTTGCTTATGGGCCTCCACCAAACTTTACACTTGGCACAATGCAGTTCAACAAGTATCGTTCTCCTAGCAAGCTCCAAACCCAGACTGGTCCATCAGATGGAGAAGCATGATTGTTCACTCCAGGCATCTCCGCTGCTCTAGAGTCCAGTGACGATGTGCTTTACACCACTGCATCCTACGCTTTGCATTGCACTTGGTGATGTATGGCTTGAATGCAGCTGCTTGGCCAAACAAACCCATTCCATGAAGCTCTCTGCTGAAGCACTGTTCTTGAGCTAATCTTAAGGCCACATGAAGTTTGAAGGTCTGTCGCGACTGACTCTGCAGAAAGTTGGCCACCTCTTGGCACTATGCGCCTCAGCATCCGCTGACCCCACTCCGTCAGTTTACGTGGCCTTCCACTTGGTGGCTGAGTTGCTGTCGTTCCCACACACTTCCACTTTCTTATAACACAGCTGGCAGTTGACTGTGGAATATTTAGGAGCGAGGAAATGTCACGACTGGATTTGTTGCACAGGTGTCATCCTATCACAGTTCCACGCTGGAATTCACTGAGCTCCTGAGAGCGACCCATTCTTTCACAAATGTTTGTAAAAGCAGTCTGCATGCCTAGGTCCTTGGTTTTATACACCTGTGGCCATGGAAGTGATTGGAAGACCTGATTCTGATTATTTGGATGGAGGCGCAATATAGTGTATTTTTAGATAGATTTTCAAGTACTGGATCAGAAACAGGTAATGGTAAAATGGTAAGAATTTTAATAAGCATACCCGCTTTAGCAAAAAGGATTTTTACACTAGCTTGAGGAGGTGTTTGACTTTTAGAAGAAATAAACATTTAATCAACATGACTATTGAGTTGTTTCAGCATCCAGGCAGCATGAAATATGACCAGTACCAGATGACATGAAAGAATAATTATAGCTTGCCCAACTGAAAATATTTTCTGAATACTTCCTTCTATTCTTCTCTTGTAGACAGCCAAAATGTGTTTGTTTCCTCTTTCAACATGCATAACGTGCACCGTAACATGTTTCAATTTTGGACATTTCAGAAGTTTGTTTCAAATCATCTAACAATAGAAAGTTGTGCTTTGAGGAGCTATGGGACTCTCCGATGTGCTCGCTAGACAGACCATAAATCCCATTTCAGTCTCACCCATCTCACTTCATTCAGACACTGAAGAGATTGGTGAAGAGGCTGATGGTGACATCTGACCAGTTAGAGTGCAGTTTAATCAACGACTCGACTCCACATTAATCTCAGCTAATGTTGGGGCGGCTGGTAATAAAAAATGTATAATGTGGCTCGCTGCCCTCAGAAAATCTCAATAGTCAGCTTCATTAAGTAGAATAAAGAAGATGATTTACATGTAGTGGAAATAGGAGTTTGATGAGGAATAGTAAATGTTTTGAGAGAATCACTGGCAATGCTGTAGGCTAGCAAACAAAACAGATCTCCTGTGATGTCAGTCTCTTGGTTAAAGACAAATGAAGACCGATGCTAATTCTAGCTTCTTGTGCGCTTGCAGGGTGTATTTTATTTGCTTGAATAATTCAGCAATATTTCCTTCTCATCTGCTTTTTACATGTAATCAAGCCAGGCTGTAATTATATCCTTCGGAGGACCTTTCAACATACCTTCCAGGCACTTATTGGGAATTTGCATTTGTAATTGCTCTCTCTTCCCGCTGTGCTCCGCTGATTTGCAGAGTAGCAATAAACAAAACATGTCCCTGAGTGCTTCCAACAGGAAATCAATAGGGAATCGTTTCTTTTAATCATCTGATACTTTGACTAAAAAAAAAAAAAAGAAGCAACGTTTAATAATCAAGCACTGCAGAACATCAGCCAGACTGAACTTCAAACTGCTTCAGGTTTGGTTCTCACAAATAAACCAATAGTCCATTCATCAGCAGCTCTTTGTGATGTTTGGGGTGTCCTTGGGCAAAACCAATGAACCTTCACTTACTTACTCAGTGTGACTTTCTCCCAGGGCCTCAGCTTCTTCCATGACCAGCTGCTTAATGATCAACACATTTTGACTCTAAGTCAGTCAAGTTAATGAGCAGGACAGAATACTGGCATTATTGTCATGAGGATCGACTGAGGATCTTTTAATGTATACTTATGTATTGCCATTCATGCTGGACATCAATTCAGTCTAATGCAAATCTAATAACTGATCAGGTTTACATTTACAAGCCTGTCTTTCACAGGGTCATCATTTATAACCTGACAGGTTCCATTGTAAAACTTATCTATACCAACATAAATCATCAATGAAAATGTACAAGACTTTAGTGCAACATCTATTGAATCTTAATTTAAAAATCTGAATTATCTCATGGCCGACAATTGAAAAGTAGCAGGATATTCAGGAAGATGAAGTTGACATTTTTGCTGGATACAAAACTCTGATTGGTTGATCAGTGCTGTACCACTGAACTGTATAACAATCAGAGACCTGGGAGGGGAGTCAAAGAAATGTTAAGTTTAATCATGACTTCATAAGTGGACATTTGTATAATTCAGTGTTTTTAATCACCGAAAACAAACTCATTCATATTTGCACTGCGCACTCGTCTTGAGTTTTAGTTATAGCTGTATTATAGAACTAAAGTAATAACAATATTAATGATGAGCGATGACTAACAACAATGAACATGCAACAGGTTGGTGAGGCTAGTAACTGCAGATACTGTAGATCCAAAACATGCAGAATTAGAGAGATCTACTTAAAGGGAGAGGTTGGGAGAAAGACAGAGAAAAAAACACCAAGTAGAAAAGAGAGAAGACACAAAGTTAATGACATGCAATAGTGGGAAATAAATGTACGGCGAGTGAAAGTGAGAAGTGGAGTGAAGAGGTGCTCAGTGGAACATGGAATCTCTGGTAGCCTGGGCCTGTAGCAGCATAACTAAGGGATGTTCTGGGTCACCTGAGGCAGCCCCCAACTATGTGAAAAGTTTTAAGCCTAATCTTAAAAGTAGAGTTGGTGCCTGCCTCCCATTCTACTTTAGGAAACTCTATGAACCACAAAGTCAAGGAATCTGAGAGCAAAGTGCTCTGTTGTGATAATATGGAGCTATAGGGTCTTTCAGATATGATGAAGCCCTGTCATTAAGGGCTTTGTTTGTAAGGAGAAGGATGTCAAAGTCTACCCCGGATTTTACAGGGAGCCAATGATGAGAAGCTAATATGGGAGAAATATGATCTCTTGCTAGTTCCTGTCAGCACTCTCACCACAGCATTTTGGATCAACTGAAGCTTTTCCACAGAGTTACTGTGATATCCTGATAATAAAACGTAATAACAGTCTAACACAGAAGATGCACAAGGGTTTCAGCTTTACTCTGAGAAAGGATTTACAGTGCAGGTGAAAAAAGAGCCAAGATGGTTTCTGAGGTGTTAGTGCCAAATACAATAAGCTCTATTTTTGTCTGAGCTTAGAAGTAGAAAATTACTAGTCATCCAGGTCTTTCTCTTTAAGACAGACTTGAAGCTTGGCTAATTAATTGATTTAGCTGGGTGCCATCAGCTTAGTATCTGAAATAAATGCAGTCCTGCCTCATAATATTGCCTAAACATGCACATAACAAGCATATATAGGGTGCAAACTATCATTCCTTGCAAATAATGTGCAAATAGCTTTTACTCATTTGACTGTAGGTTGTAACAAACAATAAAACACAGCAGTTTTTTTTAGAATTTCCTCTCCAAATATTGAATAAGTACCTAAGACTCATCTTCATGTATTGGAATTACACATTGAGAAGGTTTTTCCATAAATATAACCCCCTCATGCCATCAAATGGTGTTGATAGAAGTTGCTTCGTCTACTCCACCCCTTCGCCACTCACTGCAGGTCGAGTGCACCAGCTCATGGACTCTGCTCAAATGCTGTAAAACTACACTAATTCATCCATATACAGTATGTTTGACCCAAAAGCCCATTCTGAAGAAGAATAACGATACACAAAGCCCTACTCCCCACACTGCAAGTCATCAGGATTGGTTTCTTTTGGTTTGCTACCCTGAGTGTCCTTGTTTTTGAGGCTGTTATTGACACACTGCTGTTTCATGGTGGGAATGCTCACCCATGGGGTTGACTGCTTATTTCGCCCATTAACTATCTTCTAGCATACAAAAGAACACCACATATTCTGTTTTTGATTTGATAGGAGTTTTTTAAAAGAGACATAAAAATATGAAAATTACAGAATAATTTATTTGAGCAAACAGTTATGTATGTAATATCTAAATTGTTACTATTCAAGTAAAATGAATTGGCTTTTCTTTCAAACAAATGTAAGAAATATACGAGGAAGTTAATTTTACAGAAAGCTGCATATTCAACAAGCACATCCTGTTTTGAATCAACAAACAAAGTTTTTAATTGGATTTTGCTCATTAGCCTCTTGTTTGTCATCTCTCCCTCTGTTTCTACCATGCTCTGTGGGAAATAAAGTACATTCAATTACATTTGGGTCCATTTCTTTCCACAGCAAGCTGCAGCTGAAGTGTATGGAGTGAGAGGACAGGCTAGCTAACCGCTGGGTGATGTGTGGTTTATGGATGACTTCTTCTTGGGCTCTCAGGGAGTCTGTGTCTAAGTGTAGCTCCTTAAGGGTCAAATTACCCTCCCTGATCCACTAATCAATTTGAAGAGGAAGGAAAATGAAGAGAGGACCCTCTTTTTTTTATACACCCAAATCTAAATGCTGCACATTTCATTATACACTTTCAGCCACAACATTAAAGCCACTTTCCTAATACTGAAGTCCTGAACTCTACAGGCCTTTGAAAAGTGTCCTGTGGTATCTGTAAGCAGCAGATCCTTTAAGCCCTATATATTGTGAAGAAGGGCCTTCATGGATACTACTTGTTTGTTAATCCAACAGATGATTGATAGGACTGATATCTTCAGAATTTGGATCCTAAAGAGTTCAGCACTATGAACTCTGTCATGTTCCTCAAACTACTGAATTACTGAATAAATGCCATTACTAGCAAACAAAACTACAATGAAAGCAGCTGCCTCCTACCTGAACACTCTCATTCAGGTCTACACTCTTTCTGCTCACTGTGCTAGACCAACAAAAGACGCTTGACACAACCACTACAACAGAACCCGAGGTGTATAGCTAGACTCTTCTCTTCTGTGGATCCCGGGTGGTGGAACAAGTTACCAAATTTTGTTCAGTCTGCAGAGTCCCAGTCTCAGTCTTTAAGAAAAGATTTAAAAAAAAACAACCAACTAGCTCTTCACTAAACACCTTCGCACTTGACAGACTGCAAAAAGAAAATGAATTAATAAACATTATTTTTACCTCACGCACTTTCTGTAGGCACCAAGGTCCTATCACACTTAAACTTGTTTTATGATGCTTATCCAGGTTGTTTTCTCCTGACTAGATCCTTGCTTGAGTTGTATCTACTCTCAGATGTATGTCGCTTTGGATAAAAGCATCTGCTAAATGAAATTGTAGAATTGTCGAACACTGTTTGCATTGTGGCAAAGAGCATTATCCTGAGCATTTTCTGCCATCAGGGAATATCATTGCTGCTCGTTTTTGGCAACAATGTTTAGATGGGTGGCCTTCTTCCTATACTGCATCTCCCTGCCATCTCAGATAATCAACACACACACGGCAGTCTATGTAATGTAGAAGAAAGTAATTGTGTTCTGAGACTCACATTTCCATTAAGCGTGTTCTTGGTGGTGGACATAATACAGCATGAGCATTCAAACCAGTATGCAGCTATGCAGCTCCATATGCAACAAAGTGAAGTACCCTGTGTGTTCTGACAACTTTCAGTCACAGCCAGCATTAAAGTTTAGTTGTTTTTTTTAGCAATTTGTGCTATAATAACTTGGTCCAGCCTTCCCACCTTACCAGCCTCAGTGAGCCTTATGTGCCAATGATCGTGTCATCAGTTCAGCAGTTATCTTTCCTTCTGTAGGTCTTGACCACTGCATACCAGGAACGCCTCACATTACCTGGCGTTTTTGCTCTGACCCATTCATCTGTTCATCACAATTTAAATCTTAATTTTTGCTCAAATCATCACACTGCCATTTATTTCCTGCTTCCAACACGTCAACTTTAAGAACTGACTATTCACTTGGTGCCCCACCCCTTGATAGTCACCACTGTCAGGAGATAAGCAATGTTATTCACTCCACCTCTCAGTGGTTTTAATGTTGTGGCTAATCGGTGAGTGTCCTCCCCTTGCTTGAGGAACTGTCTGCAAAAAGAACAAGAGATATGCTGTTCTCTGTGCATAGACCCTATCCTAACCGTTGATAATTCATCATATAAAGCTATATTCATATGTCAGGTCACTGATCACACCTGCAGCAATTATACTCAGGCACAGAAATATGTGAACATCTTCTGTGACCTGTATAAATCATATCCTGTGGCATATTTAAGGTATTATCGTGCCATAATGAAATATTCAAATGCTGGCTGTGAGCTTCCAGCACGATGAAGCAGGTAAGTCTGCAATGATGGCATAACGGCCTGGGAGGAATAATTGGGATTCATAGGAAATGAATCAGAGTCTCCAGGACTCTCAGTGTGACGGATGAGGCCAGAAAGTGGGTCAGAACCACAGGTTGGTTGGCTGCACAACTGGGCCGAGACACAACGCCGAGGGCAATGAAGGAGCTTCTGTGCTCTCGCTACAATGGCACTCTCTACACGGTTTCATTAGCAGAACTGGGTTTTACATTTTTTTTCTCCTAAAGAGACCTAACCAGAGAAAAAGTATGAAAGTATGATCAAACAGTTCTGCAACACTGATCCTTTTAAAGCTGGGAACTGTATCTCAAAACACTGAACTCTTGGAGATCTAAAACCTGCATGCTCATGGAAGCCATCCATGAGGAAAGAATACCTGGCAGGAGTAAGTGGTCTCACCAAGATAAACCAATAAGTGGTTCATGCATTAAACATGGACTGCTCAGTTTGGATGTGCCATCCCTGAGAGTTTAGGCTTTGAAAGGAACTCATTCATATTTTAATCACACTGGAGGTTCAATTAATCACTGCACGGTTTAAGGGTGAAATTGATGAATATTCAGTTACCAAGTGAAACGACTTCTGACCCCGGCTACTTGCTTTGGTTTTAATCATATTCCTGCATATTGAGCCTCATCCCCTGGTTGTAATATCTGTGGAGTAGCACCGTTCTGCTCATGGCTGTACATAGAAATATTTATATGTAAATATATTTTAGGAATCATGTTGGTATATTTCAATGGACAAAAGCACATCTGAAAATAGAAATGTGACAGATCTGTTTTTGGTAACACAGACAGAAAGAAGATAGAAAGCAGAACAAAGGAACAGAGTTCTCCGTGTTCATCCTCTCTGTGGTCTGAAGAGAATCGAGCCTCTGGGACTAATGAACTCTAAGAGACTTCTTGGATATTCAGAAAAGTGTCTCCTTAACTCGATGCAAACTAATGTGTAAATTATCACGTTTATTCAGATGGATGGTAGTGAATTATCTGATAACAATGATGTACAGTTTAGCTCCCCTCAGGTGAAAAACACAACCATATGGTGTGTTTTTAAAGACCACAGGACTTGAGTGAAATAAACACAATACATACATATATCTGTGCAGTCTATCAATAGTGCAAAGTTACATTTACAATTACAATTTACAATCAATTTACTCACTGGACACTGATATCCCATGGCAACGTCAGGGGCATTAGTCACTGAGCTATCCAGACACATTTAGACATTAGGGATAATGAGTAATCAAAGAGGAACTGTAATAGAGGTTTGTTGTTTGGGCACACCCGGACATTTTACACAAACATGAAAACACAGACATGTTGGAGTCAACTTCATATGGGAATGCAAACATCAGGAGACTTTTAAGTTTGATTCTAAATCAGTCATCAAAAAAGATATTTCCCATTTCTTTTTTCTTTTGTTTCCCGTCATGTCTCTACTGGTCTGACTCACTGGAGTTCGGCTAAGCATATCCGCCATCTCTTAACCATTTATTTCAGCAGGCTTTCTCTTCTCCTTCTGCTGACTGCATGTTACTGTAAACAGCAACAGCAACCTTCCACACTGAAAATTTAAGGTTTTGTGAGGATTTGGATCGTGCCTTAAGACAACCCTGCTGGTTCAATTTGGTAAATGATCCATTCTAATCACAGCCCTTGTCTCACTGCATGCGAATGCTCAACCAAAACAATTCCCCCAAACCACTATTTTGAACACTAAAGCCACATACTTTGCGTAGCTCCACCCAAGATGACTGTGGCTGGTTTAAAGAAATGCAGAACGATAATGTGGTGCTTCCAGATCACGGTGACCTAAAAATCTGTTAAGTTATCAATTGCTGTGCCTTTAAACTTCATTCATTTGAGTTATTCTTTAATAATTATTACACTTATATTTATGTACATTTAGTCCTTTCCCCTCCACAAAATAAAAGAGCGTGTCTTTAAGTTATTAATGCAATCAAAGATAGTATAGAGAAGATTAGCTCATAGTTATGATTAAAGAAATCCATTGTGACTGTCTTTGATTGTAGAGTTTCTTCTGGGTCAGACCTGCATGTTTACTCAGATTACTTGTTTTTTCAACCAGTGCATGAATTTCAGTAGGAAAATGGAATTGAGAAGTTAGTGCAATTTCTGTATAATGTACTTTCCATTTGTTGAAACTAACCTTGAACCAGGATTTATAAGTACAATATATCCTTAGGGTCTTTGGACTTGGTTATAAAAGATGCTTCTCGTAGCTTTTCAGTAAATGTTGTTTTATTGTGCTTACCAAAGCTGAAGAAAACTGGAGTAATGACACATCCTGATTTTTTGTTAAGATACTGAGCTCTCAGACACGGAGGATTTTATTGAATCTCTTATGCCCCACAAACTGTGGTTTTCTTCTACTGCTTGTATATGACACAGGTGAGAAACACTGAAAACAAGACACACAAAGATGAGTCAATGCACAAGGACAAGTACCCAAATGTTCCAAAGTCGTACCACTATGACAGAGGGGGGCACAGTTCTTCAGCTTTCGCAGACAGCCCTGCTCTTGCTGTCTTTTCTGGAGTAATCTTTCTTCGTTACACTAACACAAATGGTCAAACTGACATCAGAGACATAATTTTGAACATGGTACACCGACAGCGAGACCTCACAGTTGAGTTCAAGGTTAGCAGGACATAAACGAGACAACAGGCTCACTGTCCCTGTTCATGTCAGTGCTACTGTACTACTCTATTCATGTCATGTTTGTTTATTGCTTTTGACTATATTTGAGGCCACAAAGATTAGTCGAAGATGCAGACAGGTTAAAACTGCCCTGCTTTTACTTGTTTATTCATTCAGTCCCCAAATTTTACAGATATGACATGCTCAGCAGACAGTGATGTGCCCAAAAGAATCAGCACATTGCAAGGCTGCAGTCATGGAGCAAGACTTTGGCAGATAACAGAGGAATATAATAAAAATACATGGGATTTTAAGATTTTTTTAATCTTATTGGCAAGCAAAGGACAAGCTAAATATCCAGTCACATGTCAGTGATCTCCCCCAACAAAATGGATGGACATTGATCTGTCCTGTTATGGATGAATAAGGGTTGGACTAATCTGCTTACATGCGCTATCGCCCCCGCTGATTAACCAGGGATTAAATATGCACTAGGTTGCGCTATTCTGCACAAGAACATTTTAGTGGGTTGCTTTTTTAAGACTCACCGAGTATCTCCAGACAGCAATTTAGCGCTTTAGCTCCCTTGGCCATGCTGGCTGGGAAATTACAGAGCCGGGCCGCTGAACGCTGAAACATTAAAGGAGGATCCTCAGAGTGTCTCGCTGGCTCTCAGAGACCCTGAAATGCAGATGAGTCCATATGGCTGAAAGAGCCTACCGAGGATAGGAGAGAAGCTTCAACCGAGGCAGGATGGAGGGATGGGGAAAATAAAAATAGAGAGCAGTAAAAAGAAACATTTACTCAAACAAACCTTCGAGCTGATATTTAATTTCCACTCCTATCTGAAGTCTTTCTGTGACTGTCCATCTCTGTTCCTGGAGGCAAACTATGCCGACAGTAATATGAGCTGTCAGCAACACAGAGCAGGCTTGAAGAGACACTAATGAGACGTGCTGTATTTTTTCGCACTTTTTCCTGGTCATTTCAAGGACATTTGTATTTCAGTATGTCCCTTCAAATTTTAGCTGAACTGAAGCTTCTCCAGTCCAGGCTTCCTCTTTTCACTCTCTAATATAAGCTAAGTTCAAAACAAAGGAAAGCTTCCAGAAATAGTAAAAATAATAATGATAATAATAATAATCTTACAGGTAAAAGTGAGCCACAGTGCAGTCTGATTGAAATAGAAAATATGAAATTACCTGGGTCACCTCAAACTTTTTGAACGGTAGTGTACATACATGTAAACAATATACACAGCATCGAGTACAGCACAAACACCTGAAATTACTGTACTTGAGTAAATGTATTTAGTAAACTTCCACCACTGCCCTTTTAAATATTTGTCCTCCTCCTATAGATTGTGTTTTATTCTGTAATTATTTGTGTTGTTAACCATTTTATAGATGATAAAAAGTGCTACTTAATACGTTTTATCACTAGTATAAACATTCACTGTTGTGACACATTTAAAATGTTGGCTTTTAAATAATAAACCGTCCATCCACCAGGCCGGATGTTGAAAGATTACAGCACTACATTTATGCACTAGATCAGAGCTGGCAGGAGGCAGTTGAGCTGGATGGTGGGTGTAGGAAATGCACAGCTCTCACACCAGAAATTTGGCTTCATCTCCAGACTCTGAACTGATTCTCCAAAGCCCTCTGGTTAAAGGTGTGAAAAAAACTGGTGCTTTCATTAATGTAAATAAATGTCATTTATGAACTCGCTTTGCATTAGACTGAAGTTAGATCTTTCTTAAACTTAACCAAGTACCTTGTACATATAAACATAACCAAAAAACTCTTTGTGTGTGTGAAAAATGCTGTTGTCTGTATAGGAATATTCTATTGTGAATAGTGTACGTTGGAAACAAAATAGGTTTTCAGTGGAATATTAGTGATGTTATTGAAATGGTCGGCAAGAACATTGTTTGGATCAATTAAGTTTCCCACTTACAGCAGACAGCATAGATAGATAGATAGATAGATAGATAGATAGATAGATAGATAGATAGATAGATAGATAGATAGATAGATAGATAGATAGATAGATAGATAGATAGATCCAGTAGCTCGCACATGTACTCTACAAGATAGAAAGAAAATGTACAAAAGAGAAGAAACAGCATAAAGTGCCTAAAATGCCATTATTTACAGAGGTGTGCAACAAATTGATAATATTTACAATAAAGTGCGAATTGGTGTTATTTACGGGCTGCACAGTGACTTGGTGGTTAGGATATTCACTTTACAGCTAGGAGATCCATGCTTGCTTGTTCCAGCCTTCCTGGGTTGTCCCCTGCCTTCGCTCTAAATCAGCTGGGATAGGCTCCAGACCCCCCACCCTCCCACCACGCCTCAATGAGGATTAAGCGATGTATTGATACGAATGGATGGATGGTGTTATTTACAACAAAAAAGATCACTGAAAGAGTACAGAATCCAATGAATAGTGCATTATGAAGTACAAAAGGTGCACTGTGAAAATAGAATCCAGTATACAGGAGGGGTGTGGTCTGTGGGTCCAGGTGGTCCCAATAATGTTATTTTATTGTTGTTGAATTTACAGCTGAGATATGAAACATCTTGCTTCATTCAAACAATTCAGCATTAGTTTTCTGTGATAACACATGAACTCTGGTCTCTCACACGACAATCAGCAGCCACCTCCCTACTGAAATCACAAAAATTGTGCGCCGTAGAACTGTTTAATATGGAGACTAATCCATATAAAACTAAGCTGAAAAGAGTAGATTTTTCGATTTTTAGGTACCTCAAGTTATGTATTTTCCACACATCCAACTGGATTGTATGGGAATTGAAATCCTGTCAGGGTTGTTCCCACTGACAAGAAAACATCTGATCTATATCGCTTTCGGAAAGTCTGAACTAAGACACTTTCAGCTTCTGAGTATGCATAGTCAGAGAGAGTCAGAGTGACAGAACTTTTCTTTTTACCTCAGCAAAGTAACAGGCTGTCGAAAATAAAGTTCTGCTGCACAGGAGAGGATCGGCTGCCCCTGGATACTTTGACATGTCCGCTCCAATTCCTGCGCTACAGACACTAGCGGCAGAGGTATGTGTGTGTGTGTGTAGATTCTGTGTTAGTGTGTCTGTTTGTGTTAGCATTCATGAGTGTCTTCACACACTCGTAGGCATGCGTGTGTGTGTGTGTGACTCTCTTGTTGGTGTGTGTAAGTTTGTGTAGGTGATAGAGAGTCCACTCCAGCAGGAAGGCAGAGGAAAATGCATCACTCTAAATAACAGTGCTTAGAGTTGGCAGCGAGGGAGGGAAGGGTTGCAGAGCCTTGGGGGGATAGTAGGCGGACAAATGCATCACACGCTCTTTCCACAGAATCCACAGACGGCAACCTTTTGCTCATATAAAGATGATAATGAATCAGAGCTGAGATGGGTGTCAGAGAGAGCCACTTCCCCTCGCCCTGCTCTCCAGCCCAGCAGGTGGTCTCCGACTTGTGCTGTGTTTGTCTCTTGGCCCCTGCTGTAGCATGAGTCATTGCCCTTAACATGAAGAGCAAGACAGATGAAGCCAGGGCACATCCATACGAGCACACGCTAGCAAACACACACATCCACGCCGGGCTGCTGTTTACATCAGGAGCACCACTTTTTCAGAGCACAGCTGCTCCCAGAGGAGCCGAGGCATTCTGGGAGCTGCTTCTCCTCTGCAGTCGCTGCACTGCTGAATTTCAGAAACAGAGGGATGAATAAATAGAAAATCAATGTGGCTTCATGGTGTGAGGATGCAGGGCTGTTTTCCCAATTACAGCAAATGTTGCTTGTAGTCACTGTTGCAGATCAGCCTTTTCAGAGCCACCTGACTTTCATCACGAGGCCTTTGATGCTGCCAGGTCTGGGGTTTGGCTTCAGTACGCTACGGCATGTTGTTAAATCTAGGGATTGTACTAGAAACTGTTTTGACCAAACTGTTTCACTGAATATAGTTAGATTAAGTTATGGATAAGATCGATTCATATTTTGCATGAAGAGAGTATTTTTACATTTAAAGAATATTGAACTTTCCATACAAAACAAGAAAAGCACTCAGAGAGCGCAGTATTCTGGAAAGGCTGCTCAGTTTCATTTCTGACGGCTGAAATCTTGAAAAAATTTGTGGCAGAAATCCCAACACCACAGAATGGGGCAATTTAATATAGATGTACCCACAAACACAATGACCTTGTGCTGAGCACAGGTGTGTGTTATGCATGTTTACATTATGTACGGATACCGAATCGCATAACCTACATTTATAGCGGACAGCAGGAATTGATGAGACTCAGAAACAACCCTACAATTTAATCAATTGTTCCTTGTGTCATTTCCGATGGATAAGTCGCGATAAGTCCGTAGCAGTCAATTTGTAGTAGGATCACAATCATGTGACTGTCAGCAGGACGTAGTGTTCACTTGTTGTCATAGTTACAGTGACGCTGTGCCCCTATCTCGCAATGATCCAGAAATCTTTAACAAATCTGTGGATCCAAACTATAAGCTGCATCACTGGTAAAATCTAAACATTTGGTCCTTGTGTCATTTCTGAACTTCCCTGAAAATTTCATCCAAATTCAGACAGACAGACAGACAAACATACGTCGATCATCACACAAGTTTGCCATTCCTTGGCGGAGTAATAAATCCATGCAACTTTTTCTTATTGCAGAGCTGTACAATCTAACAGACAAATTTCCACAAGGCTGTTTTACAGCCCAGACAGGAATAATGGAAGCTGTAGCACACTGAGCAACATCGCAAGTGACTGGCATATATACACAACTCAGGTCAGTTTAGATGCTGAACAGTTCCTGTTCTTCGATAGGATTGCAGACGCCCTTTTGTTTTTTACATGTAAAGTACAGTTCAGAGTTTATTTGTATAGCACTTTTCATACAAAAGTAGCACAAAGTGCTTAACAAGTTAAAAACAAACAATAAAAAACAATAAAAAGACAATGGCCCACATCCCTCCCAAACCCTGCCCCACAACATACTTCCTAAGAACACACAGACATACACACACAGACAGTCAGACAGCCACGCACACACACACACATACTTTTGTAAAAGAAATAATAGTGTCTATTGGCTGAGAGCAGAAGCACCAGAAAGAGGAAACACCATCAATGAGAGCCGCCCGCACCCGGGGCAGCAGCAGGCCCCGTCAGGCCCAACAGGCCAGATAGCTCCAGGGCCATTAGGCCCATGCCCTGCCAAAGCCCCAGATGCAGACGGCTCCCCACCGAGGAAACACTGGAATCTAAAATAGACGTGTTAAAAATAACACGTAAAAACTAAACATTGAAGAATAAAATAGCTACTAAAAGATAAAGAATAGTAAAATAGTAAATAAATAGTAAAATAAATGGTAAAATAGATAGTAAAATAAATACTAAAATAGTGAAATAATAATATAGTATACAAAATAATAAAATAAATATAGAAATAAAAGCATATTAACAGGTTAGGTTCACTGCACTATGTCTGATTGCCTTGCTGCTGGGTCAGTCACACTCAGAGGTATAGAGGCTGATTTATCTCTAAACACCTCCTTGTTTTCCCTGTGTTCTAATTATTATGTTAGCTAAACAATATCCAAGATTCAACATGGAAAAAAACAGTCCAAATCAACTCTTCTCAACCTCCGGTAAAAGGCTGAATTCTCCCAACGACTATTTTTCTACAATCATCCTGTCAATATGCTTCATTTCATTTCAGCATTACTGCTCAATTACTGTCTCTAGACTAAAAATGAACAAATATTTTATAATGAATTGATTGGTTGCAATTCAATGCGGCCATTTATATTTCTGTGTGTTTGAGGTGTGGTGGTATGGTTTATCAGGATCATCTGGATGTCTATCCATCCGATATCTATACACCACCTAATCCTCATTAAGGCTGCAGGGGGGCTGGAGTCTATCACAGCTGACTTAGGGTGAAAGCAGGGCCACTCTGAACAGGCCACCAGTCTATCACAGGGATGCATATAGAGACAAACAATCACACTGACATTCACACCTACAGACAATTTAGAGTTACCAATCAACCTCAGCATGTTTTGGACTGTGGGAGGAAGCCTGAGTACATGCACAGGGAGAACATGCTAATTCCATGCAGAAAGAACCCACCAACCGGGGATCTTTTTGCTGCAAGACGACGGTGCTAACCACTAATCCACTGTGCATCCATCATATGGAAGTGTTATTTCTAAAATCTCTTTCCTCAGTAGTGCAGATCCTTTTGAACATCATGGTACTTTAAAGTACCATATGTGACGGGACTCATTCTAAATTGGCTCTGACAAACAATGCCTCTTGGGATTTGATTGAGTGAATAAATAAAAAAAAGATACCTTTTCACAGCTTTTTTATGAAAGTCACTCTGGAAACTTTCCTTGGGAAGAGCAAACTTTGAAATTCAAATGTGTCATGGTGGCTGTGTAACAACACACTGTGAGAACAATCTCTAAGCACAGACAGAGACTAGACAGCGTGGCATCTTCCTTTTTAAATGCTGCCAAAATAATTGAAAGGAGTCCCTCTGAGGACAGATCATCAAATGTTTGTTTTTTAGATGATCTGCAAACTTTGCCAGCTTTAAAGTGGCCTTGACTGCAGCGAGGAGATCACTCCAGCTTTTCCATCTGTGATGCGAGAGGCAGTTCAAGTAGCTGCTAAAATACGGCAAATAGCGCATGTGGCGTGGTTGTTTAAAATGGTCCCAAAGCACATCTCTTCAACCGCTCCCAGCTGAGAAAAATGCATGAGTTCCTGGCCTAATTTCAGGTGGAGTACACTGCAAACAGGCTCATTTCTGTTTGTAAAGCAGCCCAGATATTCCTTTTCTCCTCAAGTGTTCTTGTGCTACAGCATAGCAGCATGTGTTGCAATGGTGGCTTTATGGCGGCTTTTAAGAGTCAATTGAAAACGCTCATCAAGGCTAACTGCTTGTAATGAAGACTTTTTTCCACTGACTTCTTAAAATGTGGCTATAATCGAAGCTGAAATTGCGTTCCTTTGTGCTGCAGTGGTTTTCAAGTTGACTGGCCTTGTGAACAATGAAGCCATCAAGTAAAAACTGCAAATTATACGGAATTTATTTCTCCAAATGATCTCTACATAACCTTCTGCAATGGTGGGCATTCAACTCAGTGTCATATTCAAATCCAAATAACCCATATGACATATAAGCCTCATTCCTCTTGTCAGCCAAGGATAAAGATATACGAATGATTCATAATTGCTGAGGATATTTTCATAATAATTGTGTGAATGACATTTAAATTTTAATAACTTAGAAGTCGTCTTACATTTCTCTTTTTAAAAAATAATATGTAATAAATATTATAGGTACAAATCCAAAAATGCAAATGAGTAGAACTGACACAGACACATTACCGTTCACATATGGGCATTATAGCGGTGTCCTGCTGTGCACATAGATTTGGTGCAGTTTGTCCTGGTTTTTAAATATCCATCTGAAATCCTGCACATCACACAGACACAAAAAAATAATGGAATTTTGTCTATGATGGTCAACACATTGAGAACTGATGGTTTTAAAACTCAGCAGCAATGTGTTTTCCCCTCCAGAAATTGAAAAGAGATGTTGCTTTTCTATTGAATTTATATCATTTTATTGGAATAAATTGGAGAACTCAAGACTGCTGTACCCACGGTACTTTTATTAAAAGCACACCATGGGGTATATCAAATTATAACAGTCTGCATGTATATTCTTTCAGTCAAGATTACTGCTGTTTGGATATCTGTTTACATTTGAATGTCAATAAGCACCATTGTACAAAAGGACGCTCCTGAATGTTTGAAAGTCGAGCTTTCAGAGAATGGGGATCCACACGTGGCCATCCCAGTCTTTTTAGTTTTTGAAGCACAGTTTGATGTCAATCTCTATGTATTTTAAACAAGTGCATTCAGTGAGCGCACTTCCCAAGGCTGCTCAGTTGTTGTATCATTTCCAACGAATGAAATCAGTGCATGCAATTCCGTCACTGTACATAATGTACACATGCATAACACACACCTGTGCTCAGTGCAAAGTTATTTTCTTTGTGGGTACATCTACATTAAATGGCTGATCATCAATAACTAACTAACAAATTCTGCATTTCTGACAACAGTATCTGGAGGAATGAACAGCCTTGGTGGATACTGCACTCTCTGAATGCTTTTCTGGATATTATTTGAGCTCTTCATGCCTGATTACATGATGAACATCACATTTCAGTGAAATGTCAAGAGGTAGATTTGGGAGTATACGTCTATTCTCATTTCTCATGTCTTGTCTAGACAAGTGTATTTATTTGAGTAAACAAATGCACTAAATCCAACCTTTCACAAGTGACTGCTTAAAAAAGAAACCACAACTTAAAGTGGGTTGTGCTGCTTTAGTATGATTCTTTGTTGTCCTAAACCAAAGCCCCAGCAGAGAAGGATGGCCCTCTGGCAGATAAAACTCCATTCATCTCCCAGGCAGACTTGTTGCTGCCATACTTGTTTCCCTCACTGCGTAAACAGATTAGTAATGGTGTGAATACACAAGTCTATGCAACAGTTCCCTCGGCCCAAAATTTTCCATTACAAATAAAAGTTGTGCTTTGCGGTAAGTACTTAAAATAACTCCTAATTCGGAAAATTATCCCAGTGAGTGCAACACTGCATTATTGGGTTGTGGAGGCTGCAGTTTTCCCATTGTAGTAGGTCAATGTGGAGTTGTGTTTTATACTCTGAGAGCAATAGGCAGGCTATAGCAGTGCAAATCAGATTTTATCACTTCATTATATTTCTTGCATGTAGAATCTTAAAAAATACGTCCAATAATGTAGTGGAGTGAAAAGTGCATTACTTGAAATTCAGATTATACGTGCAAGTCTCATAATCTTGAGGTCTCAGTAAATCCATCAACACATCGCTGCATGTTTACAACCACAGGTTAAAAGCTGAAACTCAAAGTTGAGTCAGTGCAATGAAGTCACAAGCGCCAAACATGACAAAGCATAAGGTGAGGTAGCGTGGCCATCCTAAACAGCTGTAGGTCGGTAGCACTGTGATGTGCGGATTTGAAGGCTTTCTTTAATTTTTCAGAATCTGGTTTGTCATGAATCATCATGAAGCTCTGACTATGAACTTCTACTTGAACAGATCAAGGCTGAAAGCTCACAGAAACATCTCCAAACCTGAACAAATAAAACCAAAAGTGTGCAAAATAAAAGCATTTCTTTGTAATGTGAATCACCCAAATCTGTCTAGTATTCGCTGCTGTGATGCACAAACAAACAGAAAAGTATTTACAACAGCAAAACTTGTCTTTGTTACAGAGCCTCACACTTTCAATTACTTTAATTAGTTGATTTGAGGTGACTGTCTGCTGCCCCAGCAATTAATGAGTGAGGTCTCGAGAGCTGCTGAGGCAGATCCCAAGGCAGAGCTGTCCACTTTATCTTAGCTTTTACAGAAACACAAAGTGCAGACAATGATTTAGTGCTTGGGTTTCGATGAAAGGTCACAGCTATTCATATTACCATGAAAGACCTCCCATAAGACCGCCATACAGTATCACTGAGCAACATGTACCACTGTTGCTTTTTCATCAGCCCGCTCACAGATGCCTGAAGGTGTGTCTGAAGCCACAGGACAGTTCTGCGGTGTGTGTGTGTGTGTGTGTGTGTGTGTGTGTGTGTGTGTGTGTGTGTGTGTGTGTGTGTGTGTGTGTGTGTGTGTGTGTGTGTGTGTTCGTGTCTATGTGTTTTAATCTTTGGAACAAGATGATTAAGAAGTCTTTCAGATACTGTAAACCCAGTTTTCCAGCCGTGACTGACAGCTTGAAATTAGAACAAATTATTGCGGTGCTTTGTTGTTTTGATTGCCAAGTGAGCGCATGCCGAGGCCTGTTATTTCTGAACAACAAACTAAATCCAAAAGTAAAGTCTTGGTGAATTTATTGATTTGGCTTCTAATTAACTGGCAACAACTCACGTTATTGCAGTAAACAAAGATAAAACGATGTGTAAAAGTGTTTGCTGAAAAGCATGACCACACGCTGAGCTAAAAGTTATGGTAAAACACTTTTATTCTACAGATAGGGACATGCTTCTTTGGTGCAGACATTTGGTAATATCCATCAAATAAATCGTGATTATATCTTTTTACATGTTGTTCAGTCCAATCCACTATTACAACTTGCAGCTGTGTGACATACAATAAATTTACAGTATTTGAGCAGACTTGTAGGTGAGCTGGTGTGCTTGAACTTGCCATGGGAGAGCTGAGTGGAGAAAGATGCAGCTACTACAGTGTGTAGATCTGCACATTCCACAGAAAGTGCATTTTACGGATGAAGAAAAATCTAGACATGTAACGCTGAAATACAGAAATTAATTTTTAAGGGTTTAATCAATGGCTGAGGAAGAACTTGAACTCTGTAACATAAATACCTTCATGTTGTTTCAGTCACACTGGCACTGTATCTCCAGGGACAGCAATGTGGGTCAGTCCACCACTTTGATCCAGACTAAGTTATCTCAATAACTACTGGATGGATTTGGGGTGAACTTTTGTACTGACATTCACAAAGGATGAATGACTTTGGTGAAATATCTCAAAAATCTGCACTGGGTTACTGTGGAATTTTGTTCATTACTTTGGTTCATGACCTTAGACCGCATATAAAAAGTTAATGAAGCAACTGTTACATCACCCACTGGCTTGTGGACTTTTGTTCTGAATCCTTGAGTTTGTCATTTGAGTGTCAGCATCTAGGTCTTTTAAAAGTGGATATAATGAGTGGAGGACAAATACGACTGACAGCACGAGGGCACTAAGCACCATGCTACAGTAGCAACCTGTCAATCCCAAGATAACCCTGCTCTAAAGCATATCTTTTATTGTCTGTTTTTTTTCTAAGTGGCACCATCATCCATCCATCCATTATCTATACACTGCTTAATTCCCATCAAAGCTGCGGGGGGCGGGGTGGAGGGGCTGGAGTCTGTCTGGAGACAGGGGACACCCTGGACAGGTCACCAGTCTATCACAGGGCTACATATAGAGACAAACACACATCCATTCACACCTACGGACAATGTAGAATCACCAATTAACCGCAGCATGTTTTTGGACTGTGGGAGTACCAGGAGAAAACCTACACATACACTGAGGGAACATGCAAACTTCACACAGAAAGATCGCTGGGACATGAACCGGGGATCTTGTAGCTGCAAGGCAACAATGCTAACCACCAGGAGTGGAACATCTATCCATCCATCCTCTTTCGCTTATCCTGGTCGAGTCTCGGAGGCAGCACACGAAACAGGTCATTCCAGGCGTCCTTCTTCCGGCGACACTTTCCAGGTCTTCCTGAGGGATCCCAAGTTGTTCCCAGGCCAGACAAGATAGAAGAGAGGGGCACCATCATTTACAAAATAAACATCCTGCAGTGTTGAAGGAGGTTTGAAGCTAGCGACGGAGACGACAAACTCTTTAGAAATATTTTTTTACTGAGGTACCAGATTAAGTGAGGAGTACAGTCATGCTCTCACATGCATACAATTTAACTTCTTTTTGCACCCAGAAGGAGTCGCCCCCTGCTGGACATTAGTAATGCATGTTTAAGGTATTTCTGTTTTGCCTTTCTTTTTAGACAGAGCCAGTGGCTGTGTCCATCTTTTACATACAGTCTATGTTTATAACTATATACCTGCAAACCTAATGGCATTCACGCAACTAGCACTAAATTGTATCAATACGTTTTTTATATCTAAAGCTTACTTTAACATAAAGTCCTCATATAAAAACAATTTTCTAACTTTGCACACAGCTATTAAACTGACATTGACACATTTCTTCATTGTACCCATAATACACAGAGGATGAAAAATATCACACCTTAGAGGAACTGTACATCCATTCCTCAGAAAAACAGCAAGCAGGACATGTTGTGACCAAGACACAGCGGTACCTGATTCCAGCCATATTATTTTCATGCTGAGAAGCCAATTAGCTGACTGTTAAGGCTGATGCCAACCTCACCTGTCAACTTTACTTTGGTGTTTTTTTTCTTTCTCCCTCTGGACTTACTTTTTTTTTTTGACGGTGACCCGTGATGCAATCTCACCTTGCTAACAATCTTCCTGCTTTAGCACATGAAGCAAGAATTTCTGAGTCACACTAGTTAATGAGGTGCTCCATGGACAGACTGAGAAAAAGAAAACAGACTCTCTAATATGGAGACCACCCATGGATTCCTGGGTCCAGCTGATCCTTGCTGTGGTGGAGAAACACCACAACCTTTGTCTTTAAGTTTTCTTTGAAATTTAGTTTCAGCAATAAAATGATAAATCAAAAAAAGCTAATAAAAAAGCTTTCACATGCAGAATACAAAAAGAAAAGCCTTTATTTTTCAAAATGCAACAAAATGGTGCTTATCAGTGCAAAATATCAAATTCAAGCTTGAGGTGTTGCATCATTCCATGGTCAAAATAAGAAATCTACTTTATAAGATTTATGAGGTCTCTTATAGACTGAGAAAGTTTCATGATTCATAGACCACAAGCCTTTCCATAGCAACAGAGGAATTTCAAAACTGTTCATGTGAAACTGTTACTCATATGAAATTAAAACTGTCTTTTCTGTCTGCATTTCAAACAAGCTGACTCTCACAGCACACTAGGATCTTGCTGTCTTGCAGTGCTGCCGATGCACTCTCTGACACTAACAGATAATGCCAGTCAGGTTCAGCCATACCTGCTGGTGTTTTGTTGCAGTTTTCAGTCATTTAAAGAACAGGAAATTCTTTGAAGATCAGCTTTCTTTCTAATTCTGGTGAACTATAAAGCAGACAGTCAGAGAAGAAAGAGGGCGACAAGGGGAAGGGAAAGCGCATCTTCATGGGGAGCCTCTTTGAAAAGTTCGACCTGCCGATTGGCAGGATGTGATGAGAGTGTGTGAGTGGCGAAGTGTGCTTCTGGGTTTCAGATAATAGCAGGGTTGGGTTTGTCTGAATCAAAGTTTAAAAGCTGTTGGTGGAGTTGTGTTGCAGGCAGAAGCTGAGAGCATTATCAGCTCAGTGCAGACACCTGCATGGTCACAATCACGTGTGTGCTGGGTTTGACGGTTTGACTAACATTTTAGAAACACACACTTTACTACACACATGATGATATTGACATCATCTGATGTCACATTAAAGGTGTTGATATTCCTTTTGCTTTCTTTAAAGACAGGCTATAACACTATCAATCCATTATCTACACACTTAATCCTTATTGGGGTCGTAGGGGGCTGGAGTCTATCCCAGCTGACTTAGGTGAAGGCAGGGGACACCTGTACAGATCACCAGTCTGTCACAGGGCTACATATACATACAAACAATAACACTATCATTCCCACCTACAGACAATTAGCATTACCAGTGAACCGAAGCATGCTTTTGGACTGTGGGAAGAAGCTAGAGAACTCAGAGAAAACCCACGCTGCACAGGAAGAACATGCAAATTCCATGCAAAAAGATCCCAGTTCCAGACTGGGATGTGAACCAGGGATCTTCTGCAAGGCTAAAGTGCTAACCACCAAGTCACTGTACTGCCCCAACAAAACACTATCTGAATCTAAAACTAGTTACAAAAAATATACAGGATCAATAAAACTCAATTCTAGACATGCGTTTTTCAAACTTTTTATTTCGATGCTATCGGTGTGTCTATATATTTGACAGCGAACACTAGGGCAATGCTCTGCCTTAAATTCAACAAGACTTTCAAACTAAAACATGGCTGTCACTGAATTTAAAAGGACTAACATGAAGTTTGTTGCCCCCTTTTGGTGGACAACATTAGGTGACTTTCCGCTGCAGGAACTCCTGGCAGGTGCAGGGTGGTGCCAACATTTGCAGTAACAGGCCCCTTATTGGTTCTGCTGTTTCCATTAAGGTATAGAATCAGACAGCTTTGGTTTCATTGTTAACTCCAAAACAATGACTGATAGGAGAATAGGAGAGGTTTGTTTAGTTAGCTAAATGATGAATTTTACACTGCTGATGCCAATGTTAGAGAGGAGACTGCTAATTGATGTGGACATCAAGAAGGTGTGTGTTTGCTGTCTTCTTATAGTTTCACCAATTTGCATTGAGACCTTCATAGCAGTTTTTTCAGGGCCATTCAGAAGAATCTGCCATGGAGTAGGTGCATCTTTGTCCCTTTCAAAACAAGAAAATAAGTTCTACAGGGGTAGTTCTGGCAATTGGAACATGTGCAAAAATCTGGGCCACCTTAAAAAAGCCCATTGACTCTGCTGTGTAAAAAAATTGTTTTCCTTATACCTTCCATTCAGCCTGTCCTCAAACAAAAAACGACCACATAGGTCGTCTGTACATGCCCGTATTACGACCCAGTGTTACGTTTTGACGTATGCGACCTCTGGCGATTGAGTAAATATCGACACTCTGGAGTCGCAGGTGAAACGTCATCATGAACAAACTTTTATCTAACACTATCCCTGTCCCAATCCCTAACCCTAACCTTAACCATAACCCTAAAAACGTGTTGGGAAAGTGAGAAAAAAGCCGTTTTGCGACGGGGCGCAAACGTTCATACGACCGCATAGGTCGTATTCCGGTGCACGGTGCAAACGACCAATGCGGTCGTATGAATTGGAGGACTTATTGCTTCCATTACAAAGGTGGTTGATTTGATAGTTTTATTACTTTGCACCACTTCAAAGGAAAAGTTAATTAACCTCATTTAAGAGACTGCAGTCATAATAAAAACTTAAATTTGCATTCTTTAAGAAGGATATGTGAACACCAGTCTTGCTTGTCAATGTCACTCATTTTATTTACCAGCCACCTCCTTCTATACATTTTGTAAATTATGCATGCTTCTCTTGCTTTTACCCTCTGAGGGAAAATAGACACTATTTTGCAGCTTCAAGTACTTGTAAATATCATTTCTAAAGAGTTTTTTGTCTGTGTGATATTTTTCAGTGCGGCAGTCTTGCTACTGTATATGCAATTAGATTTTAAAATCTAGAATTTTAAATTCCATATTTATTTATTTTTTTTATTAGCATTTCTGCACTGCCATTTTAATTCTTTGTGGTTTTCTTTGAATTCCGAATAAAAAACAAAGCCTTTCATGAAGTTGTCTTCTTGGTTTGTGATAATGTGTCCTGTATTCTACATCAAAAGTTGTTTGCATCAGCTCCTGGTGAAAGGATTCAAAATATATAATCAGGACCACTTATTCTCAAACAAATTAAATGTTCTAACGCAAATGATGTTTGGTAAATTTATATAATGATAAGATCAATAGATATTACAACTTACCTGAAGCATCCGTTTAGCAGTGTTCTCTGACAGGCAATAAACAAAGGCAAGGTCTTTCTGGACCACCCCCAAAGGAAAGACTTTCCGGTCCTGGTGCTATCTCTCTTTTTGTTATACTTTCACTGTATCTCCTCAGTCAGATCTCAGCGGGAGGCCATCTAGAATGACCCTGGATGACTGATCTATATCCCATGAAAGAGGTGGCTGAAAAAATGGCATCTCCTGCTCATTTACCAGGCAGCTGAGATCGATGGCAGCCGATCAAAGATGGAGATAAAACAGGACTGGTCAATTGCTACAGACACTTTGATGTCGACTCAAGGTCACCTAATTAAGGCAATGCTTTAAATTCACGTAATATTATAGTTTCTGAATTTCTGTTGAAAATTCTGAGAAACACACATGTTGCTCTGAAATGTACAAGGTGATTTGTGGAGCTTCTATTATGAGCAGTCTTAAACAGTAAAAAGTTATGCTGCACTATTAACCATCTGTGCCCACAGAGTAGATTATGTAGCCTGAGGCAACGCCAAGATCCCGGCGCAATCTAGATGCTTCTTATAAGAACCCCGTGAATACCCTTGTTTAGCCTCTGTAGAATTACCCTCATATAATCAGTGTGTGTGTGTGTGTGTGTGTGTGTGTGTGTGTGTGTGTGTGTGTGTGTGTGTGTGTGTGTGTGTGTGTGTGTGCGTGTGCGTGTGTGCGTGTGTGCGTGTGAGTTTTGTAGTCATTACATTAAATGGATTGCAAAGCAGTCCTGAGAGCATTTTCCTCTTAAAAGCCTGAGAGTCGTCCTCATTTTATGGTTCGATGTGAGTGGTTTCATGAGCGTGCTGGGAGTGAACTGACCCTGCCTGCTGCCATGAATGAGACTCCCACCATGAAGCGGCAGAGGAACCGCACAAGCTGGATGTCAACGTAAATGGCACATTATCTCAGTGACATCTTATTCTGTTGACAAAAGCTGATCCATGACAGTTAACTGCTTTGGCCTTTTCATTGACAGGTTTCAGTGACTGAGCTAAACTCCAAAAGTTTCATGATCAACCAAGCAATTTCATGGTTTCTATGGAAACTCACACTTTTATTCATGTGCTAACATAATTGCACAAGGGTTTTCTAATCATCAATTAGCCTTTCAACATGATTAGCTAACACAATGTACCATTAGAACGCAGGAGTGATGGTTGCTGGAAATGTTCCTCTGTATCCCTGTGTAGATATTCCATTAAAAATCAACCATTTCCAGCTAGAAGAATCATTTACCATACAAATAATGTCTAGACTGGATTTCTGATCAATTGAATGTTATCTTCATTGGAAAAAATGCTTTTTTTTCAAAATAAGGATGTTTAGCTTTCTGAGTTTGATAAGAAGAGGAATGTGACCTTCCACTATTTTTTTGGTAGAAGACCTTCTTTTTTACAATCTAAAAAATACAAAGTTTGAATAGTGCAGAGGGTGCACTTATACAGGCATGGCTGGTAGAAATGCAGACAAATAACACCTCACTGCTGGTATTGCATATGGTCTTAAAAAAAGTTTTAAAAAATGGAAAAACTGACAACAACATACATTGTGTCCTTCAGTAAAAACATCACTGGATTAAACCACATTGTATTTTAGACAACATCAAACACCAGTTTGTTTAATGTAATCTGCACGTTTCCTGTGTTTCAAAAGAGTTGAGGATCACAGTTTGTCTTCAGATAAATTTGGTTTGAATAGGACTGACACTTTTATGTTTAGATTTTTTTTGTTTTGTTTGTTTGTTTGTTTGTTTTGCCTTGTCCTTGTCTTGACTGGTCACATGAAGAAGATGGTTGTTTATTGTGATGGTGTAAGACTGTGGCTGTGGAAGCAACAAGCTTTTTACCCTCACAGCAGAAACCCTAGAACATATCCTTGTCACACAGTGACTTCATTCAAAAATAAATGTCTTTTGTGTAACATACGGGTCATTAATTTCTTGAAATATTTCACATGCAGTCTTTTTGTGTTAAAAATCTTGAACTTTCAACATTGTATCTTTTGAAGAAGTTGTTTTGAACTTAAAGATGTGTTTTTCACTGTATGTACTTGGTTTAAAAATGATTAATGATCTGAACAGAGTTGAAATGATAAAATACTCAAAGAGCTTTTCCAGCCTGACGTATTCAGCCAAATCTCACAGCAGCACAGCCTCAAATGATGTCATACAATTGAAAATGGATACCAGTAAGTTAAAAGACAGAACCCCGGATTTGCCCATGCCCTCAAAAATCATACATAGCTGCACTTGTTGATCTTACACCCCTATCTGTAGTACATCCTTTGTCTGAACCTCTACAATTTACAGTATAGTTAGCATAGTTATAGTATTGTAATGTCCCACCACTGAAGTTAATTGAAGCAAGTGATTAGTTATAATCAGAGCCCTAGAGATAGTAAGAGTTGCGACACTCCCATAGGGTGCCGTTGTACGCTTTCTTCCAGTCTACTTCCGGGTTGTGGAGGCTTGTTTCAAACACCGCTTCGACAGTGATAGCCACCGTTCATTTGCACTGCAGGTCGTTGTGTATATGTGGAGGTAAGTTGATGAAATGCCTACCTCTTTTGAATTGTCAACTGCCTATATCTTATCAGAGGCTCTTTATGATGCATATGCTGAGCTTTATTTGTATTTGCGCAGCGTAATTATATATATTTTTTATCTTGGTAGACGACCGAATTTCTGCTACTTTTTTAGCTCGACTCTGCTGTTAGCTGTGAAGTTATCTCCAGGGATATATTGACGGATTAATTGTTGATGAGTCGCTACCTCTTTTTAATTTTAACGTCTTTATATTATATCAGAAGCCCTTTGTGGTGCATACATTTATCTGTATTTGTGAATATTGGCAGATGACCGACTTTCAGGCATTGCCATGTGCTTGTTAGCTCTTCTTTGAAAGCTACCTAGCTACATCGCTACCTCTTTTTAATTGTCAAGACTACGTCCTTTATATGAGACCCTATATAATGCATAAACTTATACTTGTAAGTATTTAACAAATATATTTATTAATATCCATCGTATTTATCTATCCGCCAGTATCCCGAGAGCCCTCACTGAAGACATGAAGACCCTCATTGTTTCTCCCATTGTCAATAAAACATACTATTTCATTCATCAAAGCATAATGAGTTGTTATTCTTGAATATATATTTTGTGTATGTCTTAAAATGGTTATAGTGAGTCAACTCCTGACTCATCAGAAGTGGCTGGACACTATCTGCTGAATGCACTGTTGTTACTCTGCTTTTCAATAACTCCCAGACTAGGGGTAAGTGAATCAGAGAAATATAGACATTGTCTGGAAATACAATAATCCAGCTGGGCAAAAATTAACATCTTCAATCATCTTACATTTCTGTGTAAAAGTCGATTTTCCATGCTAACACGAATGTGAAACATTCCCTCCAAAACCCCAAAAGTGTCTTTAATATGTCACCTTATGGCTCAAAATGTAAAACTGACATTTACATACATACTCCAATGAATTAATAATCAAACAAGTACTTGGAGGTGTGATTTTATTCCTTTTTTACCGTGAAATCGCCGCTCTCAGTCCCATAGAAGGAAATGACAGCGCTGCCTGTTTGGAACTATTCAGGCTTACATGAACCACGTGACCGCCCCACTGCGAGAGCATGAGTGTCGCAACTCTTACTATCTCTAGGGCTCTGGTTATAATGAGGAATTTATCCTGGTTTGGGTTATAATTTCTACTTTCTTTGGGTTAGAGGGCGTTTGCTAAAATGGTTGAAGTAGTAAATACTTGTTTAGGTAAAGGAATCATGGTCATCTTTACCTGGACAGGAATGTCTCTCATGTGAATGTTCAGTCTTTTGTTGAGCCATCTATCCACCCTAACTTCCATTGCCACACATTAACAACACCATGTCACATGCTGCTTTGCTTCCATAACAATCACTGAGTCCATCTGAGAACTTACTGGACAGCAAAGCAAGTTTAGCACTAAATCATCTTTCAAATTCAAGGTAATAGAAAGTGTTGTATTGCAAATATAATGAGGCATTGAGACATAATTAAATACAATCAAGATGTAGATTTTCCCATAGTCTATATGTAATTTGATGTCATTCAAGACCTTAACAAGAGCAGTCTCTGTGTTGTTTTGTGGACATAATCAAACTGGAACACATCCAACAATCTAACAATTTCATTAAAAACTGGGAGTTTCAAGCCTATAACTGTTCATTACTGTGAGGGCCTTGATTGTCCTTTTTTTTTTAGGAGTAACTTGTTCAGTATCAGTCTGTGGGGACTAGCCTAAGAGCAGTCGTTTCGACTGTTTTCATCAGTTCTTCTGTCATACAGTTAAAAACACTTGTGGAAAAATGGCAGCATATCCAGGCAGCAGGAGGAGGATTTTAGATGAAGGTTATGTGGTTAATAGGATCAAATTGTTGCTTACTAAGGCAGCTTTAAAGACCTTAAGATCAAGTTTTTTTTTAACCTTTTTAATATGTCCATATGGTGATTTTATATGCAAGAAGACAAAATAAGCAGTCAACACCTTAGCTCAGTGTTTCCACTTTGAAGCTGCAGTGACGACAGTCTCAGAATCACAGGTTTAGACGACCGAGGTTTCATATGTAACGAACCTAAGGAACTGATCATGTCAACTTGCAGGGTGGGGCTTTATGTACTGAGGAGAAGTAGGGAAGAGAATGGTGTTTAGTGTGTTTGCAGATTTGCAAAAGAGAAATTGAGAGCATTTATCTGTCATTAACAAATTTTTAGATGCTGTAGCCAACTTGAGAGCTCATGTTTTCAATTAGTATTACCTTGTTGACATTGTGGAGAGAAAAACATAGAATATGTTACAATTTAGACTCATTAACTTGTAGATGGCTGTATAATTTGGCCTTGTTGTTATTCAGAAGTTAGATATAAGTGGGGTCCAATTTGCATAATCATATATCCACACCATAGACCGTATATAAAAGATGGACATAATGACTGTGATATTATCTGAAGTCTTGAGTTTATGAATCGGTCGTCCCCATCTTGGTCTTTTGAAAACAGGCTTAATAGTAGAGAGGTTAAGCCCAAAAATAGGCTTTTGACTTCAAGTCATGATGCAAAGGTCCCCTTTGGCATGGAAGTACCTCAGGAACATAGAAATAAATTTATCCTAAGACACAAGTGAGATCACATTTTGGGCGGCCATTTTAAAAATGGCCGTCCTGAGGTACTTCCATGCCAAAGGGGACCTTTGCATCATGACTTGAAGTCAAAAGTCGCTTAACCTCCCTACTATGAGACAGATCTGACAGAGAACCCAAGGGCAGTCTGCATTCTCATATGTTAGCAATCTGTCAATCATGAGATAGAATTTATTTTTAACTATTTTTATCTTGTTTAATTTTATTTTCTTTTATTCTTTTGAATTTGTTTTTTTTTTATTTGTTATTTCAATTGTGTGAAGGGATCTCGCCAAAAAAAAAAAAGAATCTCATTACTCAGGGTAACCCCTGTGTTTCTGCTGTGTATTTGACCATAAAGTTCTTCAATCTTGAATCAAATGAACACCAAAATGTATTGAAGGAGACTTGCATCTAGCGCTTGAGACCATAAAGTTGTTAGGACAGCATTTACGGAGGAAAAAGAGGGAGAAATAGAGCAGTTTTCTCATATTCTGCACAGTTTGGCTTTTTTAAAATTTTTGCAACCAGAGGGATTACCTCCTGCTGGCTGTTAGAAACCAGGCATCACTTTTGAGACGCAGAGGAGACGTCCATCCTTTATATACAATCTATAATCTGCACAATTAAAACAAAGCAAAAGTAAAGAGGAGGTTGTTTTCATCTGAACGTATCATTTTGATGTGCAGAAATGAGTTTTAAAATCAACACTCAGAGAAGGAATGTAAGAGGACAGAAGAGGAAGGAAGGAAGGAAGGAAGGAAGGAAGGAAGGAAGGAAGGAAGGAAGGAAGGAAGGAAGGAAGGAAGGAAGGAAGGAAGGAAGGAGACCTGAAATCTGACATGGATGAAGTGACTAGTAGAATGTTTTTAATTTTGCTAATAAAGATTGCTGCAATTTACTGCTCTATTAAATAGCTAAATGTTCTGTGGCTAACGATGCAGAGGAATCTGTCATCTCGTCAACAGACATAAAAAGAGCATGCTTTTTTATCACTTTTGAACATGAATATATTATAGGTTGTTTAGCACTCGATGATGATGTCACTCTACTTTAGAGGACAGTCTTGCATTGCACAAACACTCAGACTTTATGTTTCAACTCTGTGCTCAAAGTTGAGTCGTAAAATTCACATGTATTCTTCTTCGCTAGTGACTTTCATTTAGCAACAAACAACTACAGCTGTGTGCGACAAAACCACGAATGACGGACAAAAAGGACAAAACAGATTATTGTCCTCACCAGAAAACAATTATATTAAACTGACATTATTGGCTGTTCAAATGGAGGACAGAAGAAGCGTTATGATGTTGTAGTAATCGAAACTGTTTTAGGGATGACACACACGCACACACCACGGATACAGTACACTGTATTTCTACAAGTGTGTCACAGTAGACTGCAGAAAAATAGGATCCTAAGTGTGAAGAATTCTAAAGCACGTCAGAAAAGAAAAATGTTAATGTTAGCTATGGAGCATGCAGAGTCAGCCCCCATTACTCTTTGGTGGATACAGTAGGGGAGGTCCTGCAGTGTGGTACAGGAAGCTGTGACCTTTGTAGGAAGCCCGAGCACTAAATCACTGTCTGCGCTGCAACGTTTCCATGTAGGCTAAGATGAAGTGGACAGCTCTATCTGGGGATCTGCCTCAGTGACTCCTGAGACCCATCTCATTACTTGTTGGGGCAGCAGATGCAGGGGCAGTCACCTTTGGTTAGAATAATCTGGATTTCCAGTTTAACAAAAGAGCTGACCAAACAGATTTAGCTGCAGAATTATCTGCCTCTTAAAAGTTGCGTTCAGGAGCTGCATGTTGTGAATTTATCACCTTCCCAAAGGCTTTATTCACTAAAATCCCCCATCGAATTAGATGAAAAAATGAATAAACCTTAGCTTTTAAGGCACAGTTATTCATTTCACGGAAAAGACCTTTAAATAAACACATAAAACTTGAAATGATGTAACAATATTTGTGTAAATCACTAGAAGAAACTCGGGCTGCACAGCGGCGTAGTGGTTAGCACTTTCGCCTTGCAGCAAGAAGATCCCGGTTCGAATCCCGGGTTGGGCCTGGGATCTTTCTGCATGGAGTTTGTATGTTCTCCCTGTGCATGCGTGGGTTTTCTCCGGGTACTCCGGCTTCCTCCCACAGTCCAAAAATATGCTGAGGTTAATTGATCACTCTAAATTGCCCGTAGGTGTGAATGTGAGTGTGATTGTTTGTCTGTATATGTAGCCCTGTGACAGACCGGCGACCTGTCCAGGGTGTCCCCTGCCTTCGCTCAAGTCAGCTGGGATAGGCTCCAGCACCCCCCGTGACCCTAATGAGGATAAAGCGGTGTATAGAGGATGGATGGATGGATGGACTAGAAGAAACTCAGATTAAATGCTCAATTCAAATTTCAGCCATTTTTTCTGTTGTGCATGCATGCACAATAATTTCTTTTTTTCTTTCAGACATCTACCTATTATTACTGATATTTTATGACTTAGAGTCCTGCATTTGGGACTCTCACACAGTCACTTATTATCCTTATTATTGTCATTAATAGGTGCATTAAATATTGTAATAGGTTGTTGCTAGAGGTACGGACCCGTACCTGTAGCCTGTGGACTACGGATACGGCATTTTCCATTTGCCAATCAGATACGCGAGATCTGGTCACGTGACTCCCGGTAGACGCTAGCGGTACGGACCCGTAGCATCGGTACTACAAGTACGGACCCTAAACCTAACCCTAACACTAACCCTAACCTTAACCTTTGCTTACCTTTCAACAGTTTGCAGTGGTTAGCAGCGTCTTGACTCGCGAGACTCGCGTACGGGTCCGTATCTGTCTGGCAAATGGAAAGTGCCGTATCCGTAGGCCACAGGCTATGGGTACGGGTCCGTATCTGTAGACACTACCATTGTAATATTCTGCTGATGTGAAATAATCACACTTCCAGTGGCCTAGCCTTCACATTTATTTACTGAAACACAGTTAACAGAATTCGCTACTGTTCTGGCCGTAGCCCACGCCAGCTCAACGTTACCAGCCTCAGTTCCAACCAAAAAGAGGCAGAACACACACATTACCTTCCTTAAACTTGCCGAAAAGTCCCTTGTGACTGACAGCTGCCAGTCAGCATGCACTCTGTCTTAAAGGCACAGAACATGAATAACTCAGAACATTACAATATGATGGTTTGTTCTCTGAATTAATTACGGTCCACAAGGGGGTACCACAGGGTTCTGTATTTGATCCCCTTTTAACTCATTAGTCAGATACTAATTTGCATTTTTATGCTGATGACATAGTTATTTCCTGCTGTGGATCAACTCTTTCTCAGGCTGTTGAATACCTGCAGAAAGCCTCCAACAGTCATTAATTGACCTGAAACTTTCTTACAATACAGGCAAGCAAATGTTGTTTTCCAATTCTAGGACGTGGCCACAAATTATTTCGTCAGTGTCCACACTTGAAGGAAATGAAATGGAGGTGGTTCACACGTATAAATATCTGGATGTCTTGACTGATGACTCCATCATTTTCAAGCCACATGTGAAGAACCTTGTGAAGAAGCTGAATTTAAAACTGGGTTTATATTTTTTGAAACTAGTTGTGTTTTTCATTTAATCCAACAAAGTCATTGCGACTTTTTTGTCTGTGCTGGATTGTGGCGATCTTCTGTATATGTATGCTTCTTCATTCTGCATTCTTCTTCCGATGGTTGACACTGTTTACCATGCTTCATTGAGGTTTATTATTTTGTAAATTGAATTGTATTGAATTGTAAAATGCCAACGCACCACAGCGAGTTATACTCTCAGGTGGGATGGCCTGATTTAGTCACCTAAAGGATTTGTCATGGTATACTTTCATATACAAGGCAGTATTTGGACTACTGCCCACCTACATTTGCTCCTAAACTGCACAGAAAAGTTCTGATCTTCACTTTCTGTGTTCTGAAGATCATTTGTTGCCTTCTGTTCCATACGCTTGAACTGAATTAGGGAAAAAAGGCTTTTGTTTGCTCTGCACCTTTTGCATGGAATATGCTGCTGAACGACTGGAAGTTAACCAAGTTAATCTCATTGAGCGCTTTTAAATCCAAATTCTTGAGACTGTCCTCACAACATGCGCTTGTTTTTCAGAATTTTGCTTGTAATTGAATCTTTTTAGTTGTTTTTTGTTAGTGTCTTAATTGTGTTTTAACTGTGTAATTTTGTAACTGTGTTTTGTATTTACTGCTGTCTACCTTGACCAGAACTCTCTTGAAAACGAGGTTCTTAATCCCAATGGGATTTCTTCTAGTTAAATAAAGGCTAATAAATAAATAAATAAATAAATAAATAAATCTAGCAAGGTTTGAAATGCCTCTTTGAAAAAATAAGAAGTGTTTAAAGCAAAATGCATAGCTGTATGGATTTCTGATTCTGCTTCTATTTTCAGCCCGCTTTGAAGATGCAAGTGTGAAGTTCCACATTAGTGAGTGCAGATAACTGTGCAATTCATTAATTCAACATTTATGAACATGTCACTAATGATTTAGGTACCTACAGCTACACACAAAGGTGGGGTGGAGATTCTTTTTATACAAGAAGGTGGGTCACCTGCAGAAAATCATCTGAGGAGCAGTGTTGTGCTGCAGTGTACGCGTGTGTAGTGTAAAATATGGTTACGCTTTGTTTGTTTTTTCAGCATTACATGCATGACAAACCCAGCCTGACGTCTGTGAAAGTAAATGTGCCATGAACGCTCCCTGAAACTCCTGAGTGACACATGATGAAACTCCCTCATGTCTCCGGGAAGAAGTGTGTTGTTTGTGTGCAGCAAAAACAACCACAGAGGGTTCTGATTTTCTTTTTTCATGGTGCAAAAAGCTTTACCAATGAAGTGTCCCATTTTTTTAGTAGTCTGTTCTGCATCTTTCCCAGAATTTATTGCCCAAGCACATGAACTGCATTGCAAAAGAAGACAGATGCCCATATTTGATTATTGGAGCATGTCTTTGCAAAACCACAGGTGTTAATCTGCTGCTATTCAGGGCTTAAAGCGATGAAGAAAATAATTCAGTTAAAATGACTTTGTTTGTTGCCCAAAACTGATAGAAATAACTAACAAAACAAATGGCATATATTCCAGATACTTGGTGTTACACAAACCTGCAATAAAAAAAGTTGACAGAAGGTCATGAATTCAAGTGGAGTAGCGGAGAGGAGGTAGCCTAGCCGTGCTAGATAACCCACGGCAATGAATTTAATTCTCTGCCAGGGTCGACAACAAAAACGACAACAGTCGTTGAGCTCCATTAGCACCGACTCTGAATAATCTTTCTGTTAACATGTCTGTAATATACTTGAGCTTCACCCACTGAATGTATAAATAAGGCTTCACCGAACTCCCGCATCCTCTGATTTCTGGCGCTCGAGGAACTACGTCAGCCTATTTGTTGCGCTGATTGGTTGTATACCTACCCAATTGCTGCAGAGTGATTTGAAAGACAACCTTTTAGCCCGCCTCCCTCCCTGTCGAGAGTTCCAAGACTGTTGTGTCTTCAGACCTGGGTCTAGCGCGGCTAGGCTAGAGGGAGGTTCTCATCCAAAAGAAAATTTCGCAGATTTTAGTACAAAGATAAAGGCTTTGGGTGCATTTTAAGATAATGCTACAGAAAGAACATAATTTTTAAGGACAAAAATTGTCATTTTATTGAATCTTTTTTCTAATTTTTAAAATCATGTCCCACCACTACTTTATACATTTTCAGATCCATTCTTTGGCTTGGCTGAATATTTTACTTCTATTATTTACTGAGAGATGTGCATTCATGTTGCCTGTATGCCCAGCTAATCAACACTTTAAATTGAACATTTATTCAAAAGAGGTACCCAAGAGGTAAGGTATACTCTGGTTGGGTCACCAGGTCATCAAAAGGCCAACAGAAAGAGACAGACAACACACTGTGAGCAACAGAAAATGGAAAAAAATCCAGGAAATCACATTGTAGGATTTTTAAAGAATTTATTTGTAAATCATGGTGGAAAATAAGTATTTGGTCACCTACAAACAACAAGATCTCTTGCTCTCACAGACCTGTAACTTCTTCTTTAAGGAGCTCTTCTGTCCTCTACTCGTTATCTGTATAAAAGACACCTGTGTACAGCCTCAAACAGTCAGCCTCCAAACTCCACCGTGACCAAGACCAAAGAGCTGTCGAAGGACACCAGGAACAAAATTGTAGACCTGCACCAGGCTGGGAAGAGTGAATCTACAATAGGCAAGCAGCCTCTGTCATCATTTTAAGTGGGAGAACTTGCACAAGTGGTGGCTGACTAAATACCTTTTCCCCCACTGCATACACACACACACACACACACACACACACACACACACACACACACACACACACACACACACACACACACACACACACACACACACACATATATATATATATATATATAGTAGTGCTGTCAAATGATAAACATTTTTAATCAGATTAATCACAGGGTTGCCATGGATTAATTTCGATTAATCCTGATTAAATTTCATTCGTTTTTAATCTGAATTAATCATGTTTCATTTTGCATGTGCAAACAGACTCAAGAAAGAAGAGAACATATGTAACACTTAGGGTGTTTATTAAACACCTTTAAAGGTTCATGTTAGAATCCCAGACTAACGCATACTTTGTGTTAATGGAAGTGCTTCAGTGAAAAAAAAAACAACCCTCCTTCCTGAGGAGTGTGCATATTACTGGATGTCGGTCAACTGTTCCATCTTGGAGTTTTTTGTGTTCAAATTTCCCACCAGAGGGCCAACGTGCCGTTTATAGTAAGGCCCGACTGATATGGATTTTTTGAGGCCGATGCCAATTCCAATATTTGGCAGAAAAAAATTCTGATAACTGATTAATCGGCTGATTAATTTTAAAAATACAGAATGACTAAAATCACTTCTCTTCTGGTCCCTTAACGCTTACAACAACAAAGATATGAATTACAGTCAGAATATTTTCTGTTTTTTTTTTACAATACTTTTCCTTTAGTGTTTGTTTAGCGTTACAACAGAGAAGAATTTTCAAGAACAAAAACGTGCAACAAAGCATTAAACCTCTGAAAAATTATATAACCTTAAAAGAGTCAATCTATAAATGAGTTATGAAATAGATCTGGTCTGGTACTTCTTGTTGATGCAAGTTAGAGGTAGGTTATATATACATATATATATGCTGCACATAAGCAACGTAATAATTTAAGTTACTGTACAACATTATTTCTGCAGCCCTCTGATGCTCTTTAACATTAAATCACATTTTCTCTACTCCATTACAGTATATTCTTTGCCATGAAGTCTGGACTCAAATGAACCAAAATAAAAACCAGAGACGCCTTCCTCAGATGTAAAACATGCCATAATCATGGATCACGTTATGGTATTGTCTGACAAAGTAAAACTAAGAATGACATCATTAAGGTTGCTGAGGACAGACAGTAATGTTGATCATTTGAACTTTTTCACTAAACTGAAACTAGAGACATGTTGAGTCATTGTCAATTTCACAACGCTGTTTTAAACTTACCTGTCTGCTCCACTCACTCCTGCAATGTTTCCTGGCTGTAGCTTAAATGGCACAAGGACATTGTTCTGCTCAACTCCTACACTTAACAGCATTTACTGTTATTTATAGAAATAAGAATATATTGGTGTTTATTCGGCAAAACTTTGGCTGATAATGATTTTGAAAACAGTTATTATCAGCCGATTTAATCAGCCTACCGATAAATCAGTCGGGCCCTACTGTTTACCGTCTTCCGTTTGGAGTTGCTTCTTCTTCTTCTTTATTTCAGGCAGCTTGGTTCTGCCACTACCAGATCAATTGCCTATTTGCGCATGGGCAATTGCACAAAATTTTAATCAGATTAACCATAATGATTGATTAATCTGCATTAACACATTAATTTTGACAGTCCTAATATATATATCTGTGTATATATATATATATATATATATACACAGATATATATATAGGTACAGATAGATGGATATAAAGTAATCTATCAATCAATAACAACTTTTAAAATCTTCAAAAATATTTTTTCCCTTATTACTCTGCTAAGGAACGTGAATTCTGTGACTATTGGCTTTGATTTGTCTGTTTGTCCATTTGTTTGTTTATCTCTTCTCAACATTGCTCAAAAACAGACTAAAGGATTTCGATGAAATTTTCGGAGAAGGTCAAAAATGACACAAGGACCAAGTGATTAGATTTTGGTAGTGATGCGGCTTATAGTCTGGATCCATGGATTTGTTAAAGATTTCCATGTCATTGCAAGATAGCAGGACGGCGTCACTGTCTCTATAACAACAAGTGAATGCTACATCAGCTGCCTGCTGACAATCACATGACTGTAATCCAACTACAAAATGACTTATTGGGACTTATCCATCGGAAATGAGACAAGGAACAACTGATTAAATTGTGTGATTATGTACGGATACCAAACACGATTTGTTATCCGTGCATAATGTACACATGCTTAATTCATGCCTGTGTTCAACGCAAGGTAATTTTGTGAGCACATCTAAATTAAATGGTTATATTCTATATTGCCGTGATTTCTGATCATCAGTAACTAATAAACAAATACTGCATTTCTAACAATGGCATAAGGGGCAATGAACAGCCTTGGTGGAGTGCTTTTGTTGTTGTGATTTCCTGAGCTGTTATCTTGCCACTCTTTGGGAGGGGGTCATACCATAGAAATCATAGCAGCCTTGCGCCGCTGTCCAGCATAGACTGGCGATGCGTTAACGGCCGCCATCTTGGAACGGGAATGAAATTGTAAACAAACAACGTCTGGTACATGCGAGACCATTACACAGCCACAGTTTTCCGGTCATAACTTTCCTTGTAATGAATAGATTTTGACATGGTATGGCTCATTTGAAAGCTTACGAGGCCGTCTTTTGATTACACTCCCAAAGAGACGGTGTCAATCAGCACAACAAGTTTTAGGGACCCTTTTCCTGCAACTGTTTGTTGTGTTGACCTGTTGTGATGTCAGGTTTCTCTGATCACCATGATAAGCAGCTTCTAAGTTTTATTTATTTAGTCTACTGATTATTCCTTTTTTGTGCCGCATTTCCATATGGGATTAACATCTTTGAACAATTATCTTGAAATTATGTTGAAGTTTAATATTAAGTTAATAAAAATTTTGAGGGTTTTTCTCTTTTCTCATTTTCAGTGCTTTACTACTAAAGAATTTTCAAAGCTGGCACAAAGTGCCTAAATTCTTCAGTTTACTTGTGTTCCATGTGTGCATGAAAAAAAGCTAGATATTATATTGATTTCATTAACTGCTCATCAAAAACAATATATCCTTTTCTAAGTTCAGTATGAGTTTATTTCTGAAACCCAATTTGCCATCTCTGTGTGCACTTCTCCGAAGATAGCCACATCAGGAAGTGACAGACTGACGTCTTGGTATCATACCATGGGTTTCTGCTACAATATCTGGTGACATCTGTGAAAAGTTCAACGGAAAGGACATACTCACTTGTGGAATGTGATTCCTTGTGCCCTTGTTTTTGGGTTGCGTAGTACTGTACAGCCCCAGGCCGCACAAGACTGTGGCATTTTGAGTTGTTTCTCAATCGGTGTGTGAAAAACACGCTTATCGCTGGTTTGTTTACTCCCGCTGGCTCCCGTTCCAAGATGGCGGCACACTGACGCATCGCTCATTGGCCGGCGAGGCATCTCGTTTCTATATATATCTATGGGTCATACTACATGTTGGGAATCTCCGGTGTAACATCCCTCTGCAGAATTGAGTAGCATTACAAGTTCCATTTGCTTAAACTGGCAACAACCAAACCATGTATCCACACAAGCTCAGTGCAAAAGTACACAAACACAGTTTATGATGGCAGGAATGTCTGCATGCTTTGAAACTGTGCTTCTGAAACATTTGCAAGCCTGTTCATTTTGCAGCCTTTAAAGAAGGAGTAAAAGTAATTATCAATAGCTGCAATTGCTCAATTTCTGCTGCTTTTAAATTATAATTTGAAGTTTTGCCACATACTCTTCATCTGTGAATGTTATTACCTGTCACAGTACATTTATCTCTTGGGTGTAGTCAGCAGTGATGTCTAAAAATGTAGCTGCCAGCAGACTGTTGTGTGACAAGACTGTCTCTGCAGTCTGAATAAACTTATAAAAAAGATAAAAAGGCACGATGATTAACACTGACCTGCAGGTTCCATTTGGAGCGTCACCAAAATGATTAAAAAAGACAAAGTAATTAACAACTGTCCAACTTGTCCAAGAAAATCAGAATCACTTTGAATTTTCAATCAAACTAGAGTAGAAAGCTGCGTTACTGCAGCCTGAGGGAGGAGGGAGTCTGGTCCAGCCGAGGTGTTAATGACTCATTTGGAGAAAGAGTAAATTATTCATACACTATTATGCTGCATCCAAACATATTCAGTGTGATATAAGACATTTTCTAATTTACCTCACTGCCTTGGCAGAGTGGAAAAATATTAGAAATAAGCCTTCCACCACTGACAAGGTTTCTTTGTTCTGTGAAAGTTAGGTGCCAGTATGTGATGAGCGCTTTAAGTATTTTCCATCAGAGACGTGTTCACCATTTCCAGGGAGACGCACACACACATGTGGACACACAAACAGTGCAGCTCATGCTTCATCTGTCAGTTGTCACTTTTTATGACATTAACAACATTATTAGCACCGTTCTGTCAAGGAAGAGCATATATATAGCCCTGAAAGAAAAGCGTCACTCCTCCCTCCCTCCAAAATGTTAAAATGGCTCTATCTTTGAGTGGCACTGAATTAGCATTTTTATGTGAGTCATTTAAGCTGTTATCCAAAATGACTTACAAAGCGTGCAGAGGTAGAATAAGCCTCGGTTTCTGGATCACTAGACTTACAGAAGAGGAACGGGCTGAGGCTGAGGAGCTCTGGCATTCCTGTAACCCTATAATAATCATAAATAATACTGGGGAGGTACAGGGGAATGAACCAGACTGATATGAAAGAATGAGGACAATGGATTACACATCCAAACAGCTATCTTGTAAATTGCCTGGAGGAGATAAAGCAGCAATCACAGCTTGGGAAAAAAAGTGAGATTGACATGAATACAGTTTTTAGTGAGCTGTGCATCAGTTTAGAGAGCAGAGACAGCCACTACAAGAAGGCATCACTGAATAGGCTTCAACCATGGCTTATTGTGGGTTTGACAGCAGTCACTGTCATTACAAAGGGGTACTGTTCAGATTTATTAATAATGTGGTTGGCAGCTTCCCTGCTTTCCTTCTAGGATCCTGAGTTTTGTTTTGTTCTACCCTTTTACCTATGTCCATGTTGAACTTCTAGTCTTTGTAGCATAATTATTTAAGCAGAAAACAATATAACACATACATAATGCTATATACTACACTGACGTTCAAAAGTTTGGGGTCTCCCAAGCCATTCCATGTTTTCCATGAAAACTCACACTTTTATTCATGTGCAAACATAATTGCACAATGGTTTTCTAATCATCAACTAGCCTTTCAACACCATTAGCTAACATGATGTAGCATTAGAACACAGGAGTGATGGTTGCTGGAAATGGGCCTCTGTAGCCCTATTTAGATATTTCTTTAAAAATCTGTCATTTCCAGCTAGAATAGTCATTTACCACATTGACAATGTCTAGACTATATTTCTCATTCATTTGAACATAATTTTCATATGCAATTTTGAAAAAATTGCATAATTTAGCTGTCATTACAACAAATTGCTATATGCAGCGCAAGAACTTAAATATGGCATTAATAAAGCACCAAACAGCAGTTTTCTCTCTGAGCATATATGGCAACCTTAGCAAAGAATAAAGCAGAACCTCTGTAAGTGTGTTCTAAGCATGTTACTGCATGTAAGTGCATCCTTTTAAAACAGGCCTTCTCTGCATTAACAAACAGACCAAGGCTGACCTGCTACACAGCACTGGAAAAGAGAAAGTGCAGTCCAGCATTCAGCCAGTGTCCCCAAAACCAAATATTAAAAAACGGACTATTTTTATTATAATGTTTACCTCATTCGTGTGTGTTTGTTTCATTTCAGCTGTGGTCGAGAGTCTCTGCTGCTGTTTTGAGGCTTTCCATTGCTACCTCTTCTCCACTCGTGTCTGTTCTACTCCAGTCTGTCAGAGTGTGGAAACAGACATTGACAGACAGGAGACACGGTCGAGTGAAGATAACATTACTCGAGCTGAATACAACTCGTAGTCAATCAGTGTATTTTACAGTTTTCTTGTGGGATAAAGGTTGTGGCTTGATTATTTTTTGTCATTTCCTGACCTCGTCTTTGTGGTTGTAAATGTGAAGGGAGAGTGGAGGTGGAGGTGTGACTGATGTGCCCATTTGTTTTGGTCTGAGATACTGGTCCAGTGATGTGGCTCTGTATGTAGAACACAGAATCTTTAAGTGTGCCCCTCCTAGCTCCCCCAAGAATGTACTAATGGTTTTGCACACCTCGGCAAAGGTGTGTTCTATTAGGTTTCCTACCTTTTATTACCTAAATGTGTTGGAGTCAAGACTGCATAAATCTCTTTTAACCTCTTACCCTCCACCACCCTTTCACACATCCCGTTTGAATCATGCGTGGCACTATAGTGCAATGGTTAGCACTGCCGCTTCACAGCTAGAAGATGCCTTGTCCTGGGATTTTCTGTGTGGAGTTGTTCTCTTGCATGCTGTCCTTTTGCCTTGTGCTATCTTGGGTCACACCTGTGGCTGCGGGTGCCAGGTAGCCAAAGTTCTCTCTCCCTCCCCCTGTGTGTTTTAGTTTTCCTCCTAATTAGGTGTGCTTGGGCACAGAGGCTGGCAGCAGGTTATTCACATCCCCAATCAGTGTGAACTCTGACAAGCAGGTGGGAGCGGTTAAATCAACCAGTTCAACTCCTCCATATAAGCTGACACCACTCTCCAGTCGGAGCTGGACTATGACAGTATCTGGAGTTAGTACTGTGTTTTGTTCAGGTCTGACTTTTGTTGCATTTTGTAATCTTGTTTTTGCTCCATTCTAGATCTACTCCCGCCTGCTTATATTCTCCTGGATTTCTGGTTCACGCTCCCTGTTAACTCCAATTCATCGTGTGGTCTCCATTCCTCGGATTCTGCCGATTCCGTTAATTAAGTTAAGTGTTGGTTCTTGCATTCCTACACCTCCATCGCCTGTCACCTGTATTGGTCCCCAGCTGTTGGAATCCAGCCACACCATTGGTGACCAGCCACAGCCACCCGCAGCTGCCACACCACCACTGGCTCTCTTCAACCACCTACCTGTGCTCCGACCTCCTTTGATTACATCCATGCCAGCTAAGTCTTTCTTCCTGAGCAGTACCAGACTTAGTTTAATTTATGGCTTATGCACTTACCTTAGTCCATTTAATCCATAGCAATTATTTTACAGTAATCTTAGTTCATTCAATTAGAATATTCCTGTTTGTAGGTCTCCTAATTGTTTAGGATTCTCTTATTAATCCATATTTCTTCATATACCTGCTCTAGTTGTTTGTTTGTAGGTCTACCTCTGGGTTGAATTACTTTGTCTTTTCTGTTTCATTCCTACCTTGGTGATACCGTATGTGGGTTTACAGTTAATTTTGAATTGAGTTATTTCCTAGGATACCTCTGAATTATTCCTGTATATTGTCAGTAGTTGTGGGTTATATAATGTAACTCTCTGTCTTGTAGTTAGTCTGCCTCCCCACCAGGAGGGGTCGAGCTGTCCTGTGTATTCAAGGATACCTTCACATTCTTAAGTTCTGATTGTTGTTCTGTATACTTGATAAATTCTGTAAATCTGTCAACTTGCTCTATTGGTCTTGGGTTTCTTTTCCTGCTCTTGAGCCTCTGTCCACCGTAACACCTTGTGCTCCAGCTTTCTCCCACAATGGTAACACATGTTGAGGTCAATTGGTGTTTCTAAATAAAGGTGCGAGTGTGCTTGGTTATATGGATGGATGTTTGAATTATGAGACTTTTGGCTTCCAAGTGATAACATGATTCATAATGCATTGATGTCTGATTTTTTTTTTTTTTTTTTTTTCACCTGGCTGACATCATGGCTAGAGTGTTAAGAGGTTAATTACCAATGTAATTGTTTTGTATTTTGTTTCCCTCTTCAGATTACAAGCACAGTATACATTCTCTGAAAATAAGTCATAGTTGTCAAAGTATGAAATTTGCCCAGATCATACCCTCAAAGCTCAGTATTATCTCTGATCTTGTCTGACCCTTGATCTAGCTCCTTATTATAAAATTTGCTCAGAGCTGGTTGCTGACAAAGTAACCTTGTGCTCCAGGTTGTGCAACAGTGCAGGTAAATAAATGACTGTATGTATACATTGCATTACATAAAGAATGCAGAGGCAAAAGCATCACTCACATTTTTATTAAATTACATTCACTTTCCTTTTACTGTTTTCACCCTAAGCCCTGCAAACGCTTTTAGAAGGTAACTATGTGCAGGGCCTGTGTTTTACACTGTTCTAGTGTAATACAGGGTCTACTCCATAGACATTCAGGAAATCAATGGGATACTTTGTGCAGCATTGCAGTCCAGCAGATACTGCCTGCAATTAGGAGACAGCATGAAGTGTTAACCATTTCTTTAGCTCAGACTGTAGCCTGCACTGCCACATTTATAGTCTATATGTTAACTTCACTCTGGTCTGATTAGCAGCACCTGTCTTATCTCTGCACATATACCTGAGGGCCATATAGCATGCATGTAAATGTCCTTCTCACCTGAGCTGGTAAAGCTGTTCTTGGGCGTTAATCATAGATGCTCATACTTACATATACACAGACCCACATTATATGTGCACACATGCATGAACATACTTGCCTGGAAAATCCAGACTGACTTTATGTATTAATATACACACGTGGACAAAATTGTTGGTACCCCTCAGTTAAAGAAGGAAAAACCCACAATTCTCACTGAAATCACTTGAAACTCACAAAAGTAACAATAAATAAAAATGTATTGAAAATTAAATAATCAAAAACAGCCATTACTTTTGAATTGTTGATTAACATAATTATTTAAAAAAACAAACTAATGAAACAGGCCTGGACAAAAATGATGGTACCTCTATAAAAGATTGAAAACTATTTGACCAGAGTGACATGATTAACTCAGGTGTGTCATTTAATTGACATCACAGGTGTTTCCAAACTCATAATCAGTCAGTCTGCCTATTTAAAGGGAGACAAGTAGTCACCCTGCTGTTTGGTGAAAAGGTGTGTACCACACTGAACATGGACAACAGAAAGCGAAGGAGAGAATTGTCCCAGGACATCCGAAAAAAAATTATAGACAAACATCTTAAAGGTAAAGGCTATAAGACCATCTCTAAACAGCTTGAAGTTCCTGTGACAACAGTGGCTCATATTATTCAGAAGTTCAAGACCCATGGGACAGTAGCCAACCTCCCTGGACGTGGCCGCAAGAGGAAAATTGATGACAAATTGAAGAGACGGATCGTTGGAATTGTATCCAAAGAGCCCAGAGCAACCTCCAAAGAAATTAAAGGTGAACTCCAAGGCCAAGGTACATCAGTGTCAGATCGCACCATTCGTCGTTGTTTGAGCCAAAGTGGACTTCATGGGAGACGACCAAGGAGGACACCACTGCTGAAAAAAACTCATAAAAAAGCCAGACTGGAATTTGCAAAAATGCATGTTGACAAGCCACAAAGCTTCTGGGAGAATGTCCTTTGGACAGATGAGACCAAACTGGAGCTTTTTGGTAAGGCACATCAACTCTATGTTCATAGACTCAAAAACCAAGCATACGAAGAAAAGAACACTGTCCCTACGGTGAAACATGGAGGAGGCTCAGTAATGTTTTGGGGCTGCTTTGCTGCATCTGGCACAGGGTGTCTTGAAAGTGTACAAGGTACGATGAAATCTGAAGACTATCAAGGCATTCTGGAGAGAAATGTGCTGCCTCGTGTCAGAAAGCTTGGTCTCAGTCGCAGGTCATGGGTCTTCCAACAGGACAACGATCCAAAACACACAGCCAAAAACACCCAAGAATGGCTGAGAGAAAAGCGTTGGACTATTCTAAAGTGGCCTTCTATGAGCCCAGATCTGAATCCCATTGAACATATGTGGAAGGAGCTGAAACATGCCATTTGGAGAAGACACCCATCAAACCTGAGACAACTGGAGCTGTTTGCTCATGAGGAGTGGGCCAAAATACCTGTTGACAGCTGCAGAACACTCATTGACAAATACAGAAATCGTTTAATTGCAGTGATTGCCTCAAAAGGTTGTGCAACAAAATATTAAGTTAAGGGTACCATCATTTTTGTCCAGCCCTATTTCATTAGTTTGTTTTTTTAAATAATTATGTTAATCAACAATTCAAAAGTGATGGCTGATTTTGATTATTTAATTTTCAATAAGTTTTTATTTATTGTTACTTTTGTGAGTTTTAAGTGATTTCAGTGAGAATTGTGGGTTTTTCCTTCTTTAACTGAGGGGTACCAACAATTTTGTCCACGTGTGTAAATACAAATAAAGGCAGTCTGGCATTGTGATGATAGGAGACGATTTCAAAAAGGAGGGGCTAACGAATGCAGCTTGAACGAGAAAGAACCAATCAGCATAACACGGATGTGAATACATGGGGTACTCTCAAGTACAACATTTATTTTTAAAAAGGCTACGCAACAAAAGACTCCTTCCGAACGATTAGCGGTGTTAGGAATAACTTTAAATCGGAGCCAAACCAAGTCGGTGCGTATGTGTAAAAGTTGCTTAAATTTACTCACACGTTTGGAACGGGATTTTCCTCTGTACAAACAATGGCAAGAAGCCGAAAGGTGCGCAGGTGTTTTATGGGTAATCCAGGCGCTGAAGATGACGCAGCACTAACTCCCGCCTCCCGTGCTATGATTGGTCGCACCAAACTTTCCCGGGAGGGAAACGCGATTCAATTCGCCCAATGCCAAACTGATTCTCCTGTATCTCCTAACATGGAGATAGGAGATTACATGGAGATTCAGTTTGGATTTTCCAAGCTATGAACATACAGTACACGATAATTATAGGAAGCAACCAGGTATTCAATGACATGAGCACACCTATCTGTAGAGAGAGGACAAGCTGGAAAATAACACTTAAAAATAAAGCTTTCCATTAATCAGGCACTGGCAGCACTTTGGGAAGTACAGCGAAAAAGAAAAGGCTTTGGTGAATTCAGACACAAGTTTTCTGGGGGGGGGGGGGGGGGGGGGGGTTGCACTTAAACAGAACATTGACCATATTTTTCAGGACTACATGGCAATATAAAATTCCACAATACTTTAGTACTGATAAGCGAAGCAGCATCGTCTTCAGTTTAATGAAAAGAGTGAATCAGCATCAGAGCTGAACATCATCACCAACTTGAGCTTATGGAGTGCATACTAACAGTGATTCCAAGAATTATTGTCATCGAATCTAAAATAAAAACAACTAAGATTTTAGCCAGATTCAGTTATCATTTCTGTATTAAAAGCAGTCAAACAATTTTGGAGTGATACCAGGGTAATACTGAGTGTTCAGTTTTAATGTTCCTGCAACCTGTTTTATCTTAATCTGATTGGGTTTGTAAAGTGTTATGTCATAACATCCTCACTTTGTTACATCAGGGTGACAAGGACGCCGTCACTGCAAACAGCATATAGTAAAGATACAATATAATAGACTTGCAAAGTCTCTTCTATTCATTTCTTCACTCTCTCTGTTATCGCAGTGAATGTACCAACAACAATGATAAATCACTATAAATGTATTGTCACAACTTCACACACACATCTTTTGTATAGTATGCAGGCAATAAAAGACACTATGTCACTTCTTAGTTGATTTAGATCTGTTAAATTCATACTGATCTTCCATGAATGTATTTTGCTTAAGTGCCGTTATAATCTGATATTCTTCTCTTCCACAGTCAAAGGGTTTGAAACAGTGCGATGTGCACTGCTGTCTTATACAGAGGTTACAGAAGTTATGCAGGTGTGTTGATTAAATTGTATTAAAATGCGAGTTTGTTTGAGGAATTTGACTTGGAAACAGTGATTTATGTAATGAGTTATGTTTAAAGTAAAAACTGGGGATAAAAATGTAACATCTGGGACGGTGCCTGTGGAGTGGCAGACTAGGGTGGTGGTTCTTATTTTCAAAAAGGGTGTGACCGGAAAATGCGCCCCAATTATTGGGGTATCACATTGCTCTGTGTTTATCCAGGGTGTTGTAAAAGAGACTCCAAGTGATTCCGTACTGGTTGTTGAACAGTGGTACTTGTGGAGCTGCTGAGTGAGTCATGATAATTTGATCATCTAGTCCAAATGTGTTTTGTGGATTTGGAGAAAGCTTGGGACCCTGTTCCCCAAGTGAATTTTGATGAGAATGGGCATCATGGCAGTTGCTATGAACCATCCAGTCCTTGTACAACCACAGTGACAGCTGTGTTAGATTTCTCTGCAAAAAGTCAAACAAGTTACCAGTAGGTGTTGCCACTAATACTGTTTGTGATCTTCATGGATCTCATCTCATGGTATGCCATGAGTAAGGAGGGTCGTCCAACTTGGGAACTTCAGAGTCACAACTTTGCTTTTTGCGGATGATGTTATTCTGTGGGCTTCATCAATATGTGACCTTTAGCATCCACTAGGGCAGTTCACAGCGAGGGAGTAACATCCAGGATAACTCGAGTTGCCAGCCCAAATGAAGGCGTGTAAGTATTCTGAGATTTTGTTCATGACTGATGGCAAGAGTGTGAGATGGACAGATAGAAGCAGCATCAGCAGTAATGCTGGAGCTATATCAGACCACTGTGGCTAGCAGGGAGCTGGTCAAAAGGTAACCTCCAATTTACCAATCAGTCTGTGTTCCGAGTCTCAAATGTGGCCATGAGCTCTGGATAGTGAATGAGAGAATGACATTGTGGATACAAGCAGCCAAAATCCGTTTCGTCAATAGGGTGACTGGACTTAGCCTTGAGGGTGAGGAACTCAGACGTTGGGAGGGAGCTCTGAGAAGATTGGCTGTCCCTTACCTGAGGTGGTTTGGGTATAAGATTTAAATGCTTCCTGGGCACATTCATCCTAAGAAACTTTGGGTAGACCCAGATGTCACAAGAATTGCATATCTCTTGTGGTCAGGGAATCCCCGACTGGGTCAAGGGACATTTGGAATGCCTTGCCTAGCATGTTGCCAGCATGACCCTGCTCTAGATGGATGGATGGATGGAAAAAACAGAAGTGAAATAGAGTTTGTTGAGAGAAGAGGATAAAAAAATGCTTAAGGTTGAGATGCGTATGTTCTGAAACTACCCTTTTTTTTAAGTTTCTGAACTGTATCTATACGGGTTCCAGATTTTTCTGCTAAATGTTTGGATTAACTAATTTTATTGATATACCCCCAGAGCTTTCGTCTAACACATAATCAGATCAAAATGTCAACTTTTTACCCCAAATATAGTGTTTTTTAATCTTAACTGAGACAGCAAATTTGTTGTTTTAGCACCACAGGCAGGGATCTGAGAATAGCAAAATCATCAATATTGCATCTGTTTAGTCTGTTATTTGTCCAACATTTTCATTTTTAATGTACGGTCTAATTAACTTTGATGACTGTATTGGCTGCTGGCAGTAGCTTTAGGCTCTAGTTTTCATCATGTCACCCAGTGGCGGACTGATCAAAATGCTGATCCATAGCTGAGCTCCAGCTCTCAAACATCCATCGGAATTTTAAAACATAATTTTGCCTCAGTTTGGTTAGTAAGCCTGACAGCAGTGACAGGAACCGCATATGCTGATTTGATTTACCAGAAAGTGAACCAAGTCAGCTGTACATCACAATTAATGAGTAACATCCATTTTTTATAGTCAAACAAACTTCATTCTGCAGTCATTCTACTTGAGTTTGGCAGGGCTGCAACTCATTTACAGATGAACCACTTTTAGTTTCTCTCCTGATTGCTTATTCATCATTTGTGTCTGATAGGCAACTTGTTCAGATTTTTTTGTTATTAATGGCAATGTCACTTCTAATCAGTAGCTCTAGATGTGGATGTTGCTGCCTTAGGTGAAAAATAGTCTGACACAAAATAACCCCTGAAACCAGAGAATCATGTCTTTTGAACAGAAGAACCAAATGAGATATAGCATGGTAGTAAATGTCAAGTTTATTACTGCAGATAAGGAGTTTTTTTTTTTTTTTTTTTTTAACTTTTTTACAAAATTAGGGATATCACAATACCAGTGTGGTAGCTAGTACCAATACCACCAACACAAAAAAGAAAAAAAAAATGAAATGAATATATTTCAACAACTCCTTAATAAAAAATAAATAAACCACAACAACAATTAAAAAAAACTTGTAAAGAAATTTTTGTGGCATAGCATTTATATAGCAGTGCCAAACTGATATATGAAAAAAAAAGCAAGAAAAAAAGTAATAAATAGCCTCAGTGTAATAAATACATTAAAGTATATTACCATAACAAAAACTGTGGAATGTGGCCTTCAAGTGTTTGAAAAAACGATACTGTGTTATAAAACTCACTAATCAAGATTAGCTGTGAGAACTTTGATGTGAGTTTTGTCATAGTATTGACTGTGTGTTTGTGTCTTTGCCTCAATCTCTCTCTGTCTGTCTGCCTCTCTCTCTCTTTCTCGCTCTCTCTCTCTTACACACACACACACACACACACATACACACACATACACACACACACACACAGAAATGTTGATAGCCTGTTAATGTTATCAACAACATGCAGCTTACATTATGAGCTATTCCTATGTTAGCCTAAAGAAGCCAGATTTAGTCTGAGCGAAGGTTTTTTGTGGATCATCGCTACAACAGATGGAACAATTCAGGATGTGAAAATAGTTACAACGTGTTGTTAATGTAAACTAACAACTGAAACTTTAGCATCTTGATCAGTGTCCCTGCCATTCATTCCAAATATGATAGTGCTTGCATTATGACTTAGTTTTTCTTTCACAAGTTGCTCCATCAGAAACTGCTGACACCATTCTGGAGAAATCACAACCTCCAGTACACTATCTATTACAGAAGCAGTACTTTCCTTTCCTGTGGTACCACAGAAAATAAATGCAGTCACATTTTCAGAATTTTGGAATCTGTCTCCTTAGACAGAACTAGGCAAGGTGTTTCCCTGTTTCACAATTTCATGCTGAACAAGGGTAGATGGTGGTTGCTTCATTTTTATCAAACAGACAGGGTAATTGTTTCAATATTCTAGGTTGTATATAAACAGATATGTACTGAAAACAATGTAAGATTTTGTACAGTACATTTTGTCTGTATTGGTTGTATCACTTTCACCAAAACATCAGAAGAACTTCTGATACTTTTATTAAATGTTAATTCTGACTGCCTTTTGACTATTAGCTGTTGATTCTATGTCTGTTCAGCAGAGACAGATTTCATGGTGTCTGGGAGTTTTAATGCACCAGCTGGGAATCTCAAATCAGGTTCCTGTTAGCAGCCAATGAGATGCTCTCAAGAGTTTACTTTTTGCTTCGAGTTTAGCAGTCTGACTCTGTAACTTTTCTGTCCAGTGGGACTGAGGCAGTCTTTAAATATACACTGCTGAGATGTTCTTTTGGAGAGCTGTAACCCATCCTTTAGCTATGTTCACTTTTCTTTTAGAGGGTCGCAGGGAGGTTGGAGAATATCCCAGCTGACACTGGGTGAGAGGCAGAGTACACCATGGACAGGTCACCAGTCAATCGCAGCCCTGACATGTTCACACCTACAGCAATTTAGAGTCACCAGTTAACCTAACAAGCATGCCAGTGGGACTGTGGGAGGAAGAGAAATTCCATGCATGCAGGCACAGGGAGTGCATGGAAACTTAATGCTGAAAGGTCTGGCTATTTAGCAACTTCAAGCCTAGACCCTTCTTGCTCTGAGGTCATGTGATCACCGTATCACCCAGTGCATGTTAACTCAATGCTGTTTAATCAGCAGAATCTGTAACACATACAAGGAGCTTATTCTGGTTCATTCGTCATTGGTCTGTTATACGGACACATTAGTAAACCTTTGTCATGTAGGAAGGATGTTAAACTTGTTGGCCTTTTGTTAGTTGCTAGTCCGCCAAGGAACGCAGAGTTATGTGACAATCCACGTACGTTTGTTCATCTGTTTGTCTGTCTGTCTCTCTGTCTGTCTGTCTGTTCGTAACATTACTCAAAATCATAGTAATGGATTTGGATGAAATCTTCAGCAAAGGTCAGAAATAACACAAGGAGCAAGTGATTAGATTTTGGCAGTCATGCAGCTTATAGTCTGAATTCATAGATTTGTTCAAAATTTCTGTATCATTGCAAGATAGCAGGATAGCGTCACTGTAACTATGACAATAAGTGAACGCTACGTCGACTGCCTGTTTACGATCTCATGATTACAGTCCTCCTACAAATCAACCGTTGTGGACTTATCCACTGGAAATGATACAAGGAACAATTGATTAAATTGTGGGGGTGTTTCTGAGTCCCATCAATGCCCATCATCCGCTATATATTCAGGTCATGCAATTCTGTATTCACACATACACGTGCCTGTGCTCAGGCAAGAACATTTTGTTTGTGGGTACGTCTATATTAAATGTCCACATTCTGTGATCACGTGATTTCTGCCACAAATGTTTTCAAGATTTCATCCATCGGAAATGATACAACTGAGAAGCCTTGGCGGAGTACAGCACTCTCTGAGAGCTTTTCTTGTTTTTTTTTTAGTGATTCTAGATATGAGAATCTTGAAGATTGTGCAGTCAGCTTTGTATTTGCTTTTCGTTGTAATGTTAAAAAGAAATTCTTGAGTATTATGGATGTTAGACTGTAATTTTTGCTTTCGATATAGATTCTCTTTAAATTTTTCAACTAACATCCACATGTTTGTGGATATTGTGTGCACTGTATGGGTGTAACGAAATGGTCGACTCGCGAAACGATACGAAATACGAAACAGGGCTCATGATACAAAATACTCACGATATGAAATAAAGATTAAAGAAAATCCCAACAGTAGGAAGGTTTGCAAAAATCTCTTTTTCTTTATTTCTTCCTTATGCAGACATACAAAAAATAATGCTGCATCAGTACAAAATAAATGATCTTTGAAAAAAAACAAAATTGTAGTTTTTTTCCCCTTATTTAGACCACAGTGCAAATACAAACATAAAATCTCAATAAAAAAGTGCTTTGTTGTTGTAATAATCAGGATAACTACATTCTTGAATGAAAGGAAAGGAAAGGAAAGGAAAGGAAAGGAAAGGAAAACAAATAGCAGTCCTCGGAGCTGCAGTCTCGACCTATAAATGTCTGAACTGTAAACTAGTTGTACTCACCGCAGTATACGGCGAACTGTAGCGGCATATTTTGCACACGGTTTTTGTTTTATCCGCAATCTTCTCACTGTTCTCTCGTCGTTTACATAGGAACCCAAAATAGGTCCACACAACCGATTTATTTGACGAAGGAGCATCAGCTAATTCCTCAACCTCATCTTCCTCCATTTTGAAGCGAATGTTTTGCTACGATAGGCAAGGAGGGTCAAAAATCATCAGTCTCAGTGGTGCACGGTGCCCCTTCGCGTTTTTTATTTCGTGCATCTTTGAATTTTATTTCACCATTTTTTATTTCGCGAAATTTCGTGGCACGAAATTTCGTTACAACCCAAGTGCACTGTAATCAGATTTCAGTTTGTCAGGATTGCTTCCATCTTACAGCTCATCGATAACACTTTCTGCACTCTCCAGTGATGCACTGCGATCCAGCCCTAACATATGTTCGATCTGTTCTGCTTACTGATCATTCAGGTTTCTCCCTGATTCATCATCCGTCACTGACACCAACTTTTCACCAGCCAAAAAAAAACTTTTATTGATGTTTTCTTGCAACGTGCAGAACACGAGTCCAAGCATTTAGATAAAGTGTTTAGGTATAGTTAGGTCCCAGAGTTTAAGACCACATTCTAAATCTGTCAAACTTTCAGATTTTTTCCAAGTTTATATGAAAATATAAGTATTTAGAAATGTCCAAAACACAGGAAGGCACATATGCAACAGAAAAGAAAGAAACTAAAAGAAATATTTGAGATTCTGCATTATTTCTTTGTGAGTAATTAAACTGGTGGAAATTTGTGACATTGACCATCTTAACTTATGTTCCCTTCCACTGAATCACGCCTTTAGATGACACTCAGATGGATTTTTTCGACTCATCACAGGGTTGTTCAAGTACACTGATCAGCAATAACATGAAACACACTGACATGTAAAGTGGGAAACATCGATCATCTTGTTACAATGACATCTGTATCTCAAGTGGTGAGAGTCATGGGTACTCAGGACTCATTGCTGCTTTTGGGAAGTGAAGGCTGGCATGTGTGGTCCAAACCTACAGAAAAGCTAGAACAGATTGCTGGGAACCCTGATGCTGGCTATGACAGAGAGGTGCATCTTGTTGCTTAATGGGATGTATAGCTGTGTCCAGACTGACCACTGTCCACCCTGGAAAATATCCCTAAATGGGCATGTGACTGTCAGCACTGAACCATGGAACATGAATGAATCATGTTTTCTTTTCTATCATGTGGGCAGCTGCGTGCGTGTGCATCATTTACCTTGGGAAGACATGGCAGCAGCTAAGAGGGGGCCATGGAAGGCACTCTGAAGCACTGTGTGGAAACTAGATCAGTTGTATCCAAAGCACGAACAGGTGGACCAAAAGTCAGAACACCATCAGAAGATCAATACATGAAGCTTTGTTCACCAAGACGTAGAAAAATAAATTCATCACAGATACAGAATTTTGTAAGTAAAAACTACAAGACTACAATCAGAAAGAGTACATTCAAAAGACAGATGTCTATCGGTGTCTCAAAGTAGTCTGAGCCATTCAGACTACTGGAAGGTGTACTGGGTTTCTAGTGGGGATGCTCAGGCCAGGTTAGTAATGTTTAAGAACATATGCAACATTGTCTGCTGTGTACCCTGAATGAAAGGCACAAACAGAGAGAGACCGTTAAGGGGACAGACAAATTGTATGGATTATTTGATGGTTCACTGGCCCACCAATGCAGCAGCCTAGAAAGATTTGTTCCAGTGTGTTGGATGGCCGGTGCACCACTGTCTGGGGGTGGTGTGGAGAAGGGGACAGGATCAAATGATATACAGTGTATACCAGATTTTCACAGTGGCTGACTGGGAGGAAAGATTAAATACTGCAGCAGGATAACGAGTGCAAACACCTCAAAGCTTTGACTTGAAGAACAAAGGAGACCAAGGAGTGCTGCCTTTTACTGATTTTTCTTCACAGTCACCTGACTTCAACCCCGCTGAGCATTTATGAGGTGCTTGAATACGGACAAAGCCAAACTCTCCTGACATGACAAGAAGCTTTTTGGAACATTGTTGAATCATGCTGAATAAAGGTGGGATATCAGATTTGAATAATGTTCATCAGTAAGCAAAAGGGAGTCAGACCAGATTTTACAAGATTCAGATATTCATGTACAGTCTTCAGAGATTCACACTTTTCACTGTTTTGTAATGAATATGAATTTCAGTGCAGTGTGCATTAATGGTGATAAACTGCCCTCATACCTGGTTCCTTCTGTTGTAAACATTTATTCACACTGTTTATATGAAAAGAGTTCTTTCATCTTAAATGAATGAAGGTCTTCTACATACTCACCAGTGCAATCTGTGGCCATGGTATTTTCTTTTTTCTTTGCCTTTTTTGTTCACATTACAAACCCCTGTGCAACAGCCTATCATGTAAACCTTCATTTGATCCGCCGATTGAAGTTTTCATTAATTCATCCTTTCAATCTGGCTTTTTATATCATTTCTAGAATTTATTCTGCACGTTTCATGCAATATTTACTTAATGAAAGTGCAGCAGTACCAGTAGAGGAATCTTTTTATGGCCTGACTTCTTGAGATGGAAACCTCCCACATACTCTATATGTATGAAACAGCTGGGCCTGTCTTTTCACAGTCATTAAGTTTTAGAAATATTGAATGCAGCTGTAAATGCCTTTAATGAAGAGGAAACAGCTACCATTAAGAGAGTTGCTGATTTAGTTAAAAGCTGTATGTAAACCGTTTGTCAGAAATAGACGATGAATGTTTCTGCATAGATAATGGTTAATGCAAATTATCTATGATTTGCAAAAGAGAAGAATGATTTGGTGGCGCACTGTGGGACTTTTTTTTTAACCCCCTATAATAATTATTATTTTAAATTATAGCTTGTATCTATCTCAATAAATAGTTTTCTTGCTTAGCATTTACTGCAGCCAGTTTATATACACTGCCTGTCCAAAAAAAGTTCCCACTTGGATTTAACAAAGCAAATAGGTAAGAGCCTTCCATTGGACAATTACTGCAGAGATGAATACGTTTCAGTTGGCAACAACTTGTTTAACCCTAGCTGATTCATTGAGTAGCTTCCCATTTTTTAATCAACCATGTTGGAAGACATATCCTGTGGTCATAGAAAATATGTTAATCTGTTTCAGATGAGTTAAATTTTTGGTCTGCTTCAAGCAAAGAAAACAACTAAGGAGATTGCTGAAGCTTCTAAAATTGGGCTAAGAACTGGGCTAAGAACAAATTTGGTCGGAACAAACTCTTAGATGATTGTAGGAAATCAACAGTCGAACTCACAGTTATGTTTTTCACGGTTGTGAAGTAAGAGAATTTCCACACGCACAATGCGAAGGGAGCTCAAAGGATTGGGACTAAAGAGCTGTGGAGCTCTAAGAAAACCACTGATCAGTGAGGCTAATCAGGAAAAAAGGATTCCGTTTGCTAGGTAGCATAAAGCTTGGAGTGGACGATGCCAGGATTCATGGGGCTCACATTGTGAATGAGTGGTTCAGTGAGCACAAGACATCATTTTCACACATGGATTGGCCTCCACAGAGTTCAGATCTCAACCCCACTGAGAGTCTTTGGGATGTTCTGGAGAAGACTTTGCGCAGCGGTCTGACTCTTCCATCATCAATACAAGACCTTGGTGGAAAATTATTGCAATTCTGGACTGAAATAAATGCTGTGACATTGCAGAAACTTCTCGAAGCGAATGCGTGTCGTTCTCAGAGCTAAAGGCAGTCCAGTGAAATATTAGAGTGCGCAACTTTTTTTTGGATGGGCAGTGTATGTAGCCGCTTTATGTGTGTTAAAAAATCAATTAAAAGGGCAACACATGAAATAATACTATCAGTTTTGCAACATGCAAAACATTTTCTCTGATTGCTACTCTTCATCACTGCATTCATTGATTTTTCTTATGCTGCTTGTACATCTGTTTTGTCAGTAGACCTACCTTTCCTTTCATGTGGGGGGAAAATGATGATATGTGTTACTGATGCAAAAATTGATCCGGTTCTCTAATTCTGTGGCTTATCTTCTCTCAGTAAAAGACATTCTGTCACACACCCTGCCTTATCCCACTGTCTGAGGCAGAAAATGATCAATAACAATCCATCATAAGAACAGGGAGCAGAGATATGAATCTGAGCAAACACACCTATTCATAAAACCAATAGCAACATTAGAAGCCTTACTACATTAATGACTGTAGTTGTTTTTCATTTGAAGGCTGATACTTCCAGCAACCACTTCTGCTTGCTGGAAGCATTTTCTTTCACATAAATAAATAGATATAAACAACATAAATTGTTGAAAAGCTTATCACTTGAAAAGCTTCTAATAATAAAGGCTGTAGCTGTAAAAACAAAAACAACATTAGAATTATTGCAAAAATAAGTTTGGTAAATAAACTGTGTTTAGAAAGTTGGACACTTCAGCTTAATGTGAGTAATGGAAATGAGAAGTCTTGAACAGTATGCATGCAGGCTAATATATACCACAATAAGCATTAAATGGCATGAAAACACCTAAGTATGACATTGTAATTGTGATTTGATATCTATGTCTGCTCTGTTTGAGCACAAAAGTAAAGAGTGAGATTGAACAAGCTCTTGTTTGATGTTAACATCTGCACATGTGACAGGCCTGTAATGTCCAGACAGGGTGATGAGTGAATGTGAGAATAATTAAGTTTCAAACCACCGTCATGGAACCGGTAATTGTCATTTGACGCATAAGACACTTGCTTTCCAAAGTCACATTGTTCTGTAGTGACAGCAACATTGTTTACCAAATAAGTTACCGTGCATCATTAGGCAAGAACACAATGCAACATAATGGCAGCAATTTCTGAACTGACACAAACATTAAGACTTAATTTATCATAATAAAGTTGTTTGGTCACAAGTATTAGATCGTCCTGCCTCACTGAGCAGATGGTTACAAAAATGAAATGTCTCCAGTAAACTACAACACATGCAGGAGTCCCAAGAAAACCACATTCAATTATATTGCTGAAGGTTTATAAGTCAACTAATCTACATTAGCAGCTAAGCCATCTAAAAAAAATAAGTGGTTATTCCACATGAAAGTGGTCAAATTTTCTTCAATTTTCTCTGCTATTTCATTTTAATTTCATTCCTTTCTCTTCTCTAAAAGGCCAAATTTAGAGGCAGGTATTGAGGGAACCTGGATGCATGGTTTCTGCACACAGCAGACCAATACACATATCCCTTCATCAGAGCCTTTTTAATTCCCAAGGTCTGCATGGAAAGATGAAAGGACATTTCCATGGGAGATCAACAGTTATGCCCGCAGGCAACTAACATGGGTGATTAATTATCATAATAATAACTCACTACTCTACAGGAGGAGATCCATGAGTTGTAAAAAGAATTCTTTTTATACCAGAGACATTGCAAAACAGCCATTTTTGAGGCTATTGAATAATCAAGGTCAAAGTTATTAAATGATGATAATAATAAATAATGCATCTAATAGCATGTTTATGAGAGGTATGCATAGCATACAACATAAAAACATAAAAATGTCTATCAGATACTGTATCAAGCAATATCTTTTTTAAGGTTTTGACTTCTGACATGTAAGGATTTGATTTTAGTCTGGCTGAGAAGGCCTGTATCCAACATGTGACCTTTATGTTTAGTCAATGAGTTACCAGTTTACTAAATTCATTGCATCACACCACATTACTACACAACTGCAGGATTCGCATTCACGTGAGTGTGTGTGTGTGTGTGTGTGTGTGTGTGCATGTATGTGTGTGTGTGTGTGTGTGTGTGTGTGTGTGTGTGTGGAGACTGTCCTCATTGAAAAAATGACCACATAGGTCGTCTGTACACGCCCGTATTACGACCGAGTGTTACGTTTTGACGTTAAGCGACCTCTAGCGGTTGAGTAAATATCGACACTCCGGTGTCTCAGCTGAAACGTCACCATGAACAAACTTTGACCAAACACTAACACTAACCCTAACCCTAATCATAACCCTAAACCCGTTTTGCGAAAGTGAGGGAAAAGCCGTTTCGGGAGGGAAAAGCCGCTTCACGAATTAAATCCCGTAATGCCTTCCTGTCCCCCGTAGGGGCGCTAACCTAAATACGCTCTCATGTAGCTTGGAAAATCCAAACTGAATCTCCATGTAATCTCCTATCTCCATGTTAGGAGATACAGGAGAGTCAGTTTGGCATTGTGCGAATGGAATCGTGTTTCCCTCCCGGTACAGTTTGGTACGACCAATCATAGTACGGGAGGCGGGAGTTAATGCGTCATCTTCAGCGCCTGGATTACCCATAAAGATGATGCCGGAGGAGGAGGAGGAGGAGGGGGGCCACTGCCGTAAAACAAGAAGGAGAGAGAGAGAGAGAGGAGGGGGGCCAAAGCGAATCTTTTTGTGGTCTCTTGGCGTTTTGGATGGCGTTAGTTGTTGCCTCTTTTCACTTGACGTTTTCGACGATGAGGAGGCAGTGGATGGCTCGTTACTTTCGGCTTCTTGCCATTGTTTGTACAGAGGATAATCCCGTTCCAAACGTGTGAGTAAATTTAAGCAACTTTTACACATACGCACCGACTTGGTTTGGCTCCGATTTAAAGTTATTCCTAACACCGCTAATCATTCGGAAGGAGTCTTTTGTTGCGTAGCTTTTTCAAAAATAAGTGTTGTACTTGAGAGTACCCCATGTATTCGCAGATTTTTGTGACAAAAACGGCAGTAATCATTCACCGCGACGCTTTCTCGGCTGCATGCCATTGTTGTTTGGACTACATGGACTACAAGGTCGATTTGTTTGTGCGTCACATCCGTGTTACGCTGATTGGTTCTTTCTCGTTCAAGCTGCATTCGTTAGCCCCTCCTTTTTGAAATCGTCTCGTATCATCGCAATGCCAGACTGCCTTTATTTGTATTAATATTAATACATGAATGGGTATATTAATACATGGGTCGTATTCAGGGGCAAGGTATGACCTGTGTATTTGTATGAGTTTGAGGGCTTGTTGGTGTGTGTGTGTGTGCAATAGTAAGAGAAGCAAACTTTGAAGGAATATGCAGGTGATATGAAAAAGCTTTTCTCAGTAAAAATACATTTTGCAAAGCAGCACCAAACCCAGCTATTCAACAATCCATGTATTATTCTATACACTTTACAACTGTGGCTCACCTATTGCTCTCCTGCAGACGTTTCTAAAAACACATTTGTCTCACTTTCCTCTCCTTATTGGAGAACCTAAATCTCTCCCTTAAGTCAAGACTCCTGTTTGAGCACTTTGCCAGGTGAATTGAGATAGCAAATGATGTTTAAAAAAGCATTTATAAGTTTACTGTACTGTCACCTAAAATATTCTGACAGAGCAGCGTACACTAACAAGCTTTATTTCTAGAGGATAAAATCACAACAAGGTGGCAACAATTTCACCCATAAACAAAAAGATTAAGGAGACATGATTTTGACCACAGTTATAAATCAACATATGCACAATGATATTCAATGAGATATAAACTCTTCTTCTTTTACTCTGTCTAAACAACTTAGTGTCTAGGACACGAACAAATAACTAATATAAATATGTTACATAGAGAAACTGTAAAACAGAGAGACAGCAGCCCAGTGTCAGATCATAGAGTAAATCACAACTACACACACTAAAGAAACAAAGAAGCTTGGAACTAGAGGTTAAAGTTCTCATCTAAATCAGAGTGATGACCCAAACCAATACACTTGTGTCTTCGAGAAATGAAAAGAAAGCTCTGGAGCAGCAGCACAGACTTCACTTCAGGATTGAGGCAGAAGCTTCACAATCACCTGTAACTGTTTTTATTGATTCTTTTTCTGCATTTCTGTGACTACAGAAGTACATTCAGACCTCAGCACCAATAACTCATCCACTCTTAATGCAGCCATTTCTCTTAATATCGGAGTATATTTCTGGAGTATTTTGTAAATAGACGACTCATGAAAAGAAATGAGAAGTCCAAAACGCCACATTATGTATTGAGTGAATCCTGCAATAGCTTTAATAGGAAAAGTATACATTAGACTTCGAAATGGAAAGTCTGTTTTCAACACTGAATGTCATCTGACCCAGGAAGACATGAGAAATGTATTTGTTTTGTTGTGTAATAATGGTTTCCTATTACCGCATTAAATAAAATCAGAGAGAATCTGTAGAACAACAGTTAAACATATATGCCTTTCTTTATTCCATAAAAGAATCACTGTTTTTATTGATATGGACATTATTTACAGTTTTGACGCTTTTTTTGGATTGACATGTAAATGAAAACTATTTCTTTTGTGATTTACTAGTGAGCATCTGTAGTTCAACAAAACAGGAAAAATTACCATTAAAAATGCTTTAAATGTTAGTTTTTTTTATAATGAAGGATATCTAACCTTTGTTGAAACGACGATCACTCCTTTTAATGTGATCAGTTTGAATTATGACTCAGAGGTAGAATGTGAAATATTCCTTCTTCAGTTTTCATGTGAAATTTTTTTTTTTAATGTTGGATTATTTCTGATTTTCTGGCTGAACTCTTGCAGTAAGGCAGTTTTCAATCCTTGTGTTGATGAAATGTTGTAATGTTGTCTCTCATTTTGAGGATTTCATATGTTGCTTTTGTGATTTTGTGTCTAGTTTTTGTCATTTTGTGTCTACTTTTGGTGATTTTGTGTCTTGTTTTGATGATTTCATCCAAGTTATTAAACATGATCATCCAGGTTATTGACACTTTAATTGCAGTAAAATCCTTGTCATTGACACTTTGATGCATCATTATCCAAATAATCGACACCTTTTTCTGCTAATATGCATTCTTTTGACATGTTTATTTTCAAATATCCAGACTTTTGACACTTTTGTGCATGATTTCAAGATGGTTGACACTGTAGAAATGGTAAAAGAAGTGTGAGGTCATAGTGAAAACTCAGACTAAACTGTTATTTTCCTCTTAGTGTGTGACGGAGATTGCAGGTGAAGCTGATGGACGTTTTTTCTGACTGACAGTTTATAAGACTCACTGATCTCCTGCTATTTGCTGTTTGTCAGTATCTTTAAGAGACTCTTCATTTATATTTAATTTTTATTAACTTAATTAAACAACTGAAACAAAAATAACGAACAGATTAGGTCTGTTCCTATAGAAGCTATGCTTTTGTTATGCTCTTAATGACTTCCTACAAGGTGATTTTTAGAAAATCTCATCTTATTATCACACAGTTACACTTTTGATTTTTTGCAGTTTAATTTACAGCCCTTGCGTTGATGAAATCAGATGTGAAACTAAGTTGAAGACACGATGACAGCTCATCTGAAGTCTTTTCCTTCGTCACTTTTTATTATTTGACATCATCAGAGACAGATTCAGCTCTTCAATCTGCAGCGTTACATAAAACCTGAACACAAACCCAGACGCCCACCTTAAAACCCAGACGTCCACATTGTTCAGGTTCTCACCAGTTTCTTTCCATGAATGTAAAAAGCCAAATACACAATTCAGAAAACACAACCAACAGAAAAAATAAAACAAAGAAACATTTTGAATATATTGATCCTGTTGATCTCTGACTGCAGAATAACAATCTGACTTCTGATATTTAATTGGTGTAACTACAGTAAAATATATATATATATATTATAATTTTACAGCCGCACATTGAAAAGAACAAATTATTGTCAGTGTAAATACAGAGATTTTATTATTGACCGTTCTGGTTGGTCATTGATTTGATTTTTGCTGTTAACAGTCAGCATGTAATTTAATACCTTTTCTTTGACTAACTAGTTATGATATGGAAGTTAACAAAACACAGAAAATCTACTGAATGCCTGTTAAAATCATTTGATAGTCTCCATTATTTAAGAAGCCATTTTTTAAACGATACAAGAATATTTTGGTGATTTAGATGCAGTAAAGAATAGTCTCTTTTCAGACAAGTTACATTTATAGAAATGCAGATCTTTGTTGTTTACATTATTTACATTTGTTATCTGGTTTATTGTGTTAAAATGCAAACTATACATTAAAGAAACTGAGGCGTCCATCTTAAAATCTAGATGTCCACCTTAAATCCCAGATGTCCATTTTCAAACCTAAATATCCACCTTAAAACCCAGACATTCACCTTTAAACCCAGACTTCCACCTTAAACCCGAGACGTCCAGCTTAAAACCTAAGAACCACCTTAAAACACAGACGTCAATTTTAAAAATGAGATGTCAACCTTTAAACCTAAGAACCACCTTAACTCCCACATTTTCACCATCCAACAGAACAAACAACAACAAAGAGACGTTCTGAATATCGTGATCCTGTTGATCTCTAACTGATCTGTTTCACTGTCACTGAGACCTTCTCTGGTAAAATCTGAACTTTACCATCAGTGGTAATGTATGGAGACATCCTCTGAGTGAAAGTGTGACTGAAGGTGTGTATGTGTGATTTAGTATCAGAATCAGAGAACGACAGCTTTCCTCTGTTACAGTCCAGATTCATTCTGATCCTCTGGAGCTTCTTCTGCACTGAGAGATCAGTGGAGGAAGCTGATGATGACCATGAATAGTATTTACCTTCATAGAACAATACTCCCCAAAATCCAGACATTATCTCCCCCTTCCTCGGGACAGACTCTTCAACCACACCCAGTCCCCAGTATTTACTGTCTCCAACCTCAACATTCCAGCTGTGAGTCCCTGAGTTGAAGCTTTTGGAGCTCAGAACAGAGGCATAAAAATCAAACCTCTCTAGATTATCAGGAAGCTTCTTTTCATCTCCTCCTCTCACACTGGTCAGATCTTCAGACAGGATGAGCTCTGGATGTGCAGTGTTTGGGTCCAGAATGAGAGGAGTGTAGGAGACCATGTCCTTCATTCTGTTCCAGATGTTGAAGCTCAGGTTGCCCAGATGTTTGGCCTGGTCTATGAGAGCTCCTGAGAGCAGCTGTGGATCCTCCAGCAAAGGACAGCGCTGGACTCTTTCCACTGCAGCTTTGTAGTTTAGCAGGAATGAGACGTCTTTAGCGCTCAGCTGGTTCTCTGTGGCTCTGACTGTGTCTGAAAGATCTGCTATCCCTCGGCTCAGAGCCTCCATCTTCTCCTTCATCATCCCAGTCTTCTGCTCCTCTTCCTTCCTCAGTGCAGCCATCCTAACCTCCTCTTCCTTTATCAGAAACTGGTGAAGCTTCTCAAACTGCTCCTTAATCTGCCTCTCTGTGTGATGGGCCTGGACCTTAATGTGTTCTGCTGTTTGATCAAATTTCCCTTTAACTTGTTCAGAAACCTTCAGCTTCTTCTTTAAGGGCTCCAGAGTTTCCTGAAGTTCCTCCCTGTGTTCTTGTGCAGCTTCATCGATGGGTCTGAATCTGTGGTTGGAATGTTTTTTTGAATGTCTGCAGATGAGACACACTGGCTGCTGATGATCCAGACAGAAGAGTTTGAGTTTCTCAGAGTGGAAACTGCAAAGAGACTGTGAAGATCTCCGAGCTCTCTGCTGCCGGAAGGATTCACACAAATTCTTTAAAACCAGGTTACGAGGTGGATTAGACGCTGAAGATCTTTTCCTACATAATGGACAGTCATGTGTTGGTGTCTGTCTCCACCAGGTCTTCAGACAGTCTCTACAGAAGCTGTGGCTACACGACAGAATGACGGGATCTGTGAAGACATCATGACAGACCGAGCAGCAGAGATCTTCCTCTGATCTGGAAGCCATTTATTGTGTGAGTGAAGCTGAAAACACAGCAGACACAAAGTCCAGTGAGTCACTAAGTTTTCTGAAAGCTCCTTTGGCTCTGAGTGGTATTTTTGCTCAGACTCACCTTCAGTGTTTGGAGTGTCAGCAGCTGGAAGCAGCAATGTTGCAGCCGGACTCAGTCTGAGGACGATGAAGCTCCGTCTGATCGTCTGAGTGTCTCTTTACTGAGACAGAATCTTTGTTTTCTGGTTTGTTTGAGGTGGGCCAGGTGAGGGGCGGAGATTGGTCACGCCTCTTCTCTCGTTTCAACTGAAACTCAGAGGTGTGTTACATTCCAGAGAACTGAATCATGTATCAACAGAAAATGTCAGCTGATGTTGTTCAAGTTGTCAAACTAATTGAGTCAGTTGGTGACGAAGACCTGTCCTGGTTTTGTGTTCAACAGTCTGTAAACAGATGCCTGATCCACATCTTGTTTTTAAATGTTTGTTGTCTTCTGTTAGACTATTTTCCTGTTTGTTTCCTTCTCCAAATTTTATATGGTTTCCTTTTTGTTTCTCCTTCTGTTCATTTTTTTTGTACTTTCTAGCTTCATTTTCAGTTTTTTCTTGTGTTATTTTGAATCGTCTTCCCTTGTGTTTGTCTTAACAGCCTCACTGTGTGTATAAAGGAAGAGAAGCAAGCTGAGAAGAAACATAGACGATATGATCAACCTTTTGTCAGTAATATTACAGCCATGGCCATAAGTTTGGACACAAGTACCATGACGCTTGTGAATCTTAGAAAATACCACAAAATTGTCACAATATAAATACCAGTCATAGCCATCAACCAAAATGAAATATATTTCATTTTGGTTGATGGCTATGACTGGTATTTATATTGTAAGTGACAATTTTGTGGTATTTTCTAAGATTCACAAGCGTCATGGTACTTGTGTCCAAACTTATGGCCATGGCTGTAGTTTGTGTTACAGCTTGAATCCTGTTGTCATACTTACTGTCACTGATGGAACTGATAATAACATTCCACTTAGAGAAGTATGAAAGCATGGGAACATGGCAACACAGAGTGCTTTACTAATCAGCAGAGGTGTTCTCAGATCAGTGGAATAACCTTAAGCAACTAATAAGACCCTCTTATATTCAAATGTAGCATTCTAAGCCCTCAAAATTACCTGTACCCATTTCTTTGAGTAAAATCACTCCAGTTGGAAAACTAGTAGACCAATCAGCGTCATAGATGTGATCTCAATTAGGGATGTCATCTTCCTGTCAGGGCCAGATCTGTGGGGGTGAACAACCATGTGTTGCACCCTCAGTTGAAATTTGAATGATAAATATGTCATTATTAAATTGTGAGCGGTGAGTAGGAACTCTATCATCATGCAGTGTATTCAGTTCCAGGGTTACTGACACTGTGCATATCTTCTGTGTTGTGTCAGTCTGCTTGGGTCACTTGGATGCTTTGAACTGCAGCTGGACAAATTCAGGAAACATTGTTTGGTAATCGTCCAAATACTGTTACATATACAGAACCGTTCAAAAGTTTGGGGTCACCCGGACAATTTTATGCTTTCCATGAAATTTCACACTTTCATTCACGTGCTAACATAACTGCACAAGGGTGTTCTAACCATCAATTACCCTATCAACACCATTAGCTAAGGCAATGTACCATTAGAACATAGGAGTGACGGTTGCTAGAAATGGGCCTCTGTGCCTCTATGTAGATATTCCATTAAAAAACTGTTGTTTCAAGCTAGAATAGCCATTTACCACATTAAAAATGTCTAGACTATATTTCTGATCAATTTAATGTTATCTTCATTTTTTAAAAATGCTTTTCTTTCCAAAATAAGGACATTTCTAAGTGACCCCAGGCTTTTGAACAGTAGTGTATATATATATTTAAAAATGTTAGGGAGGCCAAAGTTGAACACCAGCAGTAGAATAGCCTCCACTGCTGTACACACCGAAGCATGTCATGGAGACAAGAATAACATTCCCTGAGGCCTACAGATGATACACCCTACGTCATTCTGTTCTGGAACCAGTCCTACCTTCTGTATCGCTACGTCCATAAACAAGAAAAGCACTGAGAGAGAGCAGTACTCTGCCAGGACATCCCCATATGACTTTGTCAGAAATGCAGCATTTGTTTATTAGTTGTTGATAATCACAAATCACAGCATGAATGTGGATATATAGATGCACCCAATTGCATGACCTAAATACCGGGCTTTGCAAAAGTTCTGTTACACTCGGTTTCATGATCTTTAGAGACATTTACATGTCGGAGTGAAAAATTCCACTGAATAAACTGAAAGTTCTACCTTATAGGCAGGTGTCCTTAATACAAATTTTTTTTCTCCGGTGAAGTTGTATCAAGATGGAAGTCAAAAGAGTTGAGATATCTGCTCTCCTTCGTGCTGAACATCAGCCGGATGACCGTCCACAGAGTCGTGGAGAGGCTAAAGAATGGTGAAGATCTTTCAGGTCTTCACCATTCTTGAAAGATCACCTGAAAGATCTTCACCATTCTGAGCCTCTCCGCGACTCTGTGGACGGTCATCCGGCTGATGTTCATTTGCTTGGCTCTGTCAGACTTGTTGTGGCCAGCACGAAGGAGAGCAGATATCTCAACTCTTTTGACTTCCATCTTCATACAACTTCACCGGAGAACAAATTTGTGTTAATGACACCTGCCTATAAGGTAGAACTTTCAGTTTGTTTAATGGCATTTTTCACTCTGATATGTAAATGTCTCTAAAGATCATGAAACTGTGTAACAGAACTTTTGCAAAGCCCGGTATGTAGCAGACAGTGGGAATTGATGGGACTCTGAAGCACCCCCGCAAATTAATGAATTGTCCCTTTCATCATTTATGATGGATAAGTCCCAAAATGTCCACAGCAGTCAATTTGAAGTAGGATCACAATCATGTGATTGTCAGCAGGCAGTTGATGTAGCATTCACTTGTAGTCATAGTTATAGTGCTGCTGTCTCACAATGATATAGAAATCTTTAATAAATCAGTGGATCCAGACTATAAGCTGAATTCCTGCCAAAATCTAATTAGGTGGTCCTTGTATCATTTCTGACCTTCCCTGAAAATTTCATGTAAATTCATTAGTTCGTTTCTGAGTAATGTTGCCCACAGACAGAATAACAGACGGACAGACAAACGCATGCCGATCGTCATGTAGTTCTGCTTGTTCTCCTTGGCCGAGTAAAAAATATCACAAAAATGAGATTGTGGATAAGATTAGTGCAGCTACACCAGGTTGGATGATGTGAGTTACAGAAGATGGCTGAAAATGACATTGGCTGGAGGAGTGATTGCTTATACCTTAACAAAACAAAATAGTCTGCCAAAATTCACACAATGTTAGAGTGACTAGGTAAAGAAACTACATTCCAGTTCAGTTTTTCATCCTAGAAGCAGTGTAACAATACACAGTGCTTTATTTTTAAACGGCTCCAGTCATTTATCTCCATGGGCCCATTCCAAGTCGCACCTCAGTTACCAGAGCTCAAGCTTTTGCCCTCACTGCCATGTTAACTTTCAGTATCCAATAATCAACACGGCGTCAGGTGCACGAGCAGTTTGAAGAGCAGTTTGGAGCAGTCGTGCACTTGGGGGTGTCCCAGCCTCACACTTTTCAAAGACAGAATGCTCTGATTCTCAGCCGTCAGGAAGTAGTGCGTGGTGATTTATGACTCTCTGCACTGAGCGAGTGCAGGTAGAGGGGATCTCATTCCGGCGAGCTGGAAGGCGTCTGCCTTTAAACTAATTTCTGCATACTGAGGTACTTTCACTACCTGCGCTTCTGTCATTTTTCTTAATGACTGTTAAGGGGAGGCTCAGTGAGCAAGGCAAACAGGCACCGCTCCACCACAGGGCCACTGAACAGAATATAATTAAGATGAGGGGAGAAGAAGGGTCGGGTGAAAGACTTCGGTAGGTAACTGAATATTCATTGCAATCACACTAAACAGCTCGATGATTAATTGCAGGGCTGGGGTGATTAAAATATGACTGACTTACTGTAAAATTCAGAACTTAGTTAAAGGTGGCTAAATCGAGTTTCCCTTGATTAGCACATGGCAGTCTTTTTGTTCTAGCACAGGGAGACAGCTGGAGTTTTGGAAGAAGTCATGAGTGAGCCAAGGCTGGGTGCTTGAGAAAACCAATTTTTTACCCACAGACAAAACCAAAATAAATGATCTGTCAGTATCGGGTTTTATCATCACAAGGCCTCATCTCGGTAAGCCACAATCTATAATTGACCTCAGGATTTGCAGGGATTGGCTGTCCACTGATACCTGATTGCCCTGGGCATTGTGTCTCGGCCCAGTTGTGCAGCCAACCAACCTGTGGTTCTGACCCACTTCCTGGCCTCATCCGTCACACTGAAAGTCCTGGAGACTCTGATTTATTCCCTATGAATTCCATTTATTTCTCCGAGGCCATTATGTCATCATTACCGACTTACCGGCTCCATCGTGCTGCAAGCAGGCAACCTGCATTTGAATATTTCATTATGGCACAATAATACTTTAAATATGCCACTGGATATGATTCATACAGGTCATGGATGGTGCTCAAATATTTCTCTAACTTGATCGCACAGACCTTAGAGCGTGATCATTAACCTCACAAATGATTTGTCTCTGCCAAGGATCTGATCCAGACTTGCTCAACAAATACAGGAAAAACAAAATCTCCACTGTGTCCTATATATCACACAGAAATAACAAGGAACTATGACACAAATAGTCTGCTCTTTGTAATGGCATCTATTTCACACAGGCAGCAAATCATAAGCACTAGGAGGAATACATTTCCTCGTTGACTCCAAGTGGGAGAACCTGTGTTAATTTTCCCTTCCTCTCCAAATTGATTAGTGGATCAGGGGGGTAATTCAGCCCTTGAGGAGCTCCACACAGACACAAGCTCCCTGCTCACCCCAGAAGAAGTCATCCATAAACCACACATCAGCCCTTTAACTCCCTATCGCCAACCGATGAATTCTGCCGGTGCCGACTGTTGCTAAGGTGCTGTGTGTATTCTCCCCCCAGTAATTAAAAGTAATTGGATGACGAAGCCTGCTTGAAGAGAGGAAGCGTGGCCGCGGTCATAGCAATTCAATGGTACTCCATCTGGCAAAATGGCAACAAAGAGGACTTATCAGCTCACTTCTGTTTGGCAGATTCAGAAGACAGAAGTCAATAGTCTTCACACGTTAGCTAATGATCAAGTCAGTTCTGGAAACAAGAAACTGAGCAACAGGGAATCTGAAACTTATTTTTAATGTCTTTACTCACACATAGTGCTTATGTTTAGCAAATCTGCATATTGTGTCCTTGTTCTACGAATAAACAGGAAAATGTAAAATCATGCACTCTGGAATAATTACTCCACCAAGAAACGTGGCGGAGATATGTGACGATTAGTGTTGGTTTGTTTGTTTGTCTGTTTGCAACATTACTCGAAAATGGACCAACAGATTTAGATCACTGATGCGGTTCATTGTCTGGATCCACGGATTTGTTCAAGATTGCCGTATTATTGCTAGATAGTGGCACAGCATCACAGTAACTATGACTAAAAGTGAACACTATGTGAGCTACCTGCTGACGATCACTTGTGATCCTACTACAAATCGACCGCTGTGGGGCACAAATTGTTTATTGACTTTATCGAAAATCATACAGCAACTGAGCAGCCTTGGCATAATACTGCACTCTCTGAGTGATTTCTTGTCCAAATATTGACAGTGGTTTTGGTGGATAAGTATGTATGAGGAAAAAAGCAACACTGAAGTTGGAGGGTGTTGCAGTGTCTACAGTTATACATTGAATGAATCAATTAAGATGTCTTTGGAAATACGCTTTTTATTCATAGCTTGTTATAATAAGTCTGGCATCAAAGTTGGTGCCCTATTATTCTCTGATAATACAAAACATAATATAAAGATCCTCAGTGAAAATCAACTTTGTTTCCTTACCTTGTCAACATGGTGGGGTTTTTTTTATATCCTGGAAGATGTATCACGCATGGAAAGAAGCAATCAAAGCCATGGTTGGTATTCTTCTTCAGAATCAGTTTTTAATTCAACAACATATGGCTGAATTACTCCATTATTACCTTGCCATTGATTAATGAAGAGCAGTTTTACAGTGTTTGGGTTGTAAGTGAGCTGGTGTGCTTCAGTTGCAAAGACTGGGGAGAGAGGAAGGCAGGGACTCAATGGATCGACGCATTTTAGATGAAGCAACACTGTAGAATTACATCAAAGTCATTTTAAAATCGAAGGGGACTATTTTTATGGGGTGAATGCAAATATCTAGCTTTGACGCAGAGAAATTAGTTTTTAGCTGTAGAATTAACATCAACAGAGGGATGTTAATGCCACATTAATCTGTTTTGATTGGCGTAAGTTTGTCCATGCACAACATTACTCAAAAACTGAAAACGGATTACAAGGAGCAATTGATTCAATTGTGAGAGTGTTTCTGAGTCCCATCAATTCCCACCACCCGCTGCATATTTAGGTCACATGATTTAGTATCCGTACATAACACGCACATGCATAACACACGCCTGTGCTCAGCACACGGTCATTTTGTTTGTGGCACAGCATCACAATACAATACATCTTTAATAAACGGCCACATTCTACATTGCTGTGATTTCTGGTCATCAATAACTAATACAAAACTGTTGCATTTCTACAAAAATATGCTGCACTTCTGACAATGCCTCATGGGGCAATGAACAGCCTTGGCAGAGTACTGCGCTCTCTGAGAGCTTTTCTGTTTCATACTGTGAGCAACAGAGCAAACTTTAGACTGAAAAAAAGCTAAAAAAACAAAACAAAAAAAACCTAGAGGTAATAATATTTGGTCCACCAAGCTCTGCTAAAAGTCTTTGCAATGTCCTTGATTGTCTATCTGAAAATGTGGATGATGCAGTCAAACGTTTTGGTGTTTTCCTGTAGTGCTCTTTACATTTTAATCAATGGGTCAGCAGCAGTGTGAGGGACCGCTTTTGTCAGCTCAGAACCACTGACAAACCAAAGTCGATTTTACAAGGACTTGAAACTATTATTAATGTTTTGAATAACTCTCAGTTGGACTACTGTAACTCTCTGTATGTGTTGTTGACACAGACCAACTTGACATGACTACAGTTGGTTCCGAATGAAGCTGCCAGACTCTTAACAGCAGCAAATAAAAGACAGCACGTCAACTCGGTTCTGGCTCATTTGCCTTGGCTTCCAGTGAAGTGTTTTAAAATGTTACTTTATGTTTTGAAAAGCCCTAATAGTTTAACTTCACAATTCATTTCCAATTTGATGACTCTGTTTCTCCCCCTGCAGGTCACTGTGGTCATCCTCACTGTTGATCCTCACTTTTCTTTTTCATTCCCAGACTCTCCAGTTCACATTAATTCTTGAACTACCAATGGCACTTTCAAATCACAATGTGCTTAAGGTTTCTTCCTGTTGAAAGAGATGTCTTTCTCTTTACGATTACAAAGAGCTGAACCGTTGGATTCATTGGGTGTTTCTGTATATTTTTTTGGCCAGGTAATTTTGAATATCAGGTAACATCAGATGTTCAATACTATATGTTCTTGTCTTTAATATTTGAGCAAATTGAGCACATCTGTATTAAATGTAACATTGCAGTTTGTCACCATAACAACGACAAATAATAATACTGTAGACTATTGACCTTAATATTGCAATTTGTGAGGTAAATAAAGATCTCATTTCTATACACTTTAGCTCATTATCTGTTGTTTAAAATATTCTTCATACACAATGATAACTTGACTTGACTAAATCTGATAATGTGTCAATGTTGCTTCATAAACTCAAAATGGAAAATGCTTCAGCAGATGTCAGTTTACAAATCCAGCAGACACAGGACAATGTTAGGGTTGATATGGCCATGTACATTTCTGCTGAATAGTTATTCTGCGATCAGCTGTTTAGATTGCCATGGTGACAAATACAAAACTATCAGGGTTTTGTTGCTTTTTTGTTTTATTTTAATAGCAATTTTATTTTAAAAAATGTTTAAAAAATTAAAACAAGTCAATTTTACTGTTCAAACATCCAAAAAAGGTTGTAGTTTCTCTTTCAAAGGCACTTTATTACGGTTATTTACAGACAACTGGTATTTATGCAGCAAGTACAACTCAAGAAATGCTTACAGTAATAATAGAAAAAAGGAGGTGGGGGAATAAATAAAATGAGGTGCTCAGCTAACCCTGAAACCCCAAAATAATGAGCTTTATACTGTATACTGTGTACGCCTTACAGTTTGGGGATAGGGTACAATTTAACACAGCTGGCTATGTTTGCAAATGACTCAGTCGCTAAACTAATTACTACTTCAAACCCAGTGGATATGATAAGCTGGTATGTTCACATAGTTCATTTTAGAAACATATATTAAAGATCTCCAAGTTTTGACCCATTGTGATCGATGCTTAGCCTATCTCACTGTGAGCCCTGTTTGTATCAGTGGATATCCTATCAGGTCCTATATTTACTCACTTATCATTACCAGTCAACGAAGGGAACCTGTTTTGTGCCTCGTGAAATCATGTTTGCTGTGCTTTTGCCTCCAGTGAAGAGACTAGAGGTATTAACAAACGGATCCAGTCTGGGCTTCTGTACTTTTCATTATCTTCTGATTTACACACGTCTCTCTGCATTAGCATTACGATGCTCGTGCATAACAAGCACAAATTACTGACTCCCAAACAACGACGGGCTTGGAGGACGGAGGGAAGCAGAGAGGGATGTAAGTGTGTGTGTGTGTTCGTCTGTGTGTGTGGCTGTTATTAAAAAGCAATGTCACAGCTCCTGGCTATTGTAGGGAGATAGCATGACTGTAAAGGTAGATGTTGCAGCAGGCGATTTGGGGTGCTTAATGACCCAGGAGTTGCATGATTAATGGAAGGGTTTATACGATATTTCTCCAACTTCGGGGCCGAGTGCGAGTGGAGAGCCTGGGCATGTCATCTTTTAAGAGTTGCCCGCTCAAGGTCGGTCGAGCCTGGAAGAGAGCCCACAGAGACGACAGGGCTATTAGTGGAGTTTCTGTTCCATCCTGGACCGCTCACACGCACACCTATGCAGCGAAGTGCATGCACATACATAAACACACACACACACATGCCCATGTGCACAGCCCAGTCCAAGCACACACATCCCTGCACACACACATTTACACTAGGGACCACCCCAGCATCGCAAGGACCACTGGGATTGCTGTAACCTGCTTCGAGGAAGCAGAACTCATATCCCTTGTTAGGCGCTGAGAGCCAGAGGATGATCAAGTGCAGGTAGGATCAGATTGAGCAGTATCCAGGCCTTCCTCGCTCATTTCCCTTACCACTATGAGACAACCCATATAACACAAACACAACCATACTTTTACACTCTTTCACTCAACCCCTGCTCTCATTCTTTTTTCTGCTTTCTCAGTCCTTATAAGAACATAATGCTGCTTTAATGACGCAGAATTTTCTATTTTTCTTCTTAATCAAGACACCTGGTTCAAATGCTTCAAAAATATAACTCTTTAAAGAGAAACATTTGACAGCACCACTGTTAAGTGGATTCAGTGACACTGATCCAAAACCTTTTTATGAAGCAGTAGCAGAGGAAAGTTAAATAATCAGAGCAATTGATACTTGCAAACTTCGTATTTTTGAAAGTTTCCTTGTCTTTCAGGTCTCCCAGAAATAGGTAGTTTGACATCTTTTCTGAAACCACTGAAGCAATTATGATTGTGCAAGAAGGGTGATTACAAATGCAAATTCTCAATAAATGCCTGGTAGGTTTATTGAAAGGTTCTCCACAGAAATATGAAAAAAAAAAAATCAGCCTTGTGTAGCATGATTACATTTTAAAGCAGTCAGGAATGAAAAATTCAGAGCTTATTCAAGCAAACAAAAATAACCTCCGAGTGTGAGCCCACAGGGTATTGGTCTATGAGGAAATGCAGATTTTATACTAATCTGATAGAGACTAGTCAAAGAGCATTTTTGTGGTACTATTACACAAAATTACTTCATGTAGATGAACATAATTATACTCATATAAATTAGCATGCGTAGGTGAAACTAAATGAATGGGATGTTAACATGCAAAACTTTTTTTGCTGTGTCCTTTTTCTGTTTTGGTTTGCTTGTTTAAAGATGAAATCAGCATAAGGAATAAGTGTCTTTTCATGTTTTTCAATTTGCTGTAGACATTTGATGATGTGACTGATGTTAAGTAAAATGTCCTATTTGATTTAAGCAGTCTCTTGTTATCTTTTGTGAGCTGGACCAAACTCTGGACTGGTTCATTCACATTAATGCTGAAAATACAAAATGTGCATTCTTGTTCTTGTTGATACAAATCCCATCTTTTAGGTTGAGGTAACCCTTACTTTTAAGTTCTGTTTCAACAAAAAATCTGCTGAGAAGTTTTTTTTTTTCTAAAAGTTTATTTATCAAGTTTTTAAAAAAAAAATCCATATGCCTGTGTAGTTCATTTGATAAATTGTATGTGTGTGTGTGTGCGTGTGTGTGTGTGTGTGCCTGTACAAAAATAAGTCTGACCTTTGGCATAATGTTCGGAAAGAAGCTAATGATTCTCAGCAGGGAACCCAGAGTGTTGATCAAGACTTCCTCTCACTTTGAGCGTAATCACATCTCCGCTCAGATGGAAATTAGCCAGAATGAGGCAGTGAACTGCAACAAGCAGATTTAATTGACAAGCTGAACTTGGGAGTGAGCAAAACTGCAGTAAACTAAGTGTCACTAACAACATGAACTGCTGCCAAAAAGCAAATCATCTTCCCCCGTCCACTCGCCGGTCATAGCCCCCACAGCGGGAACCCTGTGATGGCTCCTTCTGGTGGTTTGCAACTACTGAAAAGCTACTTGATGTGCAGTGTACGGTGGCCGACAGGGGCAAACACGCTGCAAACCGCAAAAGCGATGCAAACACAGAAATGATCCAAAACCAAAAACTCACAAATGCATGAAACACATGCAAGAAAAAAAAATGCTGCAAGAGAAACATGCTGCAATCACAGAAACGATGCAGAAGCAAAGACTTACAAAATCACAAAACAGATGCAAACGAAAAATGCTGCAAATATATAAAAACACACACAAACCCCCAGAACAACCGCAAGAGAAAAACGCTGCAAATTCAATCCTGCGTCGTTTCTGTGATTGCAGCATGTTTCTCTTGCAGCATTTTTTTTTCTTGCATGTGTTTCATGCGTTTGTGAGTTTTTGGTTTTGGATCATTTCTGTGTTTGCAGCGCTTTTGCGGTTTGCAGCGTGTTTGCCCCTGTCGGCCACTGTAGGCATTGCTCTTGAAATGCTTGACATTTTTGACATGCTTAGTAGAAGATGTCATCAGCACAACTTTTCCATGTAAAACAATAAGATATTTTTAATACAGTTTTAAAAGATCATCTCAGTCAAATCATTACATCATCATGATGATTTAATGAATAAGTTATATTTTTTGCAGTGGTTACAGAAGTAACAAGAAAAGCACTCAGAGAGTGCAGTACTCTGCCAAGGCTGGTCAGTCGTATGATTTCGGACGGAAAAGTCCCAATAAATCCATAGCAGTCGATTTGTAGTAGGACCGCAATCAAGTGATCGTCAACAGGCAGATGACGTAGCGTTCACTTGTTGTCATAGTTATAGTGAGGCCGTGCCACTATCTCGCAATGATACAGAAATCTTTCACAGATGTGTGGATCCAGACTATAAGCCACATCACCGCCAAAATCAAATGAGGTGGTCCTTGTGTCATTTCTCACCTTCCCTGAAAATTTCATCCAAATCCGTTGGTCCAGTTTTTAGTAATGTTGTGCACAGACAAACAGACAGATTCACAGGTTAACAGAAGGACAATCGTACGTCGATCAGCACATAACTCTACCACTTTCCTTGGTGGAGTAACTATCTAAAGCTAACTATCAGACATGCCGTACCTGTCACTGGTTTTACCAGAATCGTGACTATTCATTACTAGAATTCTGTAATTTTTTTCTTCTGAGTTGTGTCCTGAGGTGAATCATAAATGGCTCCTTTTGAGGATTCTTTAACACACTGTGGACCAATTCAACGCTGAACAGTTAAAAACGAGAACACAATATCAGACGTCTGTCCTATACTATTCAGACAGTCTAAATGGACACGTCTGGAAGAAGAAATTGAATAAATGTGATAAATCACTGGAACAAGGAGACCTTGTGGAGAAAAAACTTTAATTCCTTACAGTATCGAAAGTTCTGAATTCTGTTTTTGCAGTCTTCTTAGCTGGACGGCCACTTTTAAGGCAACCTTATGTTCCAAAAAAGCTGTTCTTGTACAACTAAGTTTCATTCTTAGCCATATTTTGAGGAAATCAAGGATGTTCTTCTTTATACATGACAATACTTTTCAAATCAGTATATCTTCACTCGTCACCTTGATAATCCAGAAAATGGAGGAGAAACTTCCAACATACTGTGAAAGAGTGTATTTTACTCAAAGATATCTCCCTAAAACTCTTCACTTTGTGGCTCATTCAAGAATTGGAGAACATTTGATGTCACATCCATCAAATTTCAAAAAATACATGTAGAAAGTACTAAAACATGCAGTGGTTATGTAAATGTCGTTGTTCTGAGCCCAAATCTAAAAAAAACTAGGAGAAAAGAACGGAAGGACCTGTAGCCAGAAGAGGAAACTGCAAGTCTGGATAGACACAATGTGAAGTCTCAACTAGATTGGCATCCTGAACAAAAGAAGCACACTTTAGCATCAGTCTTACATGTATTTATTATTCTATGTAAATACTCCTCCAAGTAACACGATGGAGTTATGTGACGATCGGCGTACATTTGTCCCTCTGTTAGTCTGTTTGTCGTTTAGCAACATTACTCAAAAACGGACAAACGGATTTGAATGAAATATTCTTTAAGGGTCAAGGACCAAATGATTAGATTTTGGCAGTGATGTGGCTTATTGTTTGGATCCACAGATTTGTTAAAGATTTCTGTATCATTGCAAGACACTTATACTGTAATTATGACTACAAGTGAACGCTATGTCAACTGCCTGCCGACGATCACATGATTGCGATCCTACTACAAATCGACCGCTGCTGACTTATCAGGACTTATCCATCGGAAATGATGCAAGGAACAACTGATTCAATTGTGGGGGTGTTTCCAAGTCCCATTAATTCCTGCCACCCACTACATATTTACGTTGCGTGATTTGGTATCCATACATAACGTGCTCATGCATACCACTCTAACGCTGGCCTGATCTAAACACTCTTTGATTACATGTATCCAATTTAGTTTCCTTGATTGAATTTGTCCTGGAAATACTGCCAAAACAAACACAGAATCGGTGGTGAGCTTTATATTTTTCAATTTTTCATACTCTCTATTGCACCCCTGTCTTCCCCCAGTGAAGAACAAAAATAACTGCTTTTTTACAACACGACAGTGAACACAATGTCTCCTTGAAAATACTTTGTAAGCTTAAGGTATGGTCTTGTTTCCTCTAAGTCCCATATTCCTTAAACAGAGCAGCTTCCTAGAGATGAGATTCTTCAATAAGTTGACCAAAGGAGCCTCTTCAGACTAAAACTCAATGTGAGAAGACCTGAGATCTCTATTTTTGATTTTTGTTGTGTAACATCTAACATCACAATAAGAAGCATCAGCCTGTAATGCAAGATTATCACATAAATAAATGATGACCTGAAAGCTTACAAATGATTCTGCTTTCACAGACTCTCAGTTTGCAAACCCCTGATTCCAGTTAGCTTGTATCAGCATTTTCCTAGGGATTCACAATTTTTTTTTCAACCTCTAACCCTAACTCTAACCCTAAACTGTGAATGTTTGAATGATATGCTCAGTGTGGGCATATTTCTGGCAGACACTAGAGCTGTTTGACACCTTAAATCAAAGAAACATACCAGTTTGCCATTACTTTGAGTTAATATGTTTGATTTTGCTGTTCTTTAGGTCTTTTGCAAAGCTCTTTCAATAACATCGTGAATGATGTTCACCAAAACTGCATCAGTCGTCTAGCCTTACTACCTCTTATTTTCCCTCTAATATTATTCATAAAGCTTGCATGTTCTTGCATGTTGTGGGTGGAAACGAGAGCACCTGGAGCGAACTCACAAAGAGATACAGGGAAAACATACTCCACACAGAAAGGCTCCAGGCGCCCTGCGGGTTTGAACCTTTTGGCAACTGTGCTAACAAATGAAACTAAAGCACAGCGTAACCTCTTTCTAATTTTGAGGCGTGCAAGCATTTTTTACAGCAGCGCCATATGAACACAGTAATTTTAACCTTCCCCTTGGGCATCAATAAAATTTCACTTTATATCTTAAATTCAAGTGCAGAGCATAGTATGGTACCAGGTGCCAGGCATATTTTTAGAATTTAGCTGGATACTTCAGTTTCTCTCAGCCAGGAAGAAGACCTCTCCTGTGGCAATTTTCCATATTACATAAATAACTGTGAGAATCATGCATGGCTCTCTACACTGTGGCATTACTCAGCCACGCTGGAGGCAGATCCTGTTAATTTTAATGCACACCAGCCTGCAAGCAGCAGCTCAATCTACTCAGGAGAAAATTACAAAGCCCAATCAATACAAATGTGTCCTACAAAGTTAAATACCAGCTCGCCTGATAAACAGCCACTTCTCCCTGTCATACTGCACAGAGGCAATCTGGCACTACAAATTGCTTTAGAGGGACAGCAGAGGGGAGCAAGGCATCACGGCAGGAAAATTGGGAAAATTCGTCCACTTTTTTTGAAATTGTAGCACTTAAGACTTTTCCTGTCTGACTCATATGCCACTGTTGCTCATTTTATAGCAGGGGGTCATTTAGGATATTTGGTGGCTTAATTTGGTGACTGATGACACGCAACTCTTTTACATTACGCTGCAAAAATGTAGTTACAGAACTTTTCAGGCTTTTGGAAAGTGTGATGATGCCCTCTCTGTCCTGTGTCCTCTGAACTATGAGCAGTAACTCAGACAGAACCTGAACAGTAGGCCGAATGTTTAGAGACGCAATCTCCATTTTGGATGAATTCACCCTTTAACATTAGCATCTTATAGCTCATTTGTGTAAAAGTCAGTCTGGTGGCCCATTTGAACAGACGACTCTGAAAAAGAATGATCGAGGTCAGTTCTTTGTCTGAGCAAGGAGGCCCTGCAGGGAAGCAAGCTCTGTAAAGTCTACAGATCAGTTCTCTACTCTTGCTCTGTTCTTTTAGTGAAGATGAACCAGATGCTTACTCACACTGTCAGGTCATCTCACAACAGAGAGCTTAGAGCAAACCAGCACATTCAGTTCACTGTGTATGCACATAAATGACAGACTTAGCCTACTTTACAATAGTAGAAATGAACAGCATTAATTACAATTCAACGTTCGGCTGGGAAACCTTTGGTCCTGACGTTTGTGTGGATGTTACTGTGTCTTTGCCTGGACAACAATATGCCCAACAACACACCAAAAACTGTTCAGGAACAGCTCGAGGAGCACTGCAAAGAACCCAGAGTGTTGACCCAATGTTTAAACCCCCCAACTTTAAATTTATTGTTGTAGTTTACTGGTACCAATTCTATATCTTAATTTCATTCCTATATAACTAAACTGCTATTCTGATTAAGTTGTGCTGACAATGTAATCGCTGGTAGAATTGATTCAGAGGTGAACTTCTGTCAATCAGTGAAGTGCCACGTTTGTGAATCACATTAGTGTTCTTAGGAGGCATACAAAAAGCACTAAACTTACACCTGAGATGTTGGGGTTTTTCAACCAACCAAGGAACTCGGCATTTTGGTAGGGGCATTAACACAACAGACTTAAGTTTTCCTGACATCTCAGACGTAAATTAATCCCATATTAAATGGCAAAAAATAAATAAAAAAACAACTGGACTCAGAGTACATGCGTCCAGGACTGAGAGGCTAATTAGCTAGTCTACGAAATGACTCACACAACATGTTTGTCTGTATGTCTGTTAATCATTTGCAAACCAGTAAGCTCACAATTTGCAAAAGAAACAAAAGAGTTTGAATGGTTAAAATGTTATTTGTTTTGGGAACTCAGGCATAATGGGCTTCATGAAAAAAATTACACTATGTGTCTAAAGGCAGGATGACACCTGAGTTTGCAGAAATGTGATTCCTAACCACAAACAATGAATACTCATATGTTTGCTATATGATCCTGGATGATTAGGTCTGACTAGAAGTCAGTATTCCAATTCGGAGAAGTTCAGTGGACAAACATGCCCTAATGGATCTCAATTTGTGCAAAATTACTCCACAGAATGCACGCTGGCTTATTTTGTTACTGGTGTCATTTTTTGGAGTGTGTGTTTTTTAGCTCTATGTGACAGAATGTGATGTTATTAAAGGTGCATTGATTTTTTTCCCCTTGTGTTCTTCTTTTTCTCTTTTTATGTGGGTGGGAGGTATTGAAATATATCATTAAGGAGCATCAAAATTGGAACAACAAAAAAAATCTGTTCAGTGCTTCCTCTGGTGAGAACAAATATCCCTTAAACTTCTCTCGTAATAAAAGTGGACTCTTTTCTCAGATACTGGTGGAGGATGAATGAAAGAGACTACACTTTGTGAGCAGAACAAAAATTAGTTCTGCTAAATGTGTCAGTATTGGTTTAAAAATGTTTCAGAGTGAGGCAATATCTCAGAGAGTCCGTAGCCCCCCGGCTAAAAAATAAATGGTATCTCCACAGTGTTCGGGGCTTTTCACTGTTGATTCCCGAGGGGGCAGAAGAAGGAGCTGAGGGGTTTAATGTGCATCAGGGCCAGAACTGTGAAAGCATCAATAAATGCCAGAGCAGTAAAGCCCCCCTGGGTGTGAGATTCTGTGGGAAGAACCTTCCTCCTCCAAAGAGATGTCTTGGCCTTCTGTCAGTAGCCTCTTTCATGCAGCCTCTTCAAGGTGGGACTATTGGAGGGCTGCTGCTGCTGCTGCCTATTGAAACCGGCAGCAGATGTAGTCAGAGAATCCAGTCAACATCTGTGTGAAAGACAGGGTCGGCATGGCAGAACATGGCAAACTAGACATCAGTGCTGTTGTGCTATATGTCCTGCCTTTGATTCTGGCATATGGCATGAAAGCACACATTTTGGTTCAGTCTCAGCAAGCAAAGATGAGCAAAGGCAGTAAAATAACGACATCTTCTTAGCAACATTATAACCCAGTCTCTGTGTGAGAAGGGCTTCCTTTTCTCTCGTCTGCGTTTGGGACCCTCAATGGTGGCCCAAACCCCAGTAGGGACCATGCTGGGCTTAAGTAATACGTAAATAAGGGTGTGAGATTGGCCCTGTTAAGTAGTCTCTGAAGAAAACATCCTCACTTCTCAGTCTGTCTCTTTATTCAGCCAGTCAAACATCCTGTTTTGTTCAGTAGTCTTTCCTGAAAGAGACACGCAGAGACACACTGACATCCTGGACATCGCACCACAAAATATATCTCCGCACGTCAGTCAAGTTAAATGCTTAATTTGCAAAGGAAGTAAAAAGCACTCCACAAATCTTATTGAAGCAGCTTTTGAGGTTGGTCAGATGTGTGTGTTCCAGACTGTGGTGGGAAAGCGTCTTGACAGAGGTGAAATACACTGCTGAGTATTGGAGTATTGATCGGAGACCATGTGATTCAACTTCTCTCCCTGCGGACTCTGCTCCCTCATCGTCTGTTTCCTCCCAAATCGATTGGCTGGTGCAGGCAGGCTCGACCTGCACAGCAACATGGTCAACCAGATGCCTGCTGCAGAGAAGTCTTCCCACTTAGCCTTTAACCCTAATTGGTATGCCTCTGGGTTTTATGGTCAATCGTTTGTGCTTTGATTGGGCATCTTTTATGTGCATACACAGGCTATAATTTGTCAAATGCTGTTTTGCAAGTGCTGCTAATAGCAGTCAGATTACTTTGATACTTTAATATCGCTCTGAAAAACAGTCAGAGATACAATGTAATAGCCTTATCTATAGTGCCTGCTGTGTTAATTGATATTGGTTTATAAAATCTGTGTGATACAAAACCTCTGTAAGAATCAATAAGCTGTTGTTGGATTTCATAAATTTATCATGAAACCTAATGAACATTTAGTTTGTTTTGGTGTTATTGATTGCAATGCAATAAAGCTAAAACTCTTTATTGATCACAGAAGCTAACATAAATTTCTCGAGGCTGTGCTCATAACACTGATGTGCTTTTATATAGGCTGAGTTGACAAACACCTCAAATGTGTAACACATGCAATGCATAAGGATTACAGGTTAACTAACAATATCATTTTTCAAGTTGTTAATTTTTGAATGGAACTCCTGTTCCTCTTAGGCTTTTTGACTTGTAGAAAAGTCAAACATCTTCTCCTTAAGTCCAAATGTGAAGTACTTCAGTTATTGTTTAAAGCAAAATATTGTAATTTTCATTTCACTATATCTAGTTGAGAGCTTTAATTATTTTACAAAATATGATTTTACATATGACACTTGATGCATCAAGCTACAATCTGCATAACAGTAACACTTTGACAATTGTTTGTTTGTTTTATGCAAAAAAAATCCAATCAATTTATGATTCCAGCTTCTCTGATACAAATATTTCACCAGAAAAATAGTTACGATACAGAAGTCATGTCCTCTTTTAACATCAGTATTTCTAACAATTGGATTCGATTTTAACAGTCACAAAAAATAACTGCACTGAGTTTTTTTTTAAAATTTAAACATTTATTTACAGCTTTTATTTGTATAACAATATTTTGTAAAGGTAATATTAGAAGTACTTTTACTCAAGTGATAAATCTTAATGCGTCCTGCACATAGCCTTTATTTAAAGATGGACGTAGTGCATCTCAAAGTTTGTGGACTACTGTTTTCAATGTTTGATTTTGAATTTTAGACAGTCCTTTTTTAAAATTTGTGTGAATGAACGTGCCAAACAAGGAGTGCATCAAACTGAGAACCTGAAGACATTATGCACATCAACATGGTAGCACAGGGTACCTAATCCCTAAAACATACCCTTCTTTATTGCCTGTTTTACTCTAAATGACATAATTAACATAATAACACAATATACAAAATGAACACTATGCTTTATTGGGAAAGTCTTGAAACTATCCATTAAGACCATAAACTCCTCAGGTAAATGTTTACTGACAATAAATCAACTGAGAAATAGAATCTTTTGTCTTGAACACAATCAGACTTCTTTTTTGTAACTAAAGGAGTCGCCCCCTGCTGACTGTTGGAAAAAATACAGCTTTGAGGAATTTCCACACTGGCTTTGCTTTGCAGAGGGTATGTCCATCTTTTATATAGAGTCTATGATCCTCCTCCACTGGGTGCCAAAAAGGCTAGCAAGGTCAGCAAGATTTCTTCCACAGCAAACTGACATATAAAGTGCAACATGGACAGACACTTGACAGGCATCCAAAAGGACGCTTGGCAGAAATAGTCTGGGGAAAACTTGAGATAAGACCTGGAGCTGCTTTGACCTGAGAGACTTGCCATATTCGTATGCCGTATTCAGTTTCCATATTCCTAGTTCCCAGCAGTTATTTTAGTGAATGCACTGTTATCATGCCGAAGTAACACCCAGGTTTTCACCAAACAAATAAGTCCTCTAAATGATTTCTTTACATTGTTGTAGCCTGTTGTTTTTCTTGGGGAAACATTAATCAGTGCTCCGCATAGCCACCTGTTTGTCAAGCTGCACAACTACAGCATAATCCTCACTGGGCATTTGCATTCCATCTGATGCCCATTCAAGTGCTGATCCTTGTTTAATTTGCTTCCCAGCTTTATCTGAAGCAGCAGAGATAATGCAAACATTTTTCTCCTTGTTAATTGAAATCCCGATTAATTAACAGACTACCTCACTCTTAGTGTGATTTAATTTAATGTCAGGCAGTACAAGTCATACAGAAAGCAGCACAAAGCAGTCTATGAAACAGTAAAACGTGATCGTTCTCATTTTTGAAACACTTGCTGTGCTGCATGTTCCAACTACTGTAAAACAAATAAAAATGGATCTGTTGTATTCACTTACCCAGTGGGAGAGAGAAACATGTCTGACTAATATTGAGTCTAAAGGGTATCAGGCTCTGTGAGTCGGACTACCAACAAAGTTAGTTGCTGCAGGATACTTTTTCATGTGTCATTATTTCCTTGGACCAGTGAAACTAGATGTGAACCTATTTTCTCCAAGATTGTAGAACCTCCTGGATGTTCCGGTTGGGAGGAACTGTCCACTTCATTTACTCCTTCCATTTGTTAAGGCTTTTATGAAAGTCACGCACCATCTGCATGGTGAAAACACTTCTGGAAACTTCTCTTAGGAGTGTGTTTGCTCCTGCAAAACATTCACTGCCTGAATTGTTAAATGAGGAGTTTTACTGTGGTTCTCAGTCGGCTGTGTGACCTCTGTTGGGTTTTTACCCTCCTGGCCAAAGTTAACTTGTGTTCTTGGGGACGTAGGTTGGGAGATGGGCATGGCCTGTAGTTTCTCTCACTAGAGTCTAAGAATGCTGTCACACTCTGTGGTTCAGCTCTCACTAAGACATCAGCTGCCAGTGCTGGAGGCCTTCATCTGCTCCCTCTGGACTCAATTTGTGCATCATTTTGTTTTTAGACACACACACGCCTAAAGATTTGAGCAGCCGGAGAAGACACATGTACCTAGTTATTCCAAACACCTCTGCTGTTCGTGGATCAGTGTCAGTCAGACTGTCTGTGAATAATCAGAAAGGAAAAGATGGACTCATGAATAAATGACCGTCGGTACTTGTTGATAATAGAAAGTAGTATAAAGTAGGTAATACCCTATTAAAATGTAAAAAAAAAAAAACCCTGTGTTGAAATTGAGTTAGCAATTTGATACAATTTATGCTGAGTCATTAAAATGGTGATGGTATTTGAACTGACCTAATTTATGAAGTACAATGGCTTCACAAGGAAATTAATTTTTTACCTTTTGCTGACAAGACAGTTAAACATTAGGTGCAGCAGTGAAGGCAACTGAGCTTGCACTTCGGTTTTGACGATGTTTAACTGAACCATTTCAACCTGTGTGTTCCAGCGTCCAGTGCCATCTTATGTGTGAGCAATCAGAGTCACATGAAGGTGTGAAATGTTGGAAAGCCGTCAGGTTCCCAACATCCATCACAGGTCATCTTCACAGCAATTCACACTCTAAATCATATGACTCTGACAACTCTCACATGAGACCTCACATGTGAGCTCAGCAGCTCACAGGTGACATCAGACTCCCTCAGGTGAAAATCAAGTTTTTTACTCTGTTAACACGTCCATATGGTGTTTCTTAAATGCAGCACGCTATGGCTGGTCATTTCCACTTTGAAACTGTAGTACAACAATGACTGTCTCAAATATATGAATTCCGACTTAAGAGGTTTCATGTGTAGCGGACTTAAGGAACATATCTTGTCACCTTACATTTCTTCAAAATCGGTTTCAGGTTTAAAGAGGTATGGCTGAATAACTGAAGTATTAAGTCATGCTTTCGTGTAGTGAGGAGTAGATTCACAGGGTCTAAGCAGAGTTGTAATTGAGCTGGTGTGCTCGGGCTACTGTGAATGGGAAGGGGTAGTTGGAGAGAGGGGCAGGGACTATATGCTTACTTGAATTTCCCTTGGGATAAAGAATCTATCTATCTATCTCTCTATCTGTCTATCTATCTATCTAAGATCATTCTGTTTTCTGCTTTTAGTAGGGTTACATCTAAGCCATTTTAAGGCATGGATTGATTATTTTCATGGAACAATTTTTCAGATATGAAACTCTGATGCACAAAGATAAGTTTTTATATATCTTTAATGAATGACCAGAGAGGGAATTAAAGATGGGAAGGAACCACAGTAGTTAGCAAAGGTACTCCTTAGATATCTAATGACTACAAGCAAACTGTTGTACATCACCATTTGCAGCAGTGACTGAGCACTCCACAGCAGCTCTTAAGGAGGTTAAGACTATTGTGTTTGTCTCTTTCTTTGTTCGGATGTAGGATGGCTGAAAACTATTCAGCATGGCAGGAGTTAATCAAACACCAAAAAGAGTCTGATTTAAATACTTTCAGTACTCGCAAATTGGATAACAAGAACAAAATTGTAGATAATTACACAGCCTTAAATTCTTGCTGCAATTGGTCACAAGCAGCAACCTCCAGTGCTGAAAAATGAAGCAAACATGGAAATGCCAAAAACTGCAGTACTGGTGGTGAAATATTTTATATGGCTCACCAATCTCAATTGTCTTGATGATTAAAGGTATGCATCAACAAGGGCGGGCTGCACAGTAGCATGGTGGTTAGCACTTTCACTTTGCAGCTAGAAGATCCCCGGTTTACGTCCAAGCCTTCCTGGGATCTTTCTGCATGGAGTTTGCATGTTCTCCCTGTGCATGTACGGGTTTTCTTCGTGTACTCCGGCTTCCTCCCACATTCCAAAAATATGTTGAAGTTAACTGATTTTTCTAAATTGCCCGTAGGTGTGAATGCAAGTGTGATTGTTTGTCTGTATATGTAGCCCTGCGACAGACTGGTGACCTGTCCAGGGTGTCCCCTGACTTTACCCCAAGTCAGCTGGGATAGACTCCAGCACCCCTGCAATCCTAATTAGGATTAAGCGGTGTATAGATAATGGATGGATGGATGGATGGATGGATCAATAAGGGCACCTTTATTGATATCATCACAGGACAGTCTTAGGGTGAAGGCAGGGGACAACCTGGACAGGTCACCAGTCTATTACAGGGCTACATATAGAGACAGACAATCACATGCACATTCACACCCTCGGACAAATTAGCGTTACCAATTAACCTCAGCATGTTTTTGGACTGTGGGAGGAAGCCAGACTACCCGGAAAAAGCCGGAAAAAACACAGGGAGGACATGCAAACTTCATGCAGAAAGAACCCGGTGAAGGCCAGGACGCGACCAAGAGATCTTCTAGCTGCAAGGCAAAAGTGCTAACCACCAAGCCAATGTGCAACCCTCAACAAGTCATGAGTTGCAGTCTTGCGCAATATTCATGACTAGGTAGAGGGAGTCAGGGATGTGCTAAACAAACAATGACGTGAATGATACTGGATTTCTTGTGTTCAGAAAAGAAAAAGAAAGAAACCAAAAAGTTACTGTTACAAGGGTCACACCAGGTAGACAATAAGGATTATCTATTATGTAGACATTCACTTTGTTGGAGTGCTTTGGGCTCCAATTCGGTGTCACAGAACACATGTGGCTACAGTCAAACATGTGGAGAGAAGCTATGTGAAATAGAATGGTGCAGGTTTTTGGTGTCAACGCTCCACATCTTCAGGGTGTTAACATGAGAATTTTGACACCATCATTACTCTTTGTATAGCTAGGACTATAACAATACAATGAATTTCAATAACCTTATTCATTTGTCTCAGACAGCAGCTCTGAAAGTCAACATGATTTTCTATGACCAAATGTATCTTGATGCAAATGGAAATCCACTTTTAAAGCATAGCCTCAGCTTAGTTATACATTGAGTTGTTTCTGCTTTAATCCTGTAATTCATGTTTGTGTCTTTTTCTATGCACGCTGTGCCCCCATGACCTTTTTCTGAAATGAGACATCAGATAGACCTTCCATCAGTCATTAAAGCCAATGCTAATACCCACAAAGGTTACACTGTGGCATGCTCATGCCTTGACTTAGCAGCAGGGCTCAACATTGACACTGACAGAGCCTTCGTCTGCCTTCAGAGCTGTCAAACTATGTCATGTCTCCCGCTGCCATTTCTCACTACACACCACTCCTTATTTTTTCCACTCGAGCTCAGCAGGAGCTCAGCTTTGTGCTCTCTTATTTGAGGCTGGAGGTCTCTCTCTGCAACACTCTGCACACATTGCTGCAGGGCTGCCATATTACGTCAACACAGCGGGATGCAGCAGGATATGAGAGGCGTCACTACCGAGGAGAGAACAGCGGCATCAAAATCAGGTGTTGACGAAAGGTGTCAGGGGTAATCGCTATTGTTTGAGAGCAAACACTCTGATCCCCATGCTGAAATATGGAGGCCTAAAATGTCACAAGTCATAAGTAGCAGCCTGCTGTTATACATAGTTGATTTATATAACTGTGACAAGTTAGATACAGTAAGTCCGGCAGACGATTCGACAGGGATTTAGATTTGAAGAGGCTTGCTGTGGTTGGCAGTATGACAAATCCAGTAACCTGGTGTCATGACAGCAAGAGAGCAGTGCCACTTTCCCCAGACTAACAATCAAATGATTAATTGCAACAGCAAAAGAAAATACAATAGTGCAGCGCGTCTCATTACCCGAGGAATGCCCCATCATAACGAGTAATTAATGCAAACAACAAGGCAGCACTGATTGGCTGCCCAGTAAGACTTCATGCATCACAACACATGGCAGTGAACATTTACAAGTAATGATTCAGATTCATTACCCGTCATGATGTATTTTTTGACAGCAGTGGCAGAACGAATCCATTCTCCGTGTTCAGCTTGGTGTCCGTGCACCGTCTGACATGACAGTCTCTTACCTGTGCTGTTTCCATTTGGGTTGATGATACGGAAACACACGAAGAATGATGATGCTGGCAGGGCAATAGCACAATACAGCTGTTTTTGCTGATGTGGTAGAAAATAGTGGAGCTGTAATTTTGTCATCGTATTGTGTTTTTATCAGATAGTTATGTGAATGAATGGAAACAGATTCTTGGCCAGTTGTTCTTGCACACAGGTCTCCCTTAAAGAAAGTATTATTTTCTTTTTTTTTTCTTGACATGCTTTCTTTGCTCTCATTTTGTTATTTGTTACAACAAACAAATGGAACGACATACAGACAGAATACCAGCCTTCACAGTATAACACAATAAAAACCAAGCCTAGGTTCCAAGTGTCCAAGATTGTCGGTGTACAGCGTTGATCCTTTAGGTCATTCTTGCTTGGTCTTCCATGGATTTATGGCTTAAAGTTCACTTGGCATCTGCAACTTCCAAGACTTATAGCCTTGCATTCTCATGCAGTTCAAACGTGATCAGTAAACAGCTCAGCGATAGTAACAACTGTGATCACCTGATATTCAAATATGATTTCCATTTTTCCCAATAATTTTCACATTTGTGGGTTGCACGTCTCAGAGCAAAGGTCAGTCGTTCCATGATATATATTTTCTGAACAATTTCTATCCATTCTGTGACTTTTGGGATATCTTTACTCAGTCATTTTTTGTTAAAATTTTTTAGCCCCTGCTAGTATTTGAAGTAAACATCTTTTACCTTTTGTCAGTGCAGTAAATTCCATCAAAGTTAAAATCTAATTTCAGATGTATAATTGATCTAATTTCTGTTATTACATATGCCTAGTACTGAGAGATGTTAGGGCATTCCTTAAATATGCGAAAATGGCCAGCAGATGTATTTCCATGTCTTGACATGTAATCATTGTTACACTCATGGCTTGATTAACGTCACATTAGAGCAAAAAGACTAAATGTCTTTATTTGTGTCGATGGCAGTTTTGATCAGATTTATTTGACAATGACAGTCATGTCAGCATGGTATAAGAATTAAGAGGAATTTATGATTTTAGGCTAATTGTTGGTGGCAGTAAAAGATGTAAACACACTAATGATATTGTTAACTTGTTAAAGCTGAGGTAGGTAGAATAGTTTTTTGGCATCATTTGGCTTTAATTTTATACTAATTTCAGAATTTTCTAATACGAACAGTCTGAGAGAACTTCTGGATCTTTTGACTCTTTTTTTGTCTTTGTAAAATTTAGCCCGCGAGGAGAGATTCCAGCTAATCATAGAGCTTTACACTAACATCAGATGGGAGACTATAAAGAGCTACAAAGTTCACACTGAGTATAAAATGCAGTGATACAGGGCATTAATCAAATCCCCCATATATGAAGCCACAACCCTATCTCACAAATATTATGTTCCTTTACAACTATTCACATTCTTGTTTATATTTGAGACAAACATAATTTAATTTTAAAACATATATATATATTTTTTTTTTTTCTTTTTTTGTCAGGAAAAGCCTTCTAGTTTGAAAGAGTAACAGAATCGACAAGAAAAGCACTCAGAGAGAGCAGTCCTCCGCCAAGGCTGCTCAGTCGTATCATTTCCAATGGCTGAAATCTTTGTGTCAGAAATCACAGCATCATAGAATGTGGCCATTTAATATAGATATACTCACAAACAAAATGACTTTACCTGACACCCCCACAATTTAATCAATTGTTCCATGTATCATTTCAGACCGGTAAGTCCGCAACGGTTGTGTTGTAGTGTGATCGCAATCATGTGATCGTCAGCAGGCAGCTTTTTTTGATCGTTAGTGTATAATATTGATTTGTGCAGTTTTAAGGTCTTCAAACTAGATTTCCACTGAAGGCCGCAGTGTTATTTAACAATGTGGAACTGCTTTACTTTGTGTTGTTGTTTGGATGAATCCGTCACAACAAATCAAATCAATACAATCTCCTGACATACAGGGAAACTTTTGTGGGGCACTTATATAGACTTACATGTTCTTTAATGCAGATGTCAAAATTCCATTGATTGGTTGCAAAAAAGCCACAACAAATATATTTCACAGTTGTACCTTAGAAAATGCATCTTTTCGTGCTGCAGCAGGGTGTTCCTTAGCTACTTGTTTTGGATAGACAGAAAGTAATGATTCAACTTTAACATCTCAAACTTTATTTATACTGCACACACATAACAAGCCCTTGGCGGCCTCACCAGTGATAATCTACAGCATTCAACACTTCATTCCTCAGAGTCCCTCTGGAATCCATTATGTGGGCTTTCATTGTTCTGTCAGGTTTGTAGGTAGAGAACTGAAAGGCTTATTGCCCAGGCAAACAATGGAAAACACACAAAAAAAAAGTGATTCATTTGTTATTCTGTCTGCAGGTGAACATTTTGACAGCTGTGCTGCAGAGAAATATTGATATGTTGTTGACAGAGTATATTAATTGGGAGATGTTTACCTGTGACCGCTGAAAGTAAACCCACTCAAAGATACACAAAGCACATGTTTATCAGAAATGCTTCGGATTAAAAATTGTGTCTTGGATGGTTTTAACAATCATACCACCTCAGCTTTCCCATTAACAAACGCAAGAACTAATCAGCAGCTGCTTATCAGACATCACAGCTAATCACAGCTAAACGCCAACAAGATTTAACACCACTGAATCCCCTGGAGCGAACGGTGTGTCATTGAACCAGTTAGGCTAATCTCCTCTCCTATCTCACCTTTTCATTCCAAATAGAGTCATTTATTTTCCCCTGTTGTTGTAAAAGATTAATTGCACATTGGTCTCATTTTCTTTGAATTAAAGCACATCTTTCTAAGCCTCCACAGCGGACGGGCTGTGTTTGAGCAGTGAACTGGCCGTTATCTGACAATATGGGCAGGATAACTGTTGGAACAAAATAATACTCGTTGTACAAACAAACAAGGCAACAAACTAAACAGAAAAGCAATGAATAAAGAAGAGAAGGGCATATTTGTTCAGACGCTGGCATAATCTGAGCGTCTGGTTCTGTGTGATATGTGATGATCCAGGAGACTAGCATATTTGTTTGTGTTGTCTTCTCATTTGCATGGAAATATGTGTGTTTTTCTCCCTAAAGAACATCTGAGGACATCATTAAATGTTGAAAGGCACAGGCATAAATTAAACATTACTGTTTCATGTTGCGTCAGTTTGTAAACTTTCTGAGAGATTTCTTATCGCGGTCTCACATCTTAATTACACCCATGTACAAGCCACTTGGGTATGTCTTTGCTCCATGAGGACTGAACACCGAGAGGATGGAAGTAAAAGTCACAGAAATGTTTGCCAACACTTGATTTGCATTACATGTGATGAAAGAAAGTAGCATGCAGCTGAATGGAAAGAACAGTTAACAAGCAGCCTGATGATTTATTTATTGCTAGTGAAGAAGAAATCAAAAATCCTCCTTGAATGTTAGGAATCATAAATCATGATGCTCCTTCTGTGCTAGGACAGTCTAAGAATGTTTTGTAAGTGCTCAGTCTCATCACTGCATTTCTCATAATGATTTACCAGTCATTATTAAAAAATGCGACCTCCAGATAGAACACAGAGAAACTGGAACTTTCACTGTTCTTTTTCAGTGATAGCAAAACCCTGTCTATAATCACAATGACATTTGTAATAAAAAGAAATGCCTAAAAAAAAATCAGCCTTGAAGCAGACCTTTAATCAACAGTGTGTTGCGTTTTCACTCCATCTGCCAAGACCATGATGAGGATTAAAAAAAAGATCTAATATCAGCAACTGAACGGACCACGTTCAGTAGCATCAGTATCAACTGTGGGTCAGTTCAAGGTTTCCTGATCTAAAACAAGCCTGTGTCATTTCTAAATTTCAAAATAAGAGGTTGAATTTCTTTGTATTCACACCACATGGATACAGTGTGTGCTTTGCAGCATGACTCCTATAAATTATGCTCGTATACAAATCATCTGTATTCTCAATTACACGTTTACAGAGATGTACACTACCAGTCAAAAGCTTTAGGATGCCCCAGTTTTTCCTATTTTTTTTAATTGAAATTAAAGTAGTTCAAGTCGAATGAGTAGTTTGAAATGGTACAAAGGTAAGTGGTGAACTACCAGAGGTTAAAAAAAGGTGCCCAAACCTGGAAAATAATGTACATTTCAGAATTATGCAAAAGGCCTTTTTCAGGGAACAAGAAATGGGAAAACTTAAAGCTATTGTGCAGCAATAGAGGTTGATCAAGCCTTGAAAGTTGGTGCTACCAAATCCTACAGGTGTCCCAACTTTTCTGGATTACTTAAATCCCCCTCTGTCTGCTTAAGAGTAGTGCTGGAACACACCGTGGCACCATACCCTCCTGAGTATTATTTGAACAGTACTGTACTGCAGAAAATAGTGTTGCTATAAAAATGGCGAGGAAAAGGCAATTAACAATAGAAGAGAGACAGACTATCATGACACTTAAAAATGTAGGTCTTTCCTACAGAGAAACTGTAAACAAAGTAAAGGTGTCAGCTAGTACAGTTTTTTCACCATCAGTAGGCTCAGAAACTGGGAGAAACTCTGACAGGAAGAGGTCTGGAAGACCCAAAGCCACATCAGAAGACAAGCCTCTCCGATTAGCAGCTTGGTGATAGGCGGCTCACAGGACAACATCTTCAAACACAGCTTATTAGTGGTCATAGTAAGAAGTGTCAGTTTCAACTGTAAAGAGAAGACTTGGAGCTGCAGGTTTGACAGGCGGAGTTGCAGCAAGAAAGCCATTGCAAAGACATCAGAAAAAGACAAAAAAGCGTGCCTGGGCCATGAAACACCACCAATGGACTACTGAAGACTGGAAGAAGGTATTATGTACTGATGAATCCAACTTTGAAATCTTTGGTTCATTAAGCAGGATTTTTGGATGCCGTCGAGTAGGTGAAAGGATGGTTCATCAGTGTGTGACATCAACTGTCAAACATGGAGAAGGAAGCGTGATGGTCTGGGGCTGTTTTACTGGACCCAGGATCGGTGACTTGTACGCAGTGAGAGGAACCCTGAACCAAAACGGCTACCACAGCTTTCTGCAGCGCCATGCAGTACCCTCTGTCCCGAGCTACACAGGGGTTCATCCTACAGCAAGATCATGACCCAAAACATAAATCCAAGCTATGCTAGAACTACCTTTGAAAAAAAAAGAACAAGATGGTAAGCTTGAAAACATGGAGTGGCAGCACAGTCTCCAGACTGAAAAACCATGGAGTTGGTTTGGGATGAACTGAACAGAAGAGTGAAAGCAAAGCAACCTACAAGTGCCACACATTTATGGGAACTTATGCAACAGAGTGGGAGAGAACTTTCTGAAGAATATTTGATTTCCATTGCGTAAACAATGGCACGAGTGTGTTCAGCTGTTCTATCTGCCAAAAGTGGCTACTTTGATGAGTCTAAAGTTTAGAATACATATTAATGCCTTACTTAACCAAACAGCCAGTAAAAACGAAATGTCTGAGAATAATGGTCCCACAAAGAAAAGAACCCCAGTCAGTTCTGTTGCAGACTGATGCCTCCAATTACTAACATGGACATGTAGCTGTTAGAAACTGGAGGTGTCCTGCCACATTATGTTCTTACAGTTCAAAGAGAAACTACATTCCTTTCAAAACATTTGCAGAATCCAGGTTATTTGTATATGAATGCTTTTTTGTTTGCATAGGAATGCAGTTTTTGTGAGGCAGGGTTGGACTTTTGGCACAACAGTGGCAGATCAGCTAACAATGGCTGTGTGACAGTTTACTGGCTTTAGGAGTCCTCTCTATTTGAGTTGCTTTTGTGATATATTTCTGCATACAGATAAGTATTGGCAAAAGTAAAATCAGTAGTAAACACTATTACACCTCACAATACATACAGTTTCATTTCCTGTTTATCATGACACACACACACACAAAAAACAAACATGAAAGGGTTTTGGTAAATGCAGAAAAATTCAATAAGGCTCACATAAAAACCTGGATATGCAGAACTGGGTCCCATCCCTGTTTCTTTTACTAGAACTGTCGCATAAAATTTCAAAACAATTTTCAGGAAATTACATTTATGACACAATGATTTGCAACAGGAAATATATTTTGAGGAGAAGATTTTTTGCGATATTTCTGGGAAAAAAAAACAGTAAGGGTAAATTTGAACATATCACTAAAATTTCCACTGACAGTGTATTTGCTTCCCATCCAAATATCCAATCTTGCAGTAAAATATCAATTTTAGTGCAAACACGATTATTCTACTTCTTATTATCAGACACTGACAGAAAGTAACAAAGGCCAGGGAAAGATCGCAGATGGATAGAATTTTTGAGACACAATGCTTTTGTTGCTAAATCCTCTGAGTCATGCCAGTCCTGCATTCTGTCTGCCCACACTAACCAACCAACTCCAATGCTGTGTAAACATGCAGTGTTTTACATATTTTTTTAAATGTTGCCTTTGAATATAATCCCGCCAGCAATTATACACTTCACCACAATGCAATTAAAAACACAATTTTGTGACACGTGCCAGATTTCTAGGAGACAGAGTTGCAAATCCATACAGTTAGTGTGTACATGTTAGGTATTGAAATAATTTGATCATCCCGTTACAAAAGAATGTTCTGCTGGGAAACCTTGCATCCTGTCGTTCATGTGGATGTTACTTACCAAACAAACATTTCTGCTAACCAAGTACATATCCCCATGGCAACAGCACTTCCCCAACGCCAGCAGCTTCCCCCAGAAGGACAATGTATATTGCTATAACACAGAAACTGCTCAGCAGCGGCTAGGAGCAGAAGAAAGAGCCCAAGCTGAGGACCTGGCCTTCAAATTTCCCAGATTCCAATGCAATCAAGCTTTGTTGTCCATCCATCCATTCTCTATACACCGCTTTATCCTCTCTAGGGTAGCGGGGGGGCTGAAGCCTATCGCAGCTGACTTGGGCGAAGGCAGGGGGCACCCTGGACAGGTCGCCAGTCTGTCGCAGGGCTAGCTTTTTTGTACCAGAACAAGCCTTATGCAGCCCACAAGCACCAAAGCAAAATGATCCACATGATCCGACAGAGATAAAACAACCTAACAAGTTATTTTAGAGCCGGGTTCTGCTCGAGGTTTCTTCCCTGTTAAAAGGGTGTTTTTCCTTGCCACTGTCGCCTTTGGGCTTGCTCTGGGGGTCAGGCATATGGGTTCTGTAAAGCGTCTTGAGACAATTTGACTGTAATTGACGCTATATGAATAAAATTGAATTGAATTGAATTGAATTGAATTTTTGAAAGAACAGCAGTTTTTTGCAATGATGAAAACACTGAATTAATCAGAAATACAATCCAAGCATTGTTAATGTCGTAAATGACTATTCTATCTGGAAATGGCTGATTTTTAATGGAATATCTACATAGGAGTACAGAGGCCCATTTCTAGCAAACCATCACTCCTGTGTTCTAATGTTACATTGTGTTAGCTAATGGTGTTGAAAGGCTCATTGGAAGGCCCTTGAGCAATTATGTTAGCACATGAAAAAAGTGTGAATATTCATAGACAACATGAAATTGTCTGCATGACCCCAAACTTTTGAAGAGTAGTGTACGTACAACAATGCCATATACAGTGCCCTCCATAATTATTGGCACCTCTGGTTAAGATGTGTTCTTTAGCTTCTAATGAATTCATTTTTTTTCTAAATAATATAGGACCACAATGAAAAAAAGAGGAAAATCCAACCTTTAATTCAAGTGCATTTATTCAGTGGGTAAAAAAAAAATCACACATTAAGAGATAATTATTTTACATCAAATCATGTGTGCCACAATTATTAGCACTCCCGATGTTAATACTTTGTACAACCCCCTTTTGCCAACAAAGCAGCACCTAATCTTCTCCTGTAATACATTTTTCAACAATTTTCAGTGAGAGTTTGCTTCTGCAATAAAAATTGAATTTATTTTAAGGCTTTCAACACATCCTTACCAGGGGTGCCAATAATTACGGAAGGCGCTGTATATATACACCGATTAGCCACAACATTATGACCACTGACAGGTGAAGTGAATAACATCAGTAATCTTGTTATAATACAATGTTCTGCTGGGAAGCCTTGAGTCCTGACATTCATGTGGATGTTTGACATGTACCACCCACCTAAACACTGCAGGTCAAGCTACCCCACAACCCCTTTGGCAACATCAGTCCTTGATGCCAGTTGCAACCCTCAGCAGGACAATGCACCTCGACACACTACATAAACTGCTCAGGGGTGACCTGTGGAACACGACAGAGCCAAGATGTTCACCCAGGTTCCACACTCCCCAGATTCAAATCTTATTGAGCATCTGTGGGACGTTCCAGGATAAGCCTGATCTAGGTAGATGCCACCCTGCAACCCACACGACCCACAGAATTCACTGCCACCATCCCAGTGCCACATGACATCCCCAGATGTTCTGAATTCATGCCTCACTGGGTCAGAGGAGTTTAGCAGCATAAAGGAGACCAACATAGTTTTAGGCAGGTGGTCATAATGTTTTGCCTGATCTTTGTATATTTAAGATAAGATGAAGAAGTTGGTCCAAGAGAAGGAAGGAATTATTGTTTATAAAAGCTGCTTTGCATTATTTAGATAGTGGTGACTCTGAGATAAACAAGATGAATTTACCCTGAGGCTACACAGCATAAAATCCTCAGAAAGGAGTTTTTCTTCAGCATTTCAGTCTTGCACAAGGACACCTGGCACAGTTTCTGTTATTGTGATCCAGTGTGTGAAGTTCAGGTTACAGGATAATTGCTGAAAATAGGAGTTCACTGAGTGGGTTTTGAGGACCTCCAGGGTTCCTTGAGGAACATCCAGGAGGTTCTACGATTTACACAAAGAAAAAAAAGTACTCGTTAAATGAAATCATTTCAGAAGGCAGTATAATGACTAATGCTTACAGCTGGAGTTCATGAGCTCAAATCTTTTTAATATTAATAAATGAGGTTGTGTTGTTTTGTTGCCCAACAACCATGGAGACTCTCTGCCCATCAAGGTGGCCTGTCTAAATTTCTCAAACCTTTGCTGATGTCTAAATACAATACACAAGACACCATCAAACTCATATTTAAATTCATAGCTAACACTTGACTCCTAGCATTCAGGCTCTGAAAAAAGTCCTATCTGTGAAGCTATAGTCTACCTCCTCTATGGATTGTGGTTGTCCTTTAAGTGCAGTGGCAACTGATTTCGTCATTATTAGATCATTTTCAGACTGTCAGGGAAATGTTATTTTTCTCTGAGTGCTCCTTCACATATGTCTGCCCTTTGTTTATACCACTTTGAAGTTTAATCCTGAAAAATTTTCACCGAAAGGAGAAAAAAACTTTCAAGTCTAAATTCTAAACAAGCCACGTGATAATTCATTAGTTTAAAGAATCACAAACAAAAAGGAAAGGTGGGCTTCTACACAGAAGGTGGAGTCGGTGTTAATTTCTGCTGGTGCTCCATTGTTGATGTACCTTATTCAGATGGCGCAGCAAAATGAGGAATCACCTCTAATCCACGTGCTAGAACATTAGCATAAAAAACCCTTTGGGAGATAACATGAAATTCAATTCCTTGTGTATAGCTCATTTGAATATAAATCAAAGAAAGGCTTGTTGATGTCTGGTTCCTGCGTGTCATCCATTGTGCCACGGCATTTGTCCAACCAAAATTCGGCAAATTAATTTATTTTCCTAATGAAAGTGGTCACAAAGATAACAACATGCAAACCACAACTGCCACAGTTCGTCAATCAAGGTATTACCAGAGACCCTTGAAAATGCAAAGCAGATACACCTCACACAAATGAACTCTAATTTCCTTCCTGAAAATGTCATGCAGGTTCAGTGTCAGTGAAGGGCAGAGAGGGCTGAGGCACAGATAGAGTCTGGCACTAACTCTGCAGCTCTCAGTGTTTCATCCACAGAGCTGTCCTGCCTATTAGTGCTGTGTCTGCTGGAGTCCTGATGCTGTGAGGATTTGACAGGCTCGCTGCAGAACCTCAAATTAACTTAATTTGGGTTTGGATGTCATCCTCCACAGAGCCGCCTAGCTTTTTCTTAGTCGTAACCTCTGACTGCTACTCCTCTTGATGCCAGGTCAGTAAAGTAACATAGCGTTTCCTCAAGCCAGGGAGGACTGAAGGCTTTAATGAGGGAGACGAGAGGCCCAGGCAGCAGCGTTTTAATTAGCAGCAAGGCTACTTTCTCGCTCAGTGGTCCCCTTCATTTCCAAAGCAAAGAATTATTTACGGATGCTTTTTCTCTCTTGTGTTAGGCTGCCCATTACTGTTTGGATGACACAAATGACAGGGCGTGATAATTGGCATGGTGCAAAATTACCACTGCAGTCCAGAGTAATGGTGTGTTTGAGGGCCATTTTGTGCTGCAATGCACCTCTTTTTCCTCACAAGTTGAGAGATGAAAGAAAATTTAGCTAACTTTAAATGAATTCATATTTTTATTTTGACAGGGAGTAACTGTTTGGGTTTTTTTTGAATGAGAAAGAACACAAATCTTCATTTTGTTCACTGAAGGAAAAGGTTTCCCATGAATACATTGGTGCTTGGCACTCAATCTCAAGGCTGTACCTGGTCAGCTTTAATTGATTTTCTGTGTCCTTTGCTTCTGAGATCGGTTCTACTTTCCTACATGTTCCACAGCCAGCGTTAAGAGACCAGCTTCTGAACTACAAGTACATTAACACACACAAACATATGAACTTTCACACACAAACATATGGATCATGAACACTTCACACAAAACTGTATTATGTTACATTCTGCCAACAATGAAGGGTTCCGTTTGAAGAGATCTTTTTAAAAATCTCAGTCTAAAGACAATCCTTGGGTGTATCAGACGGGCATACATTCTCAGGTTGAAATGCATCAGAATACTCACAGTGAGCGACACCACCCTTGGGACTACGTTTCTTTGAACATTTTTTACATAATGGCTCTCATATTGATTTTTGTTTTGAACTAGACAGAGCACTTTGAATTGTAAGGACTAATATTTTAATCCTGCATTCCCAAGATGGAGAGACACACAAAAAACATGTTTTAGTTTCTTTTACAAGAAAAAAAATTGGGGAGTTTTTCATTAAAAAATGTTATGTCTGGATCTGTAGAGAGAAAGCTTACCCACACTTGAGGATCAGTGCTGTAAGGTGTATTTATGGTGGGGTAATTCTCTTGCACTTTGTCCTGGAAATGCTCTGCTTGTCTTAGAGGGATCATTATTAATTCTGACATATAGCTGACAAGTGATCAATTGTTCCGCTTCAAGAAGTTTGTGAAAATAGTTGGCCCAACATATTGCATCTTGTGATGAGCCAGAAATTGACTGAGAGTTTGCAAACATGGACTTTTATTGATTTTCACATGAAGAGTGAATTATTTCTCCTGCATGTCTCAAATTTGATTTGAAGTCATTTTGCTTTCTGAGTTCTAATTCATACAAGCAGCCAGAAACTCCTTTCTTATACAGAGCAATACCGTTTGCCAACACCGCTCAAACAGTAATGCGTTCTTTCAGATTAGTCTGTCAGGTACAATGTAATTGACTGGGGAGATTAAAAAGACGATATCACAGTGCATTATTGATTCACATGTGAAGAGGGTCACATATACCAGAGTTTATCAGCACCTCGGCAGACAGCCTGAGAATAGGAGACTTTTGTTTTTTTTCAAAAGCCTCCAGAGACAGAAAGGGAAGGATTAAAAGGTTGCACGCAGTCAGTTGTTTTCAAGTTTGCGTCAACGGCCTTTTCCCATTCTCATACTGACCCCAAATTGAAAAAAAAAAGATCTCTATACACAAGATGTGTCACAGTACATTATATAACAGACGCTTTTCAACACAAATTACAGTTGAGAGAAGATGATACAGGTGATGGTGGCCTCCAATTTACATAGTAGGACTTACAAGTGGAGGGTTGCCAGACTCAACCCCAAAAGTGAATATTAAAACGTCAATCAACAAGGCAATGAAAGGAAGGAAGGAAGAGTAAAAAGCCTGCAGCCATGCTTTCAGGTGCTGCAAGGCTGTATTTAAGCTCTGCTTCAAGCAAAATGCTAACAGCATCAAAACACATTCAGTCTGACAACAGTTTAGAAGGGAATGTTAAAGTAACCACCACTATTTAGTAACACAAAGTGTACTTCAGTTGGATGGAAATGTCAGTAGTTTTGTAAGTGACCATATTTGGTCAGAATTCAAAAGTGTAATGGAAATCCATCCAGTAGTTGTCAAGAGTATAAAATGACTGAGATATTATTAGGCTTGATTTCTGGCAACCCTGAGTTTCATGGCAATCTGTCCAGTGGTTGTTGAGATACTTCAGCTTACAAAAGTAGTAAACCAGCCAAGCAAAGCTGCCACTGACATTCCTACTCACACCTTCAGATCTTCTGTCAATCTGTGATATTTTAGTGTTTTTTCTCAAGAACTTTTTTTTTTTTTTTGGATGAGCCACCTAAATATTTTGCCCAACCTTCCCTCTCTGTGCTTCAGTTTGCCATTTCCCAGAATACTCTTCAACAGCCCTCAGATATGTGGTGTGAAGTTGTGTAGGTGGCGGGAGATAGCAGAGTTTTGCCAGTAAACAACAAGCGACAGTCGTACTCCTCACTCGGAATGAGTGAATGTTGCATGCTTGTATCACACTGGTGTTTTTAGAGGTTACTGTAAATTGGTGTCTCTGTCTCTTCTACTATGATTGGTTTCTGCATGTTGATCGGATGGAATTTGTAAAAAAGTTGGAAACCTGTTGTTTACCTCACCACTTTCTGTTATCACCCTGCATTTAGCTGCTGGAAATAAATCATTTGCGTCAGAAGTTAGAAATCTACTCTGCAATAAAAAAAGCAGTTTTCAATAACAGTTTTTCGTTAGTTACAATGATCTAGTGTGGATCTTTATTTCCTCTCGGTCCGGTACTCATCGGCCAATTGGAAGAGACCCTGTCTATACTGGGCATCTCTCAGGTGTGAATTTTGTATAATCGCGGAGCTTGTGGAGCTGAAAAAACAGCATGCAGCATGCTGAGAAAACCCTTCCCTGGATAAACAGAGGCTCTGAAACGTGTGAGAAAGGTCACGCACATCTCAGGGGAAGACCAAAGGAGTTTTTCATTCATATTTGAATGAATGTTCTTTGAAGGTCATGGATGAATACACATAGGAGCAGGTGAAAGGTGAACTTGGTATAAATAGCCGGTGTGGAAAGGTCGTAAGAATGACCTTGTCAGTCCCGAGATGTTTGCGCTACCAGCAGAGATGATTACACTGCTGAGGCCCAGTTTGATTTCCCTCAGATTATTACCGTTGTTTCACTGACAATATACAGGATCAACCGTACAGCATTAAACAGTCCTGTTCACTCAAGCTGGATTTAAAAAATAAAACAATCATACCGTGGTTGTCACTTAGCAATAGATGCATCTTTAGCAAAGGTCACACTGGTTGTTTTTTGAAGCCTCAGTTCTCCTTGCGGGCCTTTCACAGTACCTTCTTCTCTCAAAGGCTCCTTTTTAAATCCTATTGTGAGAAACACAAATGAAAGCAAAGTTTGACACTTAAAATAACAAACAGCTTTACTCTGAGTTCAGACTGAAGAGATGACCCCCATTCATCTGCTTTTACTGTACATGCGTATTTTATTATTTGTAAATCATGAGCTCAGTCGGTGTCCTTTATTTATGGCAGCAGGTACCTTTATATAATGGCAGCAAATGTTTTTAAAGTGGGAGAAGGCATAAAAGAATGATCGCTGCCATGCCTGTGCATCATGTGCTTCAGCATCATCCTGTAGTACAAAGATGGTGAAAAAACACAATCCTGACCGACTGCGTTGTCAACATCATCACAATCAACACAAACTGCTGCACACCGACTACAAGCCGAAACCACTTTTTGCTGTTTAGGGTCCACAGATGGTTCCACACTGATCAGCTTCACCTTTGTCATTGTTTGACGGCTTTTTAAATTTATTTTCATGTTTTCTTTACTGACATAAAGGTTTTTAGGCAGGAAAATCTGAGTGAATCGTGATTTTGTTTTCTTTCAAAGCCACTAACTTTTTAGTGGTGCTATCAGATAAAAATATATTAGAAAAACTTACATTTCTTTCTCATTACATTAGAAAAGACACGAGGTGATACGTTCAGGGTAGAAAGTTGTGTTATTTATTTTGATTTCATTGCATTTATCTGTGCCATCAGTATTCCTACATAGTGCACCTCTGTGGCCTCAAAGCAACCCTTCAACCGAGACTATGTTCACATTAACCTCGCTTTATGGGAAAGTGCATCTTTGTCTTCCTCAAATTAGACTTTCCATGTTTATGATATGGGCAAGGACCTCTGTACAGACGTCCTTGTGTAGCCCAAAAATTATGACTGCACAGAGGTGCTGTCTGCGCACACATAGATAATGTAACATAAAGAGATTCACATGCACGTCTACTGTCTGTGTCTTTGAATCCAGCCTTTAAGTCAGTGTTTTCTGTACTCACAGGCTCTGCTCTGTGAAAATGGTCTCTAGATGAGATAAATCTCAAAACTCTTGACTTTTTTTAGTGTGGGCGAGGAGAACAGAGGTTTTGGAAAAGCCCACTCAGATGCATTCAGGGGATGAGTGTGTTAGTAAAATGAAGCCGATAACGCTCTGTCTCCTTAAACTTTCGCTTATTTTAAATCAATACAGCTGAACACACTGAGCCTGCCAGACAACTAAAGCAGAAAAGAAGTAAAATTTTAAAAAAGTAAATTTGTCCTGAAACATAGCACAAGTGAGGTAAATGTCTGCCCTGCTTCTCACATACACTACCATTCAAAAGTTTGAGGTCACCAAGACAATTTTATGTTTTCCATGAAAACTAACACTTTTATTCATGTGCTAACATAACTGCACAAGAGTTTTCTAATCATCAATTAGCCTTTCAACACCATTAGCTAGCACAATGTAGCATTAGAACACAGGAGTGGTGGTTGCTGGAAATGTTCCTCTGTACCCCTATGTAGATATTCCATTAAAAATCATCTTTTTCCAGCTAGAATAGTCATTTACTACATTAACAATGTCTAGACTGTATTTCTGATTAATGTAATGTTATCTTCATTGGGAAAAAAATGCATCTCTTTCGAAAATAAGAACATTTCTAAGTGACCTCAAACTTTTGAACGGTAGTGTATGTTAGCTGTGATGGACAGTTGAAGTTTGTTCACAAGCATCTTTTCTCATCAGTGTTTTCTGGTGGTAGAGAGTTGTTGGTGATTTGTGTGAAAATGACCTGAAAATGAAGAAGCGGTCTTGGATAAGCAGAGTAACCTTCCTAAGCTGTGTGATGATAGCGTTCAAGTGCAAGTTATCATCACACAGCAAAAGGCTTTTTATCTCTAAAAGCTGCACAAATATCAGAATGGATATGGCAACGAGGTCCTGAGCTAATTAAATCTGTAATCACTTTGTACTTCAAAAGCACAAAAGGAGAGGTTGAGGCCGGTGCGAGGGTCAGCTGGCGGTTTAAATGAGGGCCAGAGGACTGTTATTTAATAAGGACGACTAATTAGGTCAGAGTTCTTTAGCAGTAAGAAGGGTTTGCGCAGGCCCGCAAGATGAAAGTTTTCCTGAAGGAAGCTGTGATAATAATGAAGAGGAGCTGGAGATAGAGGTTAGAGAGAACAACATGATAGTGTTGTCAAGGGTACAGCTCACAGGTGCTTTATTGTGTCTGCAGGGTTTGTAGCCAGGGGCTATGATAGTGGAAGGTAATAGGTTTCAGTAGGGATCCAGGCCGAGAGTGCATTCTAATGGAGGATGGAGCGACAGAGCAGCAGAAGTCAGTGAACCTTTTCATGTCTTTTGTCCCAACTGCAGAGCTCATTCTGCCCTCTAGTGGGAAACTGAAGGAACTATGTTTAAGTGCTACCACTCAACATTTCCATCTTACTATTTACTGTGAGCACTTCTAAAGCGCTCTTTCATCCCTTTATCTTCATTTCTACATATTACTGCTCATAATTACCACACGACATCGTCTTCGGTAACCATGAGCTGCAGTGCTATGACTTCAGTAATCTGGTTGTGTTGTTTTTTTCTTTATTTGTGGGAGGTTTTCCTCCAAGAGATTCCTCCTAATTCGTCCTTCAACATCAGAACATCACAATCATATGAAAAGTCCAAACAATTATATGTTCTTTTATAATAAATTGGTTTTCTTGTGCTGCTGTGTATAAAAATCATGCAAAACCACTCTTAAATCCGAGCTACCAAGGTTACATCATGTCTACAAACTGAATGGAACTTTAGCTGATATGTAATTCATGTGGGATGGAAATAAATGTTCTTTGGCATTTTCTGTAGTTTATTTTCTGCTACTATACTTAAAAACACATCCTCAGCCGAATTGTTGAAATAAAGGGAAAGTGGAGCCTAACCTAAAAATCCTCTCCTAATGTGCAAAGTTCTTTAACCTCTGTGTATTTTTAATGTTCATCTGTTTTCTTTCCCTGATAAATGCCACCTTTGAGAAGCTTATGACATTTTCATGAGTGCAAAAAAGTTACACTCTTAAAGAATTTTCAACATATCTTCAGTGGACATAGCACCTGCATGGTTGGGTGCTGTTTGACACCCATGATCAAACTGAGATCCAATATAACATAGTTCTGCATGCAAGAGTTTCTTGCTGTCTGGAAAAGCAGAAGAAAAAAACAACTTAGATATGCAGCTGAGAGTACTTTGCAAATCAGGGCCTCTTAGCTTCACTACAACCTGTCGAAGGAGATAAGAGTCACAGAATCACTGGATTCTTTATAATAATCTCTTCAAGCAAATTTAATTACTGATATTAGCATTTTGCATTTTTACTTTGCCCTCTGTTATCCTGCTTTTGCTTTGTGTAGAAATATTATGTAAAGTGAAATAATAATAATAATAATAATAATAATAATGTTATCACTATTATTACCACAATTATTATTATTATTATTATTTAGTGTGTAAGCTTGAGTTCAGCCGTTGCTGTACTGTGTGTTGCTTCTATATTTTCTATCTATGTTGTCTTGTATGGTAGCCTAGCCATGCTACACCCATGTTTCTGACGGCACAAGGGTCTAGGGAAGCTTGACAGGGAGGGAGGTGGGCTAAAAGGTTGTCTATCAAATCCCTCTGCAGCAATTGGGTAGGTATACAACCAATCAATGCAACGAATAGGCTGAAGTAGTTCCGAGAGCACCGGCGGATTGTGGCTAAGTCCCATTAGCTTCCCAACCAGCGGAGCCAACTGGTATATTAAGGATTTGCCATATCCCGTTGGCATAAGTCCAAATACGTCTTTTTTCTCAATGAAACACTTCAGTGCCATCCTTTGTTTATCTTTCAAGTTGAATTTTAGCTTCAAATCTTTAAGGGCTGTGGCCAAAGCCGAGTCGAAAGATAACTGTTTATTGTACGCCGGTTGTTTCTGTCAGAATCGTCACGCCTCTGTCGTCACTTAGTTACGCCCGCCTTCTGACTCTACACTTCATGGTGATTGGTCCGGCCAGTTTTAGGAGAATCCAGCCTCGAGCCTTATGGAGGGTAACTAGACCCACCCTGGCAGAGAATTAAATTCGTTGCCGTGGGTTGTCTAGCGCGGCTAGGCTACTTGTACGGTAGATTTTTCCATAAATCTGAATCTGCATGTTGTTTGTTGACCTTATATGCATTATGTTACAAATGCACATGTCACCTTGTCCACTGTCACAAATCACCTTTCTTAGTAATGTTTTGCCATTTTTTACATTTTAGAATTTTCCTCTTCACCCTTACAGATTGCCACTGGGAACAACTGCAGGATTTTTTTCACCCAGACCTTACACTGGTTCATTTTGTGCTGAAATTAGTTGCTGCACTGTTGGTTTGGAATGAAAACCTGCATACACTCTTAATAGGCAAAAGAGACAGCCAGAGGCCAGTGGTTTTCAATTAGCGTCAAGTGTCATTTACAATTCCGCCTAACATCAAAAGCTGATTTCATTTCATTGATTAGCACTGCAGCAATAGTAGTAGATGTAGTACGTGGCTGGTACAAAACCCATCAGTTAGATTGCCAAAGATGCACACGAAATGAATTTGTTTTTATTTTAAGAATAAATATGTAGCATCGGCATAATCATAAAATGTTTGCTTCTTGTTCTTTTTTGAATGGATGTTTTCTTGGCAACAGTGCTGCAGAAGAGGTGAAGAGGTGGAGGCTTGATTAACTGGAAGTACCACGGGGAGTTTTAGGGTGTTTGGGGTGATGGAGGTTCCCAATTATTTTCCTGGCTGCACGGAGAAGAGGAGGCCGTGACCCGTGCCCTTCTCAGCAGACAGAGAGATGTGCAGCAGTTTGCCCTTGGCCTGAACTTACGCGGCTCCAAACCTGGCAGTTGGATGAAGTGAAAATGAAGTCGGAAGTGTTCAGCAATAGATTGTGATAGGAAGCGAGCCGTAGATTTTCTTCAGTAGTTACAATGGTAGTCAGGCTCGTAAACAAAAGGTCATTGGTTCAAGCCTCGCGGTGACTGATCCATCCAGCTGAAGTTATTCCCATCAGGAGTATGCACTCTGATTGCAGAAATGGCATACATAAATAACAACTATTGCCTACAGCCTCTGGTAACCTGAGCCCTCAAATAAACCTAATAAATACTTTTCTGTCTATAATTTATACGAACTATCAATCCCGAAGTTCCCTTACATAAAGATAAGTTCTACTTATCATTTTATATTTTATAGTTTTTATAGTTTGAAGTACCCAGTTGTATTAAAGAGTGAATAGAACAGTACATATAAGAGAGGAGACAAATTAAAGGAAAAAACAACACTGAGTGTAATAGTAAGGCATCAGGCCACCATGTGTCACCAGAACAGCTTCAGTGCTCCTTGGTATTGATTCTTTATGTCTCTGAACTTTAGTGGAGAGATGGAACACAGTTCTGAGTAAAGATATTCCCACATTTGATGTTTTGATGATGGTGGTGGAGAGCGCAGTCAAACATATCAGTCCAGAATCTCCCATTGGTGTCAGTTGAGTTGAAAACTGTTGACTGTGAAGGCCACAGCATATAATTACCTCCGCCAGGAGGTTATGTAATCACTGGAGTTTGTTTGTCTGTCTGTCCGTCTGTGTGTGTGTGTGTGTGTGTGTGTGTGTGTGTGTGTGTTTGTGTGTGTGTGTGTGTGTGTGTGTGTGTGTGTGTGTGTGTGTGTGTGTGTGTGTGTGTGTGTGTGTGTGTGTGTCTGTTTGTCTGTTTGTCTGTTAACAGCATAACTCAAAAAGTCATGGACGGATTTTCACCAAATTTTTACAGGAGCTTCAAAAAATTCCTGGATCCAGACGGTGATTCGGATCACCTCCAAAATCTAATCGATTCTTACTTGTGCTCTTCCGGACATCCTGTAAAAATTTGGTGAAAATCTGTCCATGACTTTTTGAGTTATGCTGTTAACAGACAAACAGACAGACACACACACACACACACACACACACACACACACACACAGACGGACAGACAGACAGACAGACAAACAGCATGGCGGAGGTATGCGCTCTCCGAGTGCTTTTCAAGTTCACACAGTTTTCATTAAACCACTCAGGGACACCTTGTGCCTTGTGAATGGGAGCACTGTGATCCCGGAAGAGATAACTGTCCTCAGGATAAAATATTTCCATCCTTTGATGCAGGTGAACACTCACAACAGCTTTTTGTTGCAGTGACCCTTCAAGATAAGTGAACCCAAATCATGCCATCAAAATGACTCCCATAGCATAACAGAGCCACTGTATAATATAAATCCTCCTTTAAGATGAATAAAAACACAAACACTGAAAACCACTAACATTGTAAATTTACAATACAATACAATAACTTTATTAATCCTCGAAGGGAAATTCAATTGTCAGGGGTCTCATCTGTTTAGTTTAGAATTAAATAATCTAATTGCTGATGGCAAGAAAGATTTTCTGAATCTTTCTGTCCTGCAGCACAGGGACAGGAGCCATACATCATCGATGTTTTGTTGTTCATTGAGGCAGATATGAAGTGGATGATCCATGTTTGTCAGAATGGCCTGCATTTTGCTTAGTGCACGTCTCTCCACTTCATTTTTGACTAATACTTTTTTTAAAAAATGCTGAGATTGGATAGGTGGGCCAAAAGGTGCACAGTCTCCACAGAAATGTTAAATGAAATACTTCCGTGCAAGATAGTCATATGAAAGTATTTACTGCGGGAAAACAACACACCTGCACAGCAAAAGTCTGCTGAGAAAGATAAACTATACTATATCTCATAAAATTATGAGTCATCAGATGAAAAGATGCAAACAAGCAACAGAGACAGAGGAAATGTATTTAGATGAGTGTAAAGGTCAATGAGGAGTTATTTTTCTAAAACAGCTTCAGCTCAAATTGAAAATCTTACCAAATACATTTTTGTTTCCATTTTAACGCTTTCTTGACTTCCAATTTTGGTTTCTATTCTGTTCATTATTTAAAAAAAATACAACAAACCCTGCTCTCGGTAGTAATTTTTTAATCGATTGTTATCTCTTTTCAGCAGACAAACTTTTTTTGAACATCATCTTAAATTAAATGTCAATCAATAAAAGTAGGCGGAGTCTTTTTTTCATTCTGCTTCTCATTGGATGATAAGTATTGCTGGAAACGCCTTAAAAACATATCTTTGCTATGATTGGTCAGAATTGACATGGCAACAAATTGCGTGACCAATGCAAATTGGTGACTTTTCTGCCCCCATAAGGCTGCAAGCTTTCGGGCTCTGTACTAGCTAGCTAGCTAATGCAAACAAACCAGGCAGCAGACAGGGGCTTGATGTGTGTGTTTGTACGGTCATCTTTCTGCTTTCAGCTCTCCTGATTTCCGTCGCAAAACCCGCTTTTCTTTTACGACCGTCTTATTTCTTCTTTGGTAGTCCCACAAAAATATAAAACTGAAGTTGCTTTGGTAAAGGTAAGGGATATTTCTCTCTCTTCCAAAACTGCACCGGTTCATCCAAAATGGCTTCTGTTAGCCATTCAGCTAAGATAGTGAAGTCTAACATCAGCTCGCTTAAGCTAACTATAGCATATTAGCTTAGGAGCCGGCAGATAGCCTAGCTCACGGATGTCTCAGCTGATTTAAATTCAAGTAGAAAATGGCGTCGTCGCCTAGCTACTCTAGCTGGTATTTGGAGGTAATTAAACACGTTAATGCATGATTTAAATGTCGTTTAATGTTACGCATTACTGGTAACATGTCCTACCACACTGCATCCGATCTACTTCACTTAAAAACTAGCCTTTTAACTATATGTTAGGTCTCAGTAAGAGAATAGGATGGCGATACAGGGACAGTCGACTGGAAAGCTTAGCGGCCAGCCACGCTGCCCTGCCCAAATTCACTGCACCATGGTGTGGCGTTAACGTTGGGTTTGCAGGCTGGTCCTGTTTTCGACCTACAAGAGCAAATCAACACAAAGCATCTGGAATCAGACAGCTACTGTAATGCAGTGTAGCGACAAGCATTTGTGTCCACATAGTGTAACGCTACCGATTGAACCTTTGGTAAAACTGTAGAAGGCACAGCAGTCGACTACGCAGACATGGTAAACATTTTACCAATGTCCGTGACGTAGCTAACTTATGGAATTAGCAACCTAGCAGGCTAGCTAATTATTTAGCTTTAGCCGGTTAGCTGACGCACATATGCTTTGTTGTCGCCGAGAAAATAGCTGCATGGATTTGTACGTTTTTACATCCGATGTCATTGCGGTAAATGGTCTCGTTAATAATGAAAGAAACAAATAACCTATTCAGTGCTGTCGTGTTCGCAGTTTACTTATGTCGTGAGGCTGATTTGATAATTTCATTTTTCGTGAGTTGCTAGGCCTGTAACAAAGACATAGCTTTTGGACTGTTTTTCAAGCTAAATTTACCAGCTGACGCTGTCCTTGGGTAACCTCGGATACTCGTAGTGCCCTGTTTAGCGTCTGTTTCATAACCCTGAAGATAATTATGTAGTTTATGTCTGTCTTGCTTTCCCTAACCCCCATGCAGTTACTAATTGGATTCATTTTTCTCTTCCTCAGCACCGTTTTCCCCATCCCCTCCTATTATTCTTATTCTTTTGAGTATTCTTCATTGTCAAGCCGCCAAAGTGGAGAGTGTGATTGCAGAAGGGGGTGCTTCTCGTTTCAGGTAAAAACCAGATCATGTACAGGATGTGGCAACATGAAAATCCTTTTCTTTTCCCCCTATGGTTAGCCCTCCGCTAGCACTTTGGGCAGGAACTTCCGTCCTTTAGAACAAAGCAGGATGTGGGGAGGCTCAAAATGGCAGTCAGACTCTTCTCTTTGTGAGAAAAAGGAGGGTGGGTGTAAAGATTGAGCCTTAGGAGGGTTTCTGTCCTGTGGATTCTATATTGCTGATGAGGACACACACTCAGTTTAGTACATAGTCACTCTTCGTAAGATGTCTTGGTTCCAGTATGCATGTCTAAAATGTCTAAGTTGCTCCGGGATTGTGTTTGTTAAATGTACAACCGCACAAAATGGGCCTTTTCAGACGGTTGCAGAAGTTTCTATTTTCAGATGTCATGTCTGATAGTAAATTGGTCATACTGATACTGGTCAAAATGATTTTAAAATCAGTTTCTACACACAATTGCAAAAGCCTTGCACATGTCCTGAATATACAAATGGGCTGCCCCAGTTGCCCACAAGTAAGCTGAATTGAACATGCAGTTGCACACACAGTTGTGAAATTTTGCATATTATTAGACTTGGTCATCTGTGATCAAACAGTGGCAGCAGAGCAGTCAGTGTGAAGGGTGCTTTTTTCATAGCACCCGAAAATGTGCGTGATGCCCCATCTTTTTTGCATCACTTCATGTTCCGACCATACTAATAGTAATTTCTCCAGTTGACGAATAACTAGGTATTTGCCCAAGCCCAAAATTAGTTGCTCTGTTTGTTTTTAGGTCATGGCTCTGTTTCTGAAACGGCAGAGAAAGCTGTAGAAATTCATAAAATTGAATTGTCTTTTATTAAGAAATGTAAATGCTCAACACTGGTATTGTGTTCATAATTAGAGTTATGTGACGATCGACATTGGTTTGTTCACAACAGTACTCAAAAACGGAATAACGGATATGGATGAAATTTTCAGGGAAGGTCAGAAATGACACAAGGACCAAGTGATTCGATTTTGGCAATGATACGGCTTATAGTCTGGATCCATGGACTTGTTAAATGTTTCCCTATATTGCAAGATAGCGTCACAGCGATAGCGTCACTGAAATGATGACAAGTGAATGCTACAACAGCTGCCTGCAGTCACATGATTGCAATCCTACAGCAAATCGACCACAAACCGTTTAAAGATTTCATCCATCCGAAATCAGATGACTGAGCACAGAATTGTTGAGTTTTGTTTTTCAGTTCTCTATCTCACCAGCATCTAACAAAACATATATTAATAATACCAACAGTCTAAATAAGTTTATTATTTTATACTTAATGTTTTTTTTCAGCATTTTATGCGTATAAAAATGTGAGTGACCAGCACTCAGCTGTGTGCCTGAATCCACCCTGTGTTTACTCATATCGGCACCAGAGCAGTAGATGCTGCTTTGCTGATGTGCTGCTACCACTGCACCTTCTGTGTAGTTACTGTTTTAAGACACTGAAGCGCTGGCGTGCTATCAAAGGGGATAAAATGCAGAACACAAATGTCAGTGTTTTACTGTACCATTTTAATCTGCATTTGTGAGTATAAATGAAAGGTATTCATAATCAACTTGAAGTGACCATTAAAACAGCGGTGCAATTATTCTAATTTTAGATATGCACAAAATACCTTTTCTCTCTCTGTCAACACTGAGGATGCAGCCATCTTGTTTGACTAAACACATGTGGAATTAGAAAAAAAACAACCTGGGACTTTGTGTTCATTTTAATTGTGAGTGATGAAGCTGCAGGTTCTGGCTAACCCTGCTAGCATGTTAAAGCTGAATGACAACTGGTGCACTGCCAAAATGTTCTATGTGGAATTCATGCTGCAGAATATCAGTTCAGGGAATGCTAGTACATACACATAAATAGACCTTTGTGGTTGAGTTAGGCTTATACAGAACTGATAGTCATGTGCTGACTGGTTTGCTACAGATGAACGTATTTTTACACCTCTACCAAAACATTTATTTTTCTTACTGCATAATCTTGAAGAGAATAGTTTAGGTGACTAGATTAGACTAAATAATGTGGGCAAACGGAGGAAAAATGCGGGAGTGGTTCAGCTTTGTTTCTCATAGGCAAGTTTTAGAAGTGTAAGAATTGTCCTTCTGAAATCTATGTCAGGCACTTCAACAGCTGAGTGTGACAGTCACTTGAAAGTATATCATGCAATGTTTATTCATGGTGCTGTTGCTCAGTTCGAGCTATTATTCATGCTAGTTTGTACTTTACACTTTAAAACCAAAAAAAAATCAGTACTTTATTGGGACTTCAGTGACACTTAATTTTCCTGTCATTACAAAAAATGAATTGTTGTCTTGCAGTTCCCATGAAATCAAAGTCAGTGTTTGAGCCACCTATATGCCCCTAGTGGGCCCAACAATGAGTTAGTCTTACTGGCATTTACAGTTTGTCATTCACTGGAAAATGATTTTAAAAAGTGTTGAAGACTCCTCTTGTACTCAAAGGTATAGACTAATTTTGTGTCTGACTATTACCGATTGACACAGGAATTAGGAAGCAACAATGGGTGGTTGTGTGTTCTTGGTTGTGCTCAGCTCCCTCCCTTTGTCTGTAAGCACCGCAGGCTATTGCGATTGTGGCGACAATAAATCCTCGACAACAGAGAGCAGCCTGTTCTCGCTCGTGCCTGGTTTTCATATTAAGCTAGTAGGTAGTTTCCCTGGTTAGAAAAACAAAAGGCAGCCAATGTGGATCAGGCAAGTGAAGCTGACCAATCAGAAGACTGGACTCCTGCTTTTACAGAAATCCTAGCTCTCCGTTATCTGTTTCATGGCAACTTTAAAAGCAGTGATCAAGTCGAGAGCTGCTCGGTTAAATATAAGACACATCTAATGGAGACACTGTACATCTTTGTGGTTGATTGTATTATAATCTTCCTGAGAAATTTTCTAGTTTTGCTTTGTTTGGGGCAGGTTTTATGATTTAATGTGTCTTGTAAGTGAGGGCTCTTGTTCCTTGATATGTTATCCGGGTTAAGTGAAGATTGAATGAATTAGTAAGTGGTACTAAGTGATTTTATTTCCCATGGGGTAAAGACATGGACTCATTCCATGTTGTACAATGTTTCATGAACCGAATGCGTTTCCCTGCTTTTGCAGTGCTTCTTCGGGGGAGGAGGTGGTAGGGGTGCACCTCAGCACTATCCCAAGACTGTCGGCAACAGGTTTGTTTCATTTCCTCAATAGTAATATGCACCAGTGACTATTGGTTGGACTTTCCTATTACAGAACAAGTGGACTATGTCTTGATTTGAATATCCAGAAGTCCTGTAACATGTTTGTCAGCTGCATGTAGTGTATGTGTGTTTACTAACAGGGGTAGGCTGGGATCATTTTACAAATAGACTGGTCTGTAACATTATAAACAAATACTGTTTTGACTGCTTGTGATGAGAGACTCTTATACCCGACAGTGGAATTTTAATTTAAGTAAACAGTAAGATGAGGTTCATCTTCCTCTAACTTTACTGGTAAAGCAGCATTTGTAATGAGTGTGCTGTCACTTGTACAATAAGTATTGCTTTATTTTTAGGTTTTATGCTCGTACTATTGGAAGGACATTTGTGTATTCCTCTCTACAAACCACAATGTCATCAGATTCTGTGCCAAATCACTGTTTCTTTCTCTGTAATTTTACAGCGAGTTCCTGGGGAAAACCCCAGGGCAAAGCGTTCAGAGATGGGTTCCTTCACGAAGCACTAGACGAGATGTCAACTCCAGCAACGAAAAAGAGCGCCACGATGCAATCTTCAGGAAAGTGAGGGGGTAGGTTCCTGTCCCTATGCATATTTAAAGATTTGATTGTCTTTCCCTAGGGACAAAGCATTTTTTGCTCCTTCCTAGACTTTTCAGCCAGTCTTGCATAGAAATGGTATGCAGGAGTTTTGATCTCTTATGGCTCAAAGATTGTGCTTAAGGTTTGTGCGTGTGGTGCTTAAACTGTTTTAACTGTGTGCAGACTTTATTTTTTAAATTGCAAAACCCATCTCAGCAGATTATTTTTTTATTATTGCTTTAGAAACCAGTGAACCTGTAAATGTTTTAACCATATTCCTGTAATTTGGAGCATTATCTTGAACAAAGTTGCAAAGACTTGGGGTGAGGTTTTGACAACAGCAAAAATAAAGAAGCTGTTAGAGAATCATAGCTCCTTTTATGCAGTCTTCTACTGAAGCTATTAAAGACCAGTTTGGGAGATCAGGAACTTTATTAGTTGTGTTTTGAATGCTTCTGTGTTGCCCATGGTTCATTTATTCTTCATTTGCAGATAGTTCAATAGTGACAAAGTGTTTAATTGTGTAGGACTGCAGTCATTACGATGGTATGTGCTTTGCTAACGGCACTTAAGCCCTGCTTCCTCCAGATCAGGTGATGTTTACAAGTACAAAAGATGAAGCGACTACAGTGTTTCCTTTGAGAATGTAGGCCTGCTGGGGCGTACCACAGCAGTCAGACTCAGGGAAATATCAAACTACAGCATATAATTGCTTTATACAACAATTTTAAAAAAGTATTTATAAAAAATTCAAGATGAATTGTGCTCATGCTGAAGTGTCCCTATAATAAAATTGCATGTCTTCACATTATACCCCTTCTTGATAACATTATGTGATGTATCATCTTGATCTTGACTTCCCACTCTGGCTGTTTCTCCCTTCACACTGATTTTGTTTTTCTAGCATACTAAACAAACTCACGCCTGAGAAGTTTGACAAGCTATGCCTTGAGCTCCTGAATGTGGGCGTAGATTCAAAACTCGTCCTTAAAGGAATCATCTTGCTGGTAAGCATCCATTTTTTACTTTTCGGTACTCTGCTAAATGGAAATGCATTCAGCCATACTTGGCAGACTGCTCTGAGTGACTCATACCCAAACACTACATGTTTTAATGACCTCATTGGTCCCACTCTGGTTTGTGCCTCCTGCGTCTGTGGTTCAGATTGTAGACAAAGCCCTAGAAGAGCCGAAGTATAGCTCGCTCTATGCTCAGCTATGTCTGCGCTTGGCAGAGGACGCACCAAACTTTGATGGCCCTTCATCTGAGATCCAAACATCCCAAAAGCAGAGCACAGTGAGTGCGACTATCCTGTCTAGAAATTTGTAAACACTTCTGAGCCTGCAATAGATTTTCTCTGTTTTTATAATGTGCCATTTGTTTTCTTTTTGAGCAGGCAATAATAAAGCTGTTTGAGCCACTCTACTTTTGATAAAGGAAAATCATTTTTATTTAATGCTTTCATTAAAAAAACTCATTCCTTGTTGTTGTATGTCTGACCAGTGGCTGCTTTTGTTCCTATTGTAGACCTTCAGAAGACTGCTGATTTCCAAGCTTCAAGATGAATTTGAAAACCGCACCAGAAATGTTGAAAGTAAGTCTTCATCTTAAAGGGGTGCTTGTGGGTGATGTTGCTTTTTACCATCACCTGTTCACTACTAACATCTCTCTTTCCTTGTCAGTCTATGACAAACATGACAACCCTCTTACTTCTGAGGAAGAGGAGCAGCGTGCCATTGCCAAGATCAAGATGCTTGGCAACATTAAATTCATCGGGGAACTTGGCAAACTCGACCTCATCCATGAATCTATCCTTCATAAGTGCATCAAAACAGTGCGTTTAAACCTCTGTATATTCTCTCTGTTGAAAGTCCCTGTCAGTTTTTACTGCTGAAATCTGACTTTCAATTAAAGAAGTTTTTCACACCTTCAAACCAAACAAGTCTACCTTGTATGACGCCCTGCTTTCTGTTTCTCTTCAATGTTTTCTAAAGCTTCTGGAAAAGAAGAAGAGAGTCCAGCTTAAGGATATGGGGGAGGATCTGGAATGCCTCTGTCAGATAATGAGAACGGTGGGGCCGAGACTCGACCATGAGAAAGCAAAGGTAACTGCTATTATACAATATGGCCAGATCTCTAAGGTATTGGTACCAAAGAATGAACAGCATGTCAAATTCAACAGGAGAACATTTCTTGGTAAAACCTATTCATAGGTCAGCCAGTTACTTCTGCATTAAACTGCAGAAACCCTAAAATCTTTAGAACAGAATCTGAAATGTTACCAGATAAACAGAAACCAAACTAATTACTCTGAGCTTATTTGTTTTGTTTTTACTTTGCCACCTCTTTGCACTGTTCCTTTGTGGACCTGGCTTGGTCAACTGTGTCATTTCAGGTCCTGGCTTAGCTCACCATCTGGCCTCACCTAATGCCCCAGTTGACTCTCAGCCAATGCTAATGTAAATCCTGCTGTAAAACTATGCACAGACTGACAGCCTGTGTGTATTCTGCTGTAAAACTGTGCGTACAGGCTGCTGTTGCTCACACCTACCTTCCGCTCTCCGTCCTTTCACCAGTCTTTAATGGATCAGTACTTTGGCCGTATGCGATCCTTAATGAACAACAAGGAGTTGCCTGCTAGGATCCGCTTCCTGCTGCAAGACACAGTGGAACTGCGAGAAAACAACTGGGTCCCCCGCAAGGCTTTCATCGACAACGGACCAAAGACGATTAACCAGATCCGTCAGGATGCAGTGAAAGTGAGTCCAGTGTTAAAGGGCTTCCATAAATACACTGTGATGCAATAAAAGAACCAGTTTCCTCGTGTTGGCAAGTATCCTGTTTGGAATGTGAGGCAGCAGGACATTGTGCTGGCAATTATGACAAATAGGGAAACAATGTAGTAAAGTTTTTGGATTGTAGATACCATGTAATTTAGTGTACAGCTCTTTAAAAAATATTGTAATGTTAGAAATTTGAGTTGAGCTCTGGGTTTGTTGGCGAATCATTTGACAGGCTTTCTCTCATGTTCTTTTAGGATTTGGGTGTTTTCATCCCAGCACCCATGTCTCAGGGGATGAGGATGGACTTCTTCTTGGAAAGCCCTTTCATGCCCAACAGAATGAAACTGGACAGGGAGACTCTCGGGGGATTGGCTGACATGTTTGGACAAATGCCAGGTGAGCGTTATGCTCTTGGGTCTCCTGAACTTTGTGGCTGCCGCTCATGTTTTTATTTGTATGCTGTAAAAGCCCTTTAAAAAAGTTTCACTTAGCTTAAGGAAAAAGGGTGGTCACCTTGGGGTGTTACTTTTATAAACTAAAATATTTTACTGCTGTGACACACTCTTCCTTTGTGGTAACTGTACCTTCATTTTTATACTTTTTCTCAGGAAGTGGGATTGGAACTGGCCCGGGGGTTATTCAGGACAGGTACTCTCCCACTATGGGACGCCATCGCACCAACCCGCTCTTCAACGGCCACGGGGGCCACATCGCCCCTCCACCGCAGTCACAGTTTGACATGGGGCCCAAGTCTTTTGTTAAGTCCAACCAGGTAATCCTGCTAAACGTTTGCATTAATAGTAGTAGCAGTTTTTAATGAAGATGAACAAAGTACTTCTTTTTAGTTGAATATTTTTTTTACACACCTTAATCCTTCTTTTTGCCCTCGTGACTTTTCAACAGGTTCAGAACCAGCATTTCCTCAACCAGAACCAGAACCACCTGGCCCAGCAGCAGGTCCAGTCTAAGGATATGCCTCCTCGATTCAGCAAGAAAGGACAGCTCAATGCAGACGAGGTAAATGGAGCGAGTTGAGGCTGATTTGCAGGATGTGGGCACAAACATGGACAAACAATTTGTGGTTTGTAGTGTACTAAAAATTCACAGATTTGAATATCATCACAGTTTAACAAGGGTAGAATATCCTTCCCCTTTTACAGTGAAGATATTGCACAAGATTTTTCACACTAGCATTAAGTGACTGTATCCTGCTATCTTAACTGTCAAGTCTTGATGCCCTATGATTATTAAAAGACGCGTTATTCTGAGGAACACATCTGCTACTAGTCTTCCCTCTGCTGTCTACTCCATCTTTAATCTGCTCCATCTTTCCTGTCCTCCCTCCACTTCTACTCTTTTTTCAAACTGGTAGCAGGTCCACTGACTGCGATTATGAGATATGAGGGCATTGCATGTAGCTTCTGTGTAGATTTAGAATTTTATTAAGCCAGAGACTAATCCTATTGTGTACTCTCTATTTTTGATACCTCCCGGTCCTGCAGATCAGCCTCAGGCCTGCTCAGTCATTCCTCCTCAATAAGAACCAGGTGCCCAAGCTCCAGCCCCAGATCCCCACCATGATGCCTCCTAGTGCCCAGCCTCCACGCACTCAAACCCCTCCTCTGGGACAGGTAAGAGGCCTCCCCTAGCATAAATGTAGATATGAGATTAGATCACAGTTTAAGAAGATGGATAAAATGCCATGATTTGATTGTGAACTGTGTCTGAAATAATGACATAACCTTTGCCCTCAGCCTCCACAGCTTGGCCTCAAGACCAACCCTCCACCCATTCAAGAGAAACCTCAGAAGACCAACAAGAAACCACCTCCTGCCAAGGAGGAGCTTCTTAAGATGACGGTAGGCAAAATAATAGCATTTGCAGCTGCAGCTGTTCCAGTCCACCACACTTGAGAAGGCTATGTAAAATCCCCAAGGATAAATCAGAAGACTGTCACATTACCACAGTGTACTCTAAGCTGGCTTTCAAAGTGTGTTTGTTACTCACACACACTCAGTGTTGCTTAGATTTAATCATAATTGCAATGCATTTTCTCCATTCATACGGTTTATTTCACTGCTTTCACTCATTCCGTGGTTTGCTGTTTTTATGGAACTGTTACTCCATTTATCATTTGCATTTGTAGTAGAGGTTGACACAAGATGCACTGAGTTCGTGTGTTATGTTTAGTGATCAGAATGTCCGTCCCTCATGTCTGTGCACTTGAATCCTTTCTTTAGGAGGCAATTATGACTGAGTACTTCAACACTAAGAACCTGACTGAGGCTGTGAGCGGCGTGCGAGAGATGAGGGCTCCGAAGCATTTCTTGCCAGAGATGCTCAGTAAGATCATTGTGTGTTCTCTGGATCGTCCTGATGAGGACAAAGAGCATGCCAGCACTCTGATTCACACGCTGCGCACTGAGGGACTCATCACTGGAGAGAACTTCATGCAGGTATTTGCAGCTACTGCATACATTTACATGTACAGAGAAAATGCTCCTAGCACAGAATTCAGTTTTCTATGAAAAGATGGTCGTGTTTCAGTCACTCTGAAAATTAGTCTTAAGTAATGCCTACGGAGTTTGACAAAAGGAGGCATGAAAAAAAATCACCTTTTAAATCTGACATTTCAAAATTGCAGTCAATTGCCCACAGAGGATGCTGTAATTAGTTGTGACATAATTTGTCACTGATGAACCCAGAGGGGGTAGAATCATTACGAGTCATGCTTTGGCATTTTGTCCCATACCCTCAGGCTTTCCTCAACGTCCTGGACCAGTGCCCTAAGATCGAGTTGGACGTGCCCCTGGTGAAGTCCTATCTGGCCCAGTTTGCGGCTCGGGCCATCATCGCAGAGCTGGTGAGCGTGGCGGAGCTGGCTCACCCCCTGGAGAACGGCACCCACTTCCCCCTCTTCCTGCTCTGCCTGCAACAGACGGCCAAGCTGAAGGACCGGGAGTGGCTCACCGACCTCTTCCAGCAGAGCAAGGTCAACATGCAAAAGATGCTTCCAGGTATGTCCCTCTGTCTCACCGCCACACACCTTACCTACTCCCAGCTCCATCTCTGCTTCTATCAAATTTAATGCTTCCCTGAGCCACTGGTGTCATGGTAAGGAGTGTTTAGGTTCCACTAGAGGTCTTCGGTATTTGTTTTTACATACCATAGTGCCTTTCCAGCATTTCACCAGATTATACAGTACAAATGAATAAATGCATGTCTACAGACATTGTTAGCACACATTACAGTAGCTTACAGTGTAGTGTATAGCAGCAGTTACTCAGACAAGTCCTGATGGATCACTTCTGTCCTTTATTTTGTTGTAGCACTGTGAATGATGTTAAATCCCGCTAACAACTCAATGACTAGACTGCCAATCATTTCTACTAGGGCTGGACCCGAATATCTAAATAGTCGGTCGTGACAGTGGTGTCCGAGTATTTGTTGTGAGATCTGAATATCATACCCCAACGGATGATGTTGTGCGATCGATATTCGTCTCATCAATTCGTCCGACATCGGATATTACAAGATGAACCGATCCTAATAATCAGCTCCTGTCCATCTATCGACAATCTCCAAAACCTGTCGTCAATAATCGGACCAAATATCCCGAGCCCAGAAACTGCTATTGGGTCCAGCCCTAATTTCTATCCACTAGCAGGTTCTCTGCTACTTTTTCATCCCTTTATACCCTTTGGTCTGTTGTAACAAACTCACTGTATTTTCTGATTCACAATTATTTCCATAAGTTCCAAGCTTATGGGAGTTTTGGCTGAATATGATAGCAAATGAATCTACACAAATAGAAAAGGCTTTAACAGTTGGTTGTAGATACGTTTTCAATGGGTCCTTCTTTAGTGTGGTTAGGAATTTTCAGGGCAGTTGTTTCTCAGTGTTGAATTTACATTCAGCCGATGCAGACATGCTAATATTTGTGGGCCATTCTGAACCACTTATACTGCCACTGATAGTTTGAAGAGTTTTGCATGTCTGATCTGCATCAGCTCAGCTGTCTGCCTGTTTCTCCATTTGGCTGTATCTTGGCTGACCTCCAGTGGTGTGTGTTGTGCACTACAGTCAGTCGTCTTCAGACAATGTCGGTTTGAAAGAACAAAAAGGAAATGTTTTGACTCTATAGAAAGAATCCTCTTCTAAATCTTTAAATACTGTGGTCCACCTTAAAACCACAACCCCACCCAACCCTGGAATCACATCAGAAACCTAGCCATCAGCATTTTGACCCCTCTGAATAATTGACTTCTTCCTCATGGCAGAAATTGATCAGAACAAGGACCGCATGCTGGAGATCCTGGAGGGGAAGGGCCTGAGCTTCCTGTTCCCTCTGCTCAAACTGGAGAAGGAGCTGCTGAAGCAGATAAAGGCAGACCCCTCTCCACAGTCCATCTACAAGTGGATTAAAGACAATATCTCGCCCAAGCTTCACACCGATAAAGGCTTTGTCAACATCCTCATGACCAGGTAGATTTACTGATTATTTGTGTTTGCTAGAGCTCAAACAGTACGTGAAACTCTTCATCTTTAGGAACTGTTAACACCAAGTTTCTGAATCTGTATTTACTCAGATTTATCCTCATGTATGCCTCAAACATCACAAATCTGCAGCAGAATCTGTTAACTGAAGAGAAAATGTCTAATTTGGTTGTTCATAAAAACATTTAAGTCATCAAACTTAAATGAACACCTGTAACGTTGGCGAGCTAGCGTTAGCGCGACGAGCTAACTGGTGCTACAGGCTGCTGCTGGCAGTTCTATGTTGTGGCACACGAGCCGTTCCACTCCAAACAAGGCACACTTTCTCCGGCGCTGCCTGCTTTACGTTTAGACATCTTCTCCGCAGCGATCGCACGCTAAATCCGCCGAGTATTCCCAGGAAAACAGCGAGCGGTCATTGTATCAGCATAGCAACTCCTATCATCGTGTTTGTTCAGCTTTTAGTCATATTCAGTAATAAATGACACCAGTATCTGATCAAAACCTGATACAGACGGTTTTGTTTAGTGGTCTCTGTCACTGTAAATACAGAAGAGTTTCATGTCCATCACACGCATGTGTATATACGTTTCTTTGTATTAATACAAGGAAATGCTTTCTAATCACTGACTTAGGTCTGTCATGTAACTAACCTGGGTCATGGTGTTTTCCCAGTTTCCTCCAGTACATCTCCCAGGAGCTGTGCGTGGCGGAGGGCGATGAGCAGCTGGCAGCCCCCTCCAAAGAGCAGCTGGAGCAGGAGAAGCAGCTGCTGCTGGCCTTCAAGCCCGTTATGCAGAAGTTCCTGCACGACCATACCGAGCTGCAGGTCAGCGCCCTGTACGCCTTGCAGGTGCACTGCAATGCCAACGGGTTCCCTAAAGGTACAGCACCCCCACGTTTTGGACAGCCTACTAATATATTTGGCTTATGAACTAATTGCAAAATATTAAAATTTTAATATTTGCTGATAAGCAGCAAGAAATTGGAGTGTAAGGATGTTAAAAATGATCCTTGTCATGATTCTTAGTCAAATGCTCAAAGTAAAATATGAATATTGACTAGTTTCACATTATTGCACATTTATACCGTATGTGTTTTTTTTGTTTGTTTTTTTTACAACAAGGCATGCTACTGCGCTACTTTGTCAACTTCTACGACATGGAGATCATTGAAGAAGAAGCCTTCCTTGCATGGAAAGAAGATATTACCCAAGAATTCCCTGGAAAAGGAAAAGCTTTATTCCAGGTACAGTGATGTAGTTTATTTCAGTAGAGAGAAAGAAGCCACAGTTTAGCACACTCAAACTTTAGCTCCTTAACATTAGAATGATTTTATATTGTATCATTTTGCCAGTGTTTATGCATGATTTGACTTGTACCTCCTGGCAGGTAAACCAGTGGCTCACCTGGCTGGAGACGGCGGAGGAGGAGGAGTCCGAGGACGACGCAGACTGAGAAACCACGCAGAAGCATCATGGCGTAGATCGACCTTATCTTATTATTAGACTCGCCTTTCCTTTATTAAACTCCATGCTTAATTTCACCACTACCACGTGGCACTCAGCTGCTTCTGTCTTGCAAATATAAACCGAAAGCTTGTACCTATAGGGCCTCATGTGCTACCACCCGCACCGTGATGTTAGGCTGAGAAGCGCCGTGTGATCTGTTGCCTAATGGATGTTTGATTTTTGAATCTGTGTCCTGATCAGCTACATGAATTCTTGAAGTCTAGAGTGGCTCAACCATGTGTTTCTTTGTTTTTGCTCTGTTAGGTTTGTAACTCCTTTTTTCCACTGTATTGCATGTTTTTTTTTTTTTTCATTTCCACTCAATTTTTACTGATTTAAACCTCCCCATTAGGAAACAGCTTTATTTAAAGCTGTGTAGGATTCGCCCCGAAATCAGTGAAATTTGTGATGATCTTTGCTAATGCTAGCTAATAGCATACAACCATTAACAAAGGGTCTTGGCGGTGAGCGGCTTTGTGATCTTCTGTGAAGGCCCGGCCTGGATTTCCTTCCATCGCGCTGTGATGCAGTGCTTAAAAACAGCAGAGAAAAGGCAGCAGAGAGGTCCATATAGTGAAAATCAAGACAATATGTGACTTTCTGCCTTTGTTTTAGAAAGTGTGAATGTCAACAGGCCTACTGAAGTGAGAATGAAGCAAAGCTGGCAAACATTTCATAACAAATTAAGGTGTGTGCTTAGTCAACCAATGCTCACTAAAAACTTGTTCCATTTTTTTTTTTAAATAAAAGTGCTCTTCATAGTTGCTGATGATGAGCATCTTCTTTTTTTTTTTTTTTAATCATTTCTCCTTTGGGAGATTTCTCCCTTTTGTAATCTGTACCTCTTTGTTGTCTTTTATTACATGAGTGGTTGCAATACTCATCCTCCTCCAAATGTTACAATATTTTAAAACGACTGTAATCATTGGTGTGCCGCCGTAACATTTCAAAGTTGCCTGTGTTTCTACCTCTTAGTTAGATGGGCTTTTTGTTTTGTGCTGGGATTTTTAAAATCTACTAAGAAGAATCTAGAGCAGGAGCAAATGCTGAAGTGTTTGATTTAGTCCTGGCCTAATTGCACAGTAAATTTATTGAAGCAGAAGTTTCCAGTGAAGCTTCACATGGTTTACAAGTATTAATATTAAGAAGGAAAGAAAGGCTTGTTTTATGAATTCGGCAGCTCTTCTTTGAGAAGTGTACCTGTTAAAAGGTGGAGTCTCTGCGTTTTGTCGCTCCATAGTTTGGAGCGGCAGTTTGAATGTGGCCTCTTTTGAATTAGAAGTTTCAAAATGAGCAATTTAAAGAAGTATCGGTTAAATTGACAATATAAAAACAAAATGGATTGTTTCCCCCTAAAGTGTAAGTGCTAAACAAATGATTAACATCAAGTTTTAAGAATCGTGCTCACAAGCCATGTTTATGTATAAGGCAATGGATTTGAATCTTATTGTAAGGTATTCATAAATATTGTGCACCTCTATTGCTTTAATGTCAATAAAGTCCAGTACATGAGCACCAGTGCTATTTTTCACTTTATTTACGCTGCTTTTCTTCACATATTCCAACCCTGCAACAAAACGCTTAACACTATGGTACACTAACGTCTGAGATGAAAACCAAACGAGTTTCAGTCTGGTGGTTGGTGAGCAGCTCGGCCAAAGAGCCCACGGATTCATTCTTGATCTGTCGGGATCCAGAAGTATTCCACCACCTTCCTGCTTCTGCGAGTAGGGGCCGAGTCGGGTCGCTCCCCTCCGACGGCAGGCAGCTCATCAAAGTGACTTGGACCGAGATCCCTTCCCATGTGTGGGGCAGAGACCCTGAACATGGTCCTGAGAAAAGAAATTAAAGTTGGAGACCAGTTTGGGAGAATGAAAAAAGATTCTAACTCGTATTTAAAAGTGTCTAGTAGCACCTACTCTAAACTGTTAAATTGCAACATCCAAAATCTAATCATCCACATTTTCAATTTGTGTAGATGCTTTCAAATGCTGAATAATTCTGTTGAATGTGTATTATCTACAGCATAATGTGAGGTGGCAATGTACTGGACTTTACTTTTAGAAGTGTTTCTAATATTTTGTCTACCTGCTTCACATGCATTGTGGGATGGATCACAATTCCAATTTTAAGTAAACTCAGCAACTTTTTATTGTGCAGTTTCATGTTTAAAAACATATTTTAAGAAACATATTTTTGAATCATTAATGCCTACTATTCTATGGTATTTATTAGAATTTAAGTGGTGATATTTGAAAGACAGCTGTTGCGATTTTGCAATGTTTCACAAAACTCCAAAAATGAAAAAAAATGTTTTCTTGATCAGGAGCAACATTTTAAAAGGAAGAGTAAAGAAACATCTACATCAGTTAAACCCCTGCTTGAGTTTCAGTGGGTTTTGATCTCTTCTCAGGGATAGTTTTACTATTTGTCTTTTGAGGCCATCATGTGCAAACAGCTGCTCCTGCAAGTGTGATCACCATTAGAGCTGTGAGGCCCCCTGGTGGCCACAGGACAGACAGCAGTTTACCTGGACGGACTCCTCTCAGGCTCCTCAGGACTGGACTCTGGAGTAGAAATGTACACAGGATCTCCCTCCTGAGCAAAACAAATAAATGTGATAAGACATGAAGAGGAGACACAATGTTGGTGTGAGGTCAAAAGCTTTTGTTTTTAGTCTACAAACACAATGACTAAAAGACAAATCCATCCATTATCTATACACCACTCAATCCTCATTAGGGTCACGGAGGGGCTGGAGTCTATCCCAGCTGACTTAGGGCAAAGGCAGGAGACACCCTGGACAATGACACACCTTCACACCTATGGGCAATTTCGAGTTACCAGTTAACCTCAGCATGTTTTGGACTGTGGGAGGAAGCCCATGCATATGCAGGGAGAACATGCAAACTCTATGCAGAAAGATCCCAGGAATCAGCACACCAGGGATCTTCTAGCTGCAAAGCGAAAGCACTAACCACCGATCCACTGTGCAGCCCCTTAAAGAGACATCTAAATGAAATACAATAAAATAAAAAGATAGACCAAAAAGAAATGAAGTCAGAGTGTCGATCTTTACTTGAATCAAATGCCATGAAGAAGAGGCTGCAACCTCAAAGTTTCCAGAGTGGGCAGCTCTTACATGGGAGATAAAGTCTTCCTCAGATTATTAGCAGCTTGATCACCTCCAATTTTGTGACTGAATCTCAGAAATATTCAAGAGCATCTCCTGGTCAACCACAGTGCTCTAATCCAGGTATGACGATGGAAGAGGTTCGCGAATTAAAGCAGCACCAACAAATTTCAAAAATTAAAAACAAGCTAATAAACCCTTAACATCATTCTTGAAAGCGACTGTAAGCCAGTGAAGAGAGACCAGTACTGGTGTTTTATAATCACTTTCTTTTTCCTGTTCGAAGGCAAACAGCTACATCTTGTAGCAGCTGTAGATGCTGAACAGATGACTGCACTATGCCCACAATACTTATTCCAGCTGAGTATAATAAAGGTATGAGTGACTTTCTCAAAGTCTTTGTGGAAAAGATCAGTTTTATCTTGGCTAAAAGACTTAAGTTAAAAAAAGAAAAAGTTAGTCTTGACCACTGAGCTGGTGTGTCAAATTTGAAGAAGCTGTCAAGGATCACTCCGAGTTTTTCCACAAAAGACTGACTGCATGAAGCCAAGACTAAGAGTGTTGTCAGGGTCATACAAAAAGTCCAGTAGACCAAAACTTCTCATTTTCTGGATGTTGAAAGTTAGCATAGAAATTTATTGCTCAACTGCACTTACCTGGCACTTGCTCTAAGAACATAATTGTAAAATCAACTCACCGTGAAGTTTCTTGGGTTGCCATCTGGATTTTTCAGGATTTTAACCCTCTGATCACTTTCAGTCATGCACAGGAAGTAGCTCTTAATGTTGGCTTGACACTGTTGAGAAAAATAAATGTGATCCAGTCAACAGATGCAAAAACAGATTCTAATAATACATTAAAGACGTGTTTATTTTCTGAGTATGAACACTATTATCACAGCATGTCCTTCAGCCATGTTGAATGAAAGTCACTGGAAACAGATGTCTCTAAACCCAGCCTGTGTCATTGTTGCATGTTGTACTTTACAAGACCGAAATAACCATTTGGACACGAGAACACCAGAGTAAATTGCTTTGTCTGTTCTGTGGTGGTGAGAACTAATTCCCCCTGCCACACTCACCACTGCGATCTGTATAAATTGATGAGGGGGCCTTCCCTTCACACCAGGTGGCTTTACCACTGGTTCTTCACCTTCTCTTCTTCACCTCACCCATAATTCATATCACACTCCAGTGAATGCATCAAACTCATCATTAGGGCTGGACCCGAATATCCCGAATATTCGTTTGCTACGGCACTATCCGGATATTAATTTGGCATCCGAATATTCCGCCCCCCCCCCCCCCCCCCCCCGCCGCTGTCGGACGTCACCGGGCGGAAAGAATATGCAGCGTTATTGTCTTCCCTCCGCCTTCGGCCCACATCGGCTCATCTCGTCCTGTGATCACATAAACATATACACATATGTCTATAACATATACGAACCACACGAACGGATCCGAATATTCGGCCTGTCTCCGCCATCTCCGGCGCCACCACTCGCCCCCCCGGTCGGACGTTACGGGGCGGAACGAATATCCGGATATTCGTCTTTAATAGGTCACGAATATTCAGAGGCCAGAAACCACTATTCGGGCCAGCCCTACTCATCATCCCCAATATTTCTACTGTTTTTGGCCATAACTCCTTTCACTTTGCAGCATCTAATGACTGGAACACCCTCAAACTTGCAACTTCAAGCTTAAACTCCAACAGACTGTAGTCGACAGTTGCAGCTGCTGATCACTGCGGACCTTACATACCGTTCAAAAGTTTGGGGTCACCCAGACAATTTCATGTTTTCCATGGAAACTTACGCTTGTATTCATGTGCTAACATAATTTCACAAGTGTTTTCTAATCATCAATTACCCTTTCAGCACCATTAACTAACACAATGTAGCAATAGAATACTGGAGTGATGGTTGCTGGAAATGGGCCTCTGTACCTCTGTGTAGATACAGTGGTATGTAAAAGTATGTAAAAGGCACCCCTGTTAATTTTCAAGATTTTCCTTTATAAATCACTGGTTGTTCGGATCAGCAGACGAACACAGTGATATTTGAGAAGTGAATTGAAGTTTATAGGATTTACAGAAAGTGGGCAATAATTATTTAAACAAAAGTAGGCAGGTGCATAAATTTGGGCACCCTTGTTGTTTTATTGATTTGAATGCCTTTAGCACTAATTATTGGAACACAAAATTTGTTTGGTAAGCTCATTGACCCTTGACCTGCATACACAGGTGGAGCCAATCATGAGAAAGGGTATTTAAGGTGACCAATTGCAAGTTGTTCTCCTCTTTGCATCTTCTCTGAAGAGTGGCAACATGGGAGCCTCAAAACAACTGTCAGATGACCTGAAAGCAAAGGTTGTTCAACATCATGGTTTAGGGGAAGGATACAAAAAGCTAGCTCAGAGATTTCAGCTGTCAGTTTCCACTGTGAGGAACATGGTGAGGAAATGGAAGACCACAGGCACAGTTCTAGTTAAGGCCCAGAGTGGCAGGCCAAGAAAAATCTCAGATAAGCAGAGGCGAAGGATGGTGAGAACAGTCAAACTCAACCCACAGACCAGCTCCAAAGACCTACAACATGATCTTGCTGCAGATGGTGTCACTGTGCATCGTTCAACTGTTCAGCGCACTTTGCACAATGGGATGCTGTATGGGACAGTAATGCGGAAGAAGCCTTTTCTGCGCACATGCCACAAACAGAGTCACTTGAGGTATGCTAAAGCACGTTTGGACAAGTCAGCTTCATTTTGGAATAAGGTGCTGTGGACTGATGAAACTAAAATTGAGTTATTTGGACATAACAAGGGGCGGTATGCATGGCGGATGAAGAACACAGCATTCCAAGATAAACACTTGCTACACTTGCTCCGGGGAAACCTGTTGACCAGCCCCACTAGACACCGGTCAACCGGGACAGTGTCCGGTATGCCAGATGGCCAGTCCACCCCTGCTGTGGGGATGTGTGGCTAGTGCAGGTACTGGCAATCTTGTTAAAGTTGAGGGTCGCATGGATTCCAGTCAGTATCAGCAGATTCTTGCCAACAATGTTCAAGAATCAGTGACAAAGTTGAAGTTGCACCGGGGCTGGATATTTCAACAAGACAATGACCGTAAACGCTGCTCAAATTCTACTCAGGCATTCATCCAGAGGAACGAGTACAACGCTCTGGAATGGCCATCTCAGTCCCCAGACCTGAATATTATTGAAAATCTGTGGTGTGATTTAAAGCGGGCTGTCCATGCTCAGAAACCATCAAACCTGACTGAACTGGAGATGTTTTGTAAAGAAGAATGGTCAAAAATACCTTCAAACAGAATCCAAACTCTCATGGGAGCTATAAGAAGTGTTTAGAGGCTGTTATTTATGTAAAAGGAGGATCTACTAAATATTGATGTAATTTTTCTGTTGGGGTGCCCAAATTTATCCACCTGTCTACTTTTGTTTAAACAATTATTGCACACTTTCTGTAAATCCTATAAACTTCATTTCACTTCTCATATATCATTGTGTTCGTCTGCTATATGATATATTTAATTGAAATTGCTGATCCGAACAACCAGTCATTTATAAAGGAAAATCTTGAAAATCATCAGGGGTGCCCAAACTTTTGCATACCACTGTATTCCATTAAAAATCAGCCGTTTCCAGCTAGAATAGTCATTTACCGTGTTAACAATGTCTAGATTGTATTTATGGTTAATTTAATGTTATCTTCATTGGGGAAAAAATGCTTTTCTTTCAAAAATAAGGACATTTCTAATTGGACTCAAGCTTTCGAACGGTCGTGTACATGCATACATGCATATACACACACTTTCCTACATGCACATTTTTTTAACACTCACATGGGCCCTACCAGTCAAAAGTTTGGACACACCTTCTCATTTAATGGTTTTTATTTAATTATTTATACATTGTAGATTAATACTGAAGACACCAAAACTGTGAAAGAATACATATGGAATTATGTTGTAAAAAAAAAAGTGTTAATCTGCAGTATTAATCTACAATGTAGAAAGCAATATAAATAAAGAAAAAACATTGAATGAGAAGGTGTGTCCAAACTTTTGGCTGGTGTTTACTTTTGTTCTATGTAATGTTTATATGTCTATTTGTGTCTGTAGTTTACATGTGTATTTGTTCCTGCTGGCACTTCTTGGCCAGGTCTTGTTTGCAAATGAAAACTGGTTCTCAAACATTTGTATCTGGTAAAATAAAGGTCAAATAAAAATAAAAATTCCTGCCACATATGCCTTCTTACTGCTTTGTTCTGCCTCAGAGCCTTTAGATCCTCGTGAGCTCGGAGCGTGTTGGCCAGCTCTTGGTGCTTCTCCCTCCAGCTCAGACACTCGGCCGTCCTGTCCTGCCTCTCCTTCTCCGCCAGACGCCTCTCTGCCTCGGCCTCCCGCTGAGCCTGGTTGGCCTTTTTGCTCTCCTCCTCCGACGCCATCGCTCTGCGCCTCGAATTCAGCTCGCTGCAAACAGAATGTAGAAATCACACCCCTGCTCGACCGCAGAGAAACAGCAGAGACTCCATTTGCACACAATTTGACAAAGAGGCCTGAATGTAGTTGAAACTTATTTTGGACCTGTTGTTGACCATATTCTCATTTGCTTTCCCATTCAGTTTTCACATCGTGACGTCTGAGCTGCTGTTGAATTTTTAAAGTGCAATATACTTTAAAATAACAAATGTATATGACTATATAATTTATTCCTGACCTGAGATTAGAATGAAAACCATTTCACTTTCATGTGCAAAAACAGACATAAACCAAAGGCAGCAATCTATTAAAAAAGAAAAATTAATGGTTTTTGATGTAACTGCTATTCAGTCAAGTAGAACATGTTTGGATAAGTTTATCCTAACTATACACATCTGGATTTAGGTACTTTCCATCTTAATTCTCAGAAGAATTACTGGCATGCATGGACACCTCACAGGGACCACCTATACTTGTGTCCACATGAAGATGCACTAGCGTGATTTAATCGGCTTTTAGTGTTATGGGAGTGTAACCTTTTAACATCCACCATGCGTCTGCCCAAAATCTCCCTTTCATCTTTGTTTTACTGTTGTCTCTGGGTACTTGGATTTTACCGTATTGTACCTAAAGAGCTGTTAAATGAAAGGTCATAACTGTGATACCGTGGCAGTACACTGACCTGTGAAAGTGTTGGGTGCTGAGCATTTAGCAAACTCATCTAGAACATACACAAAAATGCCAAAAGAAACTGTGAAAAAGCATGACAGCAAAGATTAAGATGATCAAAATGAGGACCCTCTGCATTCACAACCTCTTTCATCTTCACTGTTATCTGCTTTCAGATAACAGCTTGAACTATGCTTCAGCTTCGGTCGCAAATGCTATTTAGAGGTTATTTTCTTCTAATGATTGAATTGTTTTTCTCAGTATTACACTACTCCTACTAAGTACGGTGCTGCACTGGGTGGTCCAAACTGTTCAAAAAACTTAAAAATATAAGAAATTTCTTCCAGCAGCACAATGTTCCTCCCTCCTCGGACTAAAATTATCACTGCAATGTGATTTCTTCTTGGACTTACATGGTGTGCAGCTTTGCTATATCGCTTCATATAGGCCAAGTGAGTTCACACTAAATTCTTTCTTGATGAGGTGTAACAGTTGCATTTGACAGTCAGCCTTCCTGTATAGCTTCCTATTTTTATAGAAGAAGCAGAGAACAGAACATCCCTGATCGGGCCCGCTTCACAGCTGCCCTTTCTTTCAGTAGCCCACTATCAGGTTCACACTGCTTGGACCGTGTGGGCTTAAAATCAGCAAGCAGTTATCTAACCATTTAAAAAAAAAAAAACGACTTTGACCCATCATTTCCTCTTGTGTTGAATACAGCCATGGCCATAAGTTTGGACACAGCATGACTTCCTATGTCTGTTTTGATGTCTATTACAGAACATAACTAATATTTTTTGACAGCACCAGTAGTCAACAAATCAACAAGGGATATAATATTATCAATAAATTCCAACAATTGGAACAACTTTGTTCCCAAAACATAATATTAGAAGAAAATAACAAAAAAATGCAGTACTTTCACAACCGAATTTGGTAAGAATAACAAAATGACACCAAACTCTTTTGATGTTTTTTTTAAATATGAAACTTAATATAGTTCTCAGGAGTTGTGTACTGTATTGTAAGTGACAATTTTGTGGTATTTTCTAAGATTCACAAGCGTCATGGTACTTGTGTCCAAACTTATGGCCATAGCTGTAATTCAAGCAGATGCAGGTGTGCACCAGAGCTCTATTCTTGGTCCTATTTATTTTTTCTCAAACCTTGCACTCTACTGACTCATTTTAAGGAGTTTCCTGCTCTACAGATAATTATCTTTGTGATGGTTAAGGTTAGGGTAAGGCTCTCGGAAGTGCATTACGCCTATGGATGTCCTCACTAAGATAGAAGTACAAACATGTGTGTGTGTGTGTGTGTGTGTGTGTGTGTGTGTGTGTTTGTTTCTATAAAGGGTTGGGAGGACAGGTTTTCTTAGTTTTCTGCTTTTCTTGTTATGTTTTTAACTGTTGCAAAGCACTTTGTGTTGCATTGTAGTTGTATGAGAAGTGCTATATAAAAAAGAAGTTTGACTGAGTGATTGATTGACCACTGCTGAACATGAACAAGATTGCCCCTTGCAGTGCAGTTCACAAAATCGTAAAGTGCACTTCCATATCTGCTAGGGTTCATGTGATATAAATTTCATCACCCTCCTAGGAGTCCACATACATTCCAAAATTTGTGCTAGTCTATGCTTTAGACTGCTTTAATGCCCTTTTAAGCATCTTTAGGTTTTTTGTTAGTTGTTGTTATATGGATCATTTCAGAATTGGAGGATATTTGGGTTTCAAAATTTTGAAAAATAAACTTTGTTTTTTACAATTTTCTGCTACATATTAATCAATAATAGGTAATAAACTATCAAAGGCATGATTTGTTCAGCTTACACATCAATATATTTTTTCTCTATGTTTTATTTGTTTGCTAACCCTACTCTAATCACAGTAACACGGTTGCAAATCCATGCTAATGTTAGCTTTATCTCAGGAGTAGAAGCTAGATATTTAGCTAGCTGTTACTGCTGAGGAGGACAAACTCACTGATGTAAAAGTAAAGAAGTCACAAGATTTTGCTGCAGCACCAAGATAGCTCAACAGGTGGAGCAGGTGACACATGAACAGGGGCTACAGTCCCTGATGCAGTGGCCTGGGTGATTCCCACTCAGGGCCCTTTGCTACATGTCTACTCCCCATTCTTCTGCCTCTTCACTAACCTGTCAAAAGCCAAAAAAATAATTTCTTATGATGATACTATGCATAACAGGGTTGCATGAGGTAGAGTGGGACGTTCGATCAAGTCTGACAATGTTAGGAAAATATAAAAAATAGAAGAGAGGACATAGCTTTGCTCTACAAATTCCTTTGGAAAACCGATGATGCTAATTCCAGTGTATCATGTGATTTACTGTTGTTTTCTTCTTTTATTGTGATAAAGAGGATATGTAACAGGGTTGTGGGACACATGTTCCATGCATAATAATTAATATTTAAAAGCATTATGTTGATTAAAAAAAATGCTCCCACACTATCAAGCGACATCAATGAAAAAAATATCCCAAAAAAGAGATTTAAATATCATTTTAAGTGTTTTATTTGAGATTCAATTTGGCCATCTGGGGGGTGAGACCAGAAAAATAGCATTTTAGTGGGAACTTCAGACTTAATATTTTTTAAAAATATTTCAAACAATCTTTTTCCTAGTTTTTTTAAAAAAATTTTTTTAGATTTGACCTCAGGACAAGTACATTTACACAACAACTGCATGTTTTAGTATTTTGTACTTGGATTATTTGAAATTTGATGGGTGGGATATAAAATGTTCTCCAATTCTGGAATGACCAGAGGCACAAGTTGGTCCAAAATTCTTCTGCCTGATTAAGCTATCCCTCATGACCAAAATGTAAGTAGAACCGGCATCTATAAGATTTCAGTTAGTGGGGATAGGATATAAAACAACACCCCTGGAAACACAGCCAGGTGCTCGTAAAACGTACCCACCTCTCTTTAATCTGGACATTTTCCTGTGTGATTTGTCTCAGTCTGTGTCGGAGGTCATCTCTGTCTCCCTGCAGGCTCCTGTTCTCCTGCAGCAGAGCCTGTTTCTCTCCAGACAGCCGGTCCAGCTTCAACTTGGTTTCAAAATAGTTCTTCTCAGTTTGTGCCAGTAACAGCTGCAGATCAGTGTGCTGCAGAAGGAGAGGCAGATGTCAGATTAGATGTCACAGGTCGTGATTGGATCATAATCCACTGATAACGTTAGATCCCGTTTATGCCCTGGCTAATTCAGGGGAAATTAATTCCACAAACAGAGAGAGGCATCTCCATTGGAAAACTGCACATAAAGATACTTCCAATCTATTCTGCTTACAGAATTGTCATCTGAAGTTTATTTCCCTGCTTATCATCATGCAATTATGGGGATAAAATAATAACTTACTGTAATTCATATAATTATATAATCTATTTAATTAATGTTCTTCCTTAGCACATGATCTGGAGGAAGTTACCACATCATTGTGACCCTGTTATCAATTAACTGATCCCATGTTTAGTTTTATATATTTTAAACCCTCAAGTTCTGGTCTGCACAGTGGTTAGCACTTTCGCCTTGCAGCAAGAAGATCCCCGGTTCAAATCCCGGGCTGGGCCTGGGATCTTTCTGCATGGAGTTTGCATGTTCTCCCTGTGTCTTTGTGGGGTTTCACCAGGTACTCCGGCTTCCTCCCACAGTTCAAAAACATGCTGAGGTTTATTGGTGATTCTAAATTGTCCATAGGTATGAATGTGAGTGTGATTGTTTGTCTGTATATGTAGCCCTGTGACAGACTGGTGACCTGTCCAGGGTGTCCCCTGCCTTCACCCTAAGTCAGCAGGGATAGACTCCATTGCTCCTACGTCCCTAACAAGGATTAAGCGGTGTATAGATAATGGATGGATGGAAGTTCTGGTCTGTGAGGTCTTCTGATTTAAAGAAAAAGTTCACTTTGTACACCACTAACTGTGAAGAGTCAACATCATGACTGAAACCTTTCAGTCTGCCTCAAAGGTCAATTTTATTTCTCAGCTTTAGGATCTACATAATTACTTGTTCAGCCCCAGTGTGTGCTCCAGATCTCTGTTGCTTGCTTATATATTTGTACCTGTTTAAGAAATACACTGTTACCAGTTCCAATTTATTCTTATAGTCAACAAAACCTATAATCGAAACAAAACCAACACTATGTTAGTCCACCCTCAGTGCTTTCTGATTTGAAGACTCCAGCTGACTACGAAAATCTTAAAAACACATCCATCCATCATCTATACACCGCTCAATCCTCATTAGGGTCATGGGAGGCCTTGAGCCTATTACAGCTGATTTAGGGTGAAGGCAGAGCACACTCAAATAATCACACTCACATTCACACCTACAGACAAGTTAGAATCACCAATAACCTCAGCATGTTTTTGGACTGTGGGAGGAAGCTAGAGCACCTGGAGAAAACCCATGCATGCACAGGGATGAACATGCAAACTCCATGCAGAAAGATCTCAGGCCGGGATGAGAACTGGGGATCTTCTCGCTGCAAGGAGACAGTGCTAACCACCAAGACACTGTGCAGCCCCCTGTTACAATCTTGATTTTTTTTTTTAGTTATTTTTTCATCACTGGACGAAAGTTTTTTTTTATCTTGCTTTGAGCTCCGCTTTCAAGTCTACACCAAACTCACCAATAACATCATAAATCATATGTGAAATATCAGACTAAGGTGTTGAAGTTGAAAGAGCATCCAAACGTCCACTGGTTTCTATTGTAGCGTCCCGCAAACCAGGACACAAACCAGGGATGTTTGAGCCGTGAAGCGACAGTGCTAAGCACCCACCACTGTGCAGCCCTCACAAAGACATTCTGCGGCTTATTTTTTTAATAAGTAATCTCCTGAAACATCTGGCAATTATTGTTTTTGCAAATTAACAGCCAAATAGCAGGGAGTAGTGGGACTATTTTCAACAAAGGGGGGGGGGGGACTACAGTACAAAGATCTATTTCTACTTAATGACATGTCACCTATTGTCATAGTGTGGCTCACCGATTAGTGTTTTGTTTTTGGAGGGTTTTTGAACCAGAATGGGGCTTTGAGCACAGAGTTTGAAGAAAATATAAGACTTTTTAAATGCAGAGAGAATGTTTTCATTTTAATTTGGTCTCCATTCATGACATTACTGACAAGAAAAAAAAGCATCCATGGAGTCGTACATTACATTTATCTCTAAAATAAGGATAGGCTCAGTGTTTCCTTACATTGTACACCTCTCACCATGACAAAGTCAAAATGAGGGATCATACATATTACATGGGATACTGCAGCTACACTAGTTGTGGTTTACACTAATTGTTGCCTCTAATTATGTAGCTGTTTCTGGATGAGTATGTCGGTCATTTGATCATTTCTGTGTCGTGTCTGTACCTCCTTTTTAAGCTGCTGCAGTTCTTCGTTCAGGCGTCCCCTGTCAGCCTCGGCTACCTCCTTGTCCCGCTGACATCCGAGGGCCCGGGCCTCGGCCAGGGCCCTGCTCTGTTCTGCCTCTCTTCTGGACTCCTCAGCCTCGTCTGCAGCTCGGGAGCACAGCGTGGCCCTCTGCTGGCTCTGGTACAGCTTCTGCTTCAGCTGATAGAGATCACAAGCAGAGAGGAGGCTGTAGTTATAACAGGCAGTACAGTTTACTGGGGATGGGGGGGCAGGGGCTGAACGCGCTATAAGATTGAAACTTCAATGTTTGTATTTTCACTTTCAATTCAACATTTTTCAATGCCAAAACTTACTGTCAGCATTATGGCTCCATAAGTTTCGTGTTGTGGTGACGGACTGGCTCCGTGCCAAATCAAATTTTCAAAATCATCTGGTGGAACAGATATTATTCCTGACGGGCCAGTTTTGGCCCGCGGGCCGGCAGTTGCCGACCACTGGTATATGACATTGTTGGATACACTACCATTCAAAAGTTTGTCACTTAAAAATGTCCGTACTTTTGAAAAAAAAGCATTTTTTTCAATGAAGATAACATTAAATTAATCAGAAATGCAGTCTAGACATTGTTAATGGGGTTTTTAATGGAATACCTACATAGGGGTACAGAGGCCCATTTCCAGAAATCATCACTCCTGTGTTCTAATGCTACATTGTGGTACCTAATCGGCTGAAAGGCTAAATGATGATTGGAAAACCTTTGTGCAATTAGGTTAGCACATGAATAAAAGTGTCTGAGTGACCCCAAACTTTTGAACAATAGAGCATACGTAAAAGTACTACTTATATTCCCTCTGCCATTATATGAGATTATATGTGAGATTTTTTTTTTTTATTTTGATACTCCTTTCTAGTAGTAAATGGCAATTGAAATTATTTTTCATTTATTTTTTCTTTGGAAAGGGCACCTATTAATAAGACCTCTATCCTCAGTGACGTTTTAGAAAACACTGGTAAATGTCAGGATTGCATTTCCAAAAATTAATATTTCTGCCCTTTAATTTGTTTTAGAAATATCTCTTGCATGTCTTGAACTCCTTAAATATATCTTTCAAGGTGCCCAGTTAAAACAGTTTTTGCAGAATGCACTCTGACAGTTTAAAACATAGAGTCCACTGCCCCATCATCATTTATTAATGATGTATTGCTAGTTTCAATCAGAATAGGCATGATGGAAAATTAAAAAAAACCTCAATTTACCCACGTGAATTGACAGAATATGTTTTAGGTCATATTTAAAAGTGCTATGGGGTCTACTGGGATTGAATGTATGTTAGAAAAAGCTTTTGCATATTGAAGTGTTTATGTTCATATGGTTGTTTTAATGATGATCAATCCTTTAGTACTCAGAACAGTCCGGCGATTGTTTTTTTAAAATCTCTTGACTGATGACCTGTTCCAGACTGTGTCCAGTGCTTGGCTGTAGTACCTCTTTGACTTGAGCCTGCAGCTCCTGGTTCAGGTTCCTGAGATTCCTCATGGTCAGCTCATTCTCTGTGCGCATCATGATCCGCTCCATGTGGATCTCATTTGACAAGTACTTGTTTTCTTTCTTCAGATCTTCACATTCCTGAGGGAGGTTTATGTTGTTAATGAGCTGTGGCATGGAACAAAAGCTGCAGAGTTTTGCTGAAAATGTTGTACGCCATGAAATCATGAATTATTCCATCATAGAAAAGGATAGAATCATTTGGAATCACTTTTGAATACAAATAAGTCTGTTAAGATATTCCTTAAGCTGGACATCAGTGTCTACTTGTTTCACTCAGCAGGTCGTTCATCATCTCTGTCACTTTTAGTGTTTGAGGTTTGATGTTTTGCATTCTAATTTAAGGAATGTTTAAATTTGGACCTTATTAATCTTACACTTAAAGGGCCTTGAACTTGGAAAAAGCAGTTTAAGTAGTTGAGCAGAAAAAAATGCTCATTACAATACACTACCGTTCAAACATTTGGGGTCACTTAGAAATGTCCTTATTTTTGAAAGAAAAGCAATTTTTTCTACGAAGATAACATTAAATTGATCAGAAGTACAATCTAGACATTGTTAATGTGGTAAATGACTATTCTAGGGTACAGAGGCCCATTTCCAGCAACCATCAGTCCTGTGTTCTAATGGTACATTGTGTTAGCTAATGGAATTGAAAGGCTAATCGAACATATAAGATTGAGTTTTCATGGAAAACATGAAATTGCCTTGGTGACTCCAAACTTTTGAAAGCTAGTGTAATTTAAGGTCTGTTAATATTTTCATACTACTTTAAGGACTTCCACAACTCTATGACAACTTTCCAAGACAAATCCCCAGAATGGCTACTAAATGGACTTTCTGGTGAGACTGCATAGCATGACTTAGCATGTTTGTAGTTGCATGGAGTGTCATCTGGTTCAAAACCCGATTTAGTGGCGCAAAGGTTTTCTACAATTGGCTTAACAGACTGTTTAGCAGCTTTTCTTCACATCCATCAGAGCAGATGTGTTACAACACCACAAATTCAGGTGTGTCAAAAAAAATTAGTTGATTCTTTGGAAAATAAAATGCTTCGATGACAAATAAGTTTCGATTGGCTGTGTGAGCGCTGCAATAGAAGCCAGGCTACCTGCCATGTTTGAACAGGGATGGGGATTTTCATCACCTTATCTGCTAATATTCATTCACACGTCTTTTTTAACGATAAGCGTGGGAGTTGGGGAGGATTCAGATGGAGATGAAGCAAGCTAGCAGATATTTGAGAAGCTCGTGAGTGCACCAGTGAACACAACAAGAATGATCAATATTGATTAGGCATTTCCTTTTAGGATGTGTTTGCAGCAACAGGTTGAGAGGATCTCCTCCGATAGACACATTATCTGTCACACCTGTAGTCATGATTCATTTGAGAAATCAGCAGTAATTTCTACAGGAAAAATGATTCATTATTTGTTTAAATGGCTTATCACTTTTTAAACAGTTGAGTTTCAACTCTTGCATCATAATTTATAAAAACACCTTACCTTTCTCTTTCTGACCAGCTCTCCTTGCAGATGATTGATCTGGAGGAAGGATCCGTTGGAGCTGACGGCACTGATCGGCCTGACCGCCCGGACAGGCCTCCTGGACGGCCTGGACAGAACTTTGACCTCTTCTGTTACTCCGTTTTCGAAGCGGCTGCTCCTGTTGACATTGCTGCTGCTCATGGAGATAGATTTGTATGGCCTGTCATCTAACGAAGAGTTCCAGGCCGTCTGCAGGTCTGTGTGGGATTTGGCTCTGATTGACATTTCAAAGCCAAACTGGGGCAGTTCTGCCAAAACGTCAAGATAATCAGGAGGATTCTCCGAGAGAAGATGGGGGCTCCTGGTTTGTGCTTAGGACGAGAGCCAGCAACCTAAATGAAGTTCTCAGTTTCATGTCCAGTTCACTGGGTGGATCCTATCACCAAACGAGCATCATTCATTATTCATTGAGTAACATGATAGAACACAGCAGCACGGGACAGAAGCAAGCAGTCTGAGTGTTTTGGTATGCGGACATGCTTTAAGTTTAGTGTAAAAGTTAGTTTAACTTTTCACCTGAAATCTTCAGATATTTAGTCAAACCATTCATCGTGGGCAACATTCTATAATAAGGTTCCACCTCTGGACTTCATAGCTGATATTCTGACCTCCTCAGGTAAACAGCTCAGTGGAAGCAAACAGAGTCACAAAGTGCAAGACTCAAGAAAAACTGGATTTGCTATTGATAGAAATGTGTGAGAAACATTTCTCTCCTTTAACTGTGCTATATGAGTCTACAGGATTATATGGCTGCATTAGTCAGCATGACTTTTACCTGGAAGATCACTGTTAATATTACTGATTGCTTTTAACTGTGGGCTCATTTTTCAGTGCAATTTACAGTCCTGTACATATATTAAAGCTTTCTAGAAATAGAGAGAACTCAGAAATGTCTTTTGAGCAGTAAAACAAAGTTAAAAATAAAGTTGGAAATAAAGTTTAACTGCTTTTTAATTTATTTTACAAAAGGTGTTACTAATGCTGGTTAAAAAAAGAAATAAAAGAAAGAGGGTTCGACATACCACATGTATTTTACAACTTGCACTCTACACACTAGGTGTTTTTCACAGTCCAGAAAGATATTCCATCATGCTGAACTTGCAATCAAAAATAAGAACATTTCTAAGTGACCCCAAACTTTTAAACGGTAGTGTATGGTCAAAACACAATATGAATGTAATCAGACAGATGGCCTCTTTGGTCTTCCATAAAAATCATCTCTGTTGGACTTATTGCAAACCTACGTCCTCATCATTCTGGTTTCTGGTCTTTGGTGGGATCACAGATAAGCCCTCATTCCACTGACTAGATCCTCACATTTACATTAGAAATAATTTTTAAATGTTACAGTTGTCAGAGACCAACAGAAAAGACTCAGGTACAGCTTTGAGGCAACAATTTTTAGTATGGAGGATTCATTCATAGGTTAAAAAAAAAACTCCAAATGATCCTTTAATTACATTTCTTTCAACAGTCATTAAAGAAAAGAATATTATTTGAAAGTTCTGTCTGAGGAGAACAAGGTGTCTCTAACTGGCTTCGGATCATTGACTTCAGAAAATTATTTCAGTCACAGTCTGCTCTTGTCCCTTGACGCTACATCAAGAAACTGTCACACTTTTATCACCGAATTATGCTTTCCCTCTCCCAGTGGAAGAAGTGAGACGTACGCTCTTCCTGACCGGGGAAGTGTGACCAATTAGCTTCTCTTCCAGCTGCTATCTGTGTACCAGCACTGTATCCCTTACAGGCCGGCCTCAGTCATCCATGCTGCACACAGGAAGCTTCATTATTCACACAGTATTCAGTGAGTCAGGAAAGTAGGACACGTTGAACTCTCTCGCCTTTGCATTCCAACATCCTCCCTGTCAGTAAGTCATGATGAAGTGGTTGTAAATACAGCAGAGAAGATCCATCTTCTGATCTGCTGCACCACCCCCATCCCAGCACCAGCTTCCGCAGATTAGAGAAGCATGTGGAGGCTTGGATCCAAAGGCTGCTGGTTTGAATTACAGTAAAGTGACATGTAGTAACTGAGCTGATAAAGAATTGTTTTTTTTATCTGGTTTTATCTGGTGTGCAGCTCTGTATCAAGCCTTAGTGTTTTGGCATCCAAGCAGCTGTTCAAATTGTTTGTTTTGTCCACAAATTTATATATAAATGATGCAACTAAAAGTCTGATATAGTCCAAAAACAAATAAGATATGACATATTAATGTTTAAGCAGTAAAGATGCTGGTGTTTGGAATTTGTTTGCTTTGGACAGAGCAAAGCACACTGTTTCCTCCTGTTTGTGCTAAGATGTGTGAATTGTCAAACAGATGTGAGTGGTATCGACTTACTCATCCAACCAAAAGTGAAGTTTTTTGTTGTTTTTTTTAGGAAAGGAATTGCCTCAAAATAAGGAAAACATGGATTAACCACCACTTTTATCAGAGCTCTTTAAACTCATTTGCAAAAATAAAAAATTAATCCGATTCTGGCGAACTGGAGATGCGGTCGATAGTGATCCAGTGAGCTGACAGCACGAGTCAAAACACGTCTGATTTCACTCTGTGTAACGGAAGCTAAGCATGGCTGGTTGTTTGCTCTCTGAGGTATTATTGCTACACAGGAAAGAGCTGTTTCTGTATCAGATGAGTTCAGTTTATCCATCCATCCATCCTCTATACACTGCTTTATCCTCACTAGGGTCGCGGGGGGTGCTGGAGTCTATCCTAGCTTACTCGGGCAAAGGCAGGGGACACCCTGGACAGGTCACCAGTCTGTCACAGTGAGTTCAGTTTAATTAAATGTAATTAATTTTGGGCTTAATGTGGAACTGCTGGTTATCAACACACAACGCTGCACTGTTTCTTTAACATTTAGGATGTGTTTCTGGTCCTGGACCTCAGCTTCAGAAGTATGCTTGTTATGGTTTGGTCACTTTAGTGTTCCACAGTTTTGAAAGAACCGCTCATAAACATGACTTTCAGCTATTGTCAGCAATATAGTATGGATTAAAGATAGACTTTCCTGTGCTTTGTGGTATTTCTGTGATTGCAGTTGACAGAACTTTTCATACCAACACTAAAGCCTGCTGGAGAACTTCATATGTACTCATCTAAAATTGGAGTTCAATCTAGTAGCTACTCTGTTTTTCTGTTTTTCGCAGAACTGTTTCTCTACAGCAGTAGTTCCTGTACAGATGCATTTCAATTACACAACCATCCCACATTCAGCCACATACACTACTGTTCAAAAGTTTGGGGTCACCCAGACAATTCCATGTTTGTCCGTGAAAACTCACACTTTTATTCATGTGCTAACATAACTGAACAAGGGTTTTCTATTCATCAATTAGCCTTTCAACACCATTAGCTAACACAATGTAGCATTAGAACACAGGAGTGATGGTTGCAGATCCGTGAAGTCCCTTCCTCTCTTCACCCATTCCTCCAGATCACATACAACTCTGCTCAGACTCTGTAAAACTACTGCATGCTATATGATGACATGTCATAATACTGAAGTATTTCAGCCATACATGTTAGAACTGGAAATTGACAATGAAGGAGAAGAATATTACAGAAAGCCCCTTAAAAGGATTGGACCCTTAGGTTGACACTGTGATACAGTACAATGTAGATTCAAGGTGGACATACTGGACTGCTTATTTCATATATGATGTGTTGCCGTAATTCCCTGTGTGTTTGTGTGTATGTGTGATTTCTTTGTTTTTGAGTCATGCACAAGTTGCTGCTGCACATGACAAGACTCCAATATACTAGCATAGCAGCACTACATCCAAAACACACATTATTCTGCGGCTAAGTGTTCAAACAAAATATGTTGCCTTCAATCCCAGGCCAGAGGACATTTTACTGCAAAGTATCTCCCTTATATCTTCATGTACAGGGCAGTAAAACATAGAAATGAACCTCATTCTCCACGTCATGTCACTGTTAATGCCATGTCTCACTAAAACAGCATATGGGCATATGAACAAGGTAAAGAAAGAACATATCAATATAATTGAGTTTTCCTAGTGAGTGTCTAAAGAAGAAAAAAAACATTGCCTTTGGAATTATTAATGTAATTATAGGACCCCAAACGGTGAGGAAGTAAATAGGACTCAAGGGCTGTAAGATCTTAAACAAATGTGCCCCATTACTGTCAAGTTAGAGGTTTGATCCAGCATTGTTCCACCCACACTGAACATACAAACAGATCACAGATGCTACTCTGACAGCCGAGTGTTTTTCCGGTGTGGTTCTTTGATGTGTGCCAGGGGAAACACGCTTATTCCTCTGTGATGATCTGAAGAAAACAGACAGAGACTGAACACTCTTCCTCGGCAATCTGGTGCCACAGAAACATCACAGAAAAATACCTGAGTTTAGGAGGACAAAAGGGAAAATAGAGGTTTTTGACTGCCTGATTTGAGCTCTGCTATTATTCTTACATTTAGATTAATTTCATATTTATTTCATTCAGCATATGCATTTATTCCATCTTTGTCAATTTAAAAAAAACGAATTAATCAATTTTTGCTTAATTGCTTAACACTAATAGCTAATCAGCCAATGATATGGCCACAAATCAATGCATGTAGGTATTGCTGACGTTCAAACCAAGCATCAGAATGGGGAAGAAAAGTGATTAAGGTCATTTTGAAAGGTTGCTTGTGTCAGATGGGTGGGTCTGAGTATTTCAGAAACTGCTGATTTACTGGGATTTTTGGGCACAACCATCTCTAGGGTTCACAGAGAATGGTCCAAAAAGAGAAAACATCCAGTGAGCGGCAGTTGTATGACCCAAAACACCCTGTTGATGTGAGAGGCCAGAGGAGAATGGGCAAGAGGCAACAGTAACTCAAATAACCATTTGGTACAATCAAAGAATGCAGAATACCATCTCTGAATGGACAACTCGTCCACCCTTGAAGAAGATGGGCTACAGCAGCAGAAGACCACTCCTGTCAGCTAAGAAAAGGAAACTGAGGCTACAATTTTCACAGGCTGACCAAAATTGGACAATAGAAGATTGGAAAAATGTTGCCTGGTCTGATGAGTCATGATTTCAGCTACATTTAGATGGTCTGAATTTGGCATAAACAACATGAAAGCATGGATCCATCCTGCCTTGTTTCAATGGTTCAGGCTGCTGGCGGTGGTGTAATGATGTGGGGATATTTTGTTGGTACATGTCGGGCTCCTTATCTGAGCATCATTGAGATGCCACAACCTATGTGAGTATTGTTGCTAACCGTGTCCATCCCTTTGTGACCACAGTGTACTATCTTCTGATGGCGACTTCAAGCACGATAATGCATCATGTCACAAAACTGAAATCATAGCAAACTGGTTTCTTGAACATGACAGTGAGTTCACCGTACCTTTATGACCTCCACAGTCACCAGATCTCAATCCAACAGAACCTTTGGGATGTGGTAGAATGAGACACTGGCATCATGGACGTGCAGCCAACAAATCTGCAGAAATTGTATGATGCCATCATGTCAATATAGACCAAAATCTCTGAGGAATGTTTACAACACCTTGTTGAAAGTATGACACGAAGAATTAAGGCAGTCATCAAGGCAAAAGGAGGTCCAACCTTTTATTGGCAAGGTGTACCTAATTAAGTGGCCAATGAGTGTACAGTGCATGCTTCTGTTGTTCCATAAAATATTTGAAAAGAAACAGAAAAGAAAAACACGGCATGGCAAGAAACATAAAATGAAAATCTTTACTGTAGAGCATGTCAAACATGCAGCCCACGGGCAACATTGGACCCGCTGGCCACGGTAAAAATTGCAGAGAAGACATGAACTGCAAATTTGTAAAACTGTGATTTTAAAATAATTTCCAGACCATGATGAAGTTTTTTTTGATAATAAATTAAACTACCAGATTGTTCATTGTTCTTTTGTCATTTTGTGTTTCATTTTTGTAATATTTTGTCTTGTTTTGTTTTGTTTTGTTTTTTTTGTCATTGGTCTCATTTGTCATTTGTCATTTTGTGTTTCCTATTAGTCTCGCTTGTGTTTTTTGTTATTTTTGTCATTTTGTGTTTTGCTTCATTCGTTGTTTTGAGCATTATGTTTGTTATTTTGGGGGGGCTTTTTTTTGTCTCGCTTACCTTATTTGTCTATTTTTTTGGCATTTTGTTTCTCACTTTTGTCATTTTTTGTCTCGTTTTTGTCATTTGTCCATTTTTTTGGCATTTGTAACTTTTTGGTCTAATTTTTTTTGTCTCTTTATTGCTTTGTTTCATGTCTTTTTGTGTTGTTTTTTGTTTTGATCATGAAGTAAAATACTATTTTATTCCATTCCAGATGCCTGAGACTAAATGTCTTGTGCCTTTTTCTTCAGAAATTTCAGGTTGTTCATAATGTCTGTAAAAACATTTTTGCACTAAAACAGAGGAAAAATGTGGAGTTGTCCTTATTTAAAGGTTACTCTGCAGTTATTTAACTGGTTCAGCCCACTTGAGATCAAATTGGGCTGAATGTGGCCCCTGAACTAAAATGAGTTTGACACCTCTGCTGTGAAGAATGACAAAAAACAGCCAGTGAAAGAAGAGATAGAGGGCAGGAACAGTGTGGAGGAAGTCGTCCTTCCTACCGGCTGCACAGAGCAAACATGACTCTGGAAGAGATGCTGGCAAAGCAGAAAACTACAACACTGGTCAAAACAGTACTCAAGTATGTTTCTTCATCCAAATTTGCCTGAGAAAGAACAAGCTTGATAGAGACGCATGAATCCATTTCCCCCACATGACTAATTCATAAAGAATTATCCTATTTTATTATTTTTCCTTAGAACACGTTAACATGTCCTGCCATCCTGTTTTATTATTTGTCAGAAATCCTCAATTTGTTTATATATTCCTGACTAGCTCGGTGCTGGAGGTGTCATATATATGTCATGTATCTGCAATTTGATCACTAAAACATCCATTTTTGGATCAAACATACCGAGATTTGGTGTCAAGGTCGTTCTCCTGTGGGTGTGTGCTATCTCAAAACGGGCCATTAAGCAGATTTGACCCTGGTGTTCCTGTTTCCTCTCCTCTTCCACTTCACATTTGTTCTGGCTCTGCTCCTCTATGTTCACATTATTTGGTTCTTCACTTTCGCCCGCTTCAGTTATATTTTTCATATAAAACATGATGAGACTTTTTTGCTTTTCTCAGTTTTTATGTCAGTTTTTGGCAGTGTTTTTGCTGACATCGGAGTCGAGCCTCACCAAAGGTACGTTTTCTTGATGCAGTTTCTTGTGTAGGTGAAAGGACACATTCTGCCAATCACCCCCCCCCCCCCCCCCCCCCCCCCCCCCAATTTATTGTTTAATTGCAGGCAGGAGAATGTTGTGAACATTTTTTTAGGATTAACATAATATCTTATGGTGTGTGGAATATTTTTAGCATGTTATCATAATCTAAAACTGTGTCTGCTGCTATGGTCCAACAGCAACATCAGCAAATGTTCATTTGTCTATTGGAAATCTCTCGGGCTCGGCATCTATTATTTTAAATGTGCTGTAATTTGGCTTGACAAAGTATCTTTTTCATTGTATCAGAATTTGCCGGAGGTTTGGGCCATTGGTTTGTACTGTAGATGGCATATTTTCTACATATACAGTACTTTAAACATACTGCCAAGTGTATATATTTATATTTTCCCCCAAAACGTTTCGTGTGAACTTTTATTTTGACCTCCTGATGCCGCTGCAAACTTTGTGAACGTGTCAAACTTCTTACATTTCAGTTTCACCTCAGAGTCACTCAGTTGCTGGCATCTTCATGGCCAATAAAGAAGGAACTTACACCTTGAACTTCACTGCAGCCAGAGCAACCTGCCTGTTTCTGAATGTCACTATGGCAACCAGATCCCAGATGGAGAGAGCAGTACAGCGTGGACTAGAGACGTGCAGGTAGGCTCAGTGTGTTTGATTCTGGCAAAGTCGAAGGTAAAATACCTGTTAAGATGCTGACAAACATGCAGTTCTGAAGATTTAATATGAATAATTCATACAGAAAAATGAGTGATTGGAAAGTTGCACACTCTAATATTCTAACATTGATGTATATTGTTGGACCGCCTTTAGCTCTGAGAACGACACACATTCGCTGTGGCATCGTTTCGATTAGCTTCTGCAACGTCACAGCATTTATTTCTGGCATTAATTTTTCACCAAAATCTTATATTGATGATGGGAGAGTCGGACAAAGTTTTCTCCAGCACATCCCAAAGATCCTCAGTGGGGCTGAGGTCCGGACTCTGTGGAGGTCAATCCATGTGTGAAAATGATGCCTCATGCTCCATGAACCACTCATTCACAATGTGAGCCCCATGAATCCTGGCATTGTCATCTTGGAACATGCCCATGCCATCTGGGACGAAAAACTGCTCATTCATTATGTTCAGGCAGACCTCATTCTTTGGGCACATAACGTTGCTGAACCTGACCAACACCAGATCATAACCCTAAGCCCCACAGGTTTGTAGGTACTAGCCATGATGAATGCATCACTTCATCTGCCTCTCTTCTTACCCAAATTACAATCCAGGCAGATTTTAAATCCGCTTAGGCAGAATTAGAATTTTGATTTTGCCTAGGCGAAATCAAAATTTCGCCAAGTGTTGAGTTTATTTTGCCAAGTGTTGAGGACAAAAGTTGACATTACTTCTAAAGTAATTATTTACCTTGAATCTAAAACCAAATTTCAAGGTACATAATGTTAGGGAAAACAAATATTTACATTAACAGAGCATATCATATTCAAAAATTCAAAATTTCAATCTAGCCTTGGTGAAATCAAAATTCTAATTCTGCATATGCAGATTTAAAATCTGCCTGGATTCTAATTTGGCCTGTGACTTATACATTTGATCTGGACACTTTTAGTTTTTAAAATGCAATTATGCACTAAAGATCTTGATATGACAAGGCTACATCCTGTCCTCATTACATACATGAGTCTCCTTATGGTTGACACTGACTGGTTTGTAAATGGGTGTGTCATGTGACATGTTGTCGGTTCAGCTTTCTATCACTGTTGGAATGAATGGGGAAATACGGACAGGTTCCTTTTGTTGTCACTATAATAATGTTATGATGGCTGTCCTAAAAGTAAATGGTCAATGGTTGTATTTATATAGCGCTTTTATCCAAAGCGCTTTACATGATACATCACATTCACCCATTCACACACTGATGGTGGAAGCTGCCATACAAGGCGCTCACTACGACCCACCAGGAGCAATTAGGGGTTAGGTGTCTTGCTCAGGGACACCTTGACATGAGCACAACGGACTGGGGGATCAAACCCGCAACCCTCCAGTTGCGAGATGGCCACTCTACCCACTGAGCTATGCCGCACCAAATTCACATGAAATACCCAAACTTGCCCAATGAAGGTCTTCCTATTCTTCTCAGACACACTTAAACTGAAGCTGGGGAAGATTCCACCTACTACCCAGAACTCCATACTATGGAGTTATAAAAAGGAAACTTGATCGCTGCACCGCTGCTTGTAACAGCATCATGCACCTCCATCTACTGCTGCTGCTTCTTTATCTTCAGGTGTCATTTATGTGCAGTTCTTTTAGATCCTCTCTCACTCATCCTCTATGAAAATACTTGGAAGGTGTTGTTTTTTTATGAGATTTTCAGGGGACTTTTTATAACTTTCCATGAAAACTTGGCCATGTGTTTTTTCATTTGCTGATGACAGCCTGCCGTAACATCCTGTAACTGGTCCAAAAGACCAAATTATTTCCACTTTAGACACTCACTATAGACCATTTGATTCACACCGTAGGGCATGAGAAGATTTGACACCTGCAGTTTTGGTTTGGATTTGCTTTGGAGTTTGGTGTGAAAGTGTTTTTTATACCATCAAGTATTTTATCAAGTATTTTGTTAGATTCCTGACATTTCAGTTAAAACAGCTGTTCCCTTTTAAAATGATGTTCCACACTCAAGTTCACTTTCATTAATTGTAATGCATTTTTCCTCAGAACAGTTTTATTTTACTTTCTACACTATCATCTGTCTTTGATGGATTATTTTAACAGATATGGCTGGATAGCTGAACAGATTGCAGTAGTGCCACGACTGACATCCAACAACAACTGTGGAAAAGGCAAAACTGGATTGGTGACGTGGTTTGCGCCAGCAGATAAACCATTTAATGTCTTCTGCTTTAATGAATCAGGTACAGTTTGTTTACTGTTTACTGTAAATCCCAAGTTATCCATGACACAATATTTGTTCAGGACAATCAAAATGACATGAAAACTTTCTATGACTTGACACAAACATGAAACTCCAGGTGAGCGTCACACCGTTTTTATGTTAAGTGTTGAAATTTTAGAGTTCATTGTACTCATAGATAAAAAGGTGAAACAACCCAATCTGTCCAAAGTCAGTTAACATGACATACATTTACTTCCTTAAAATATATTTTAATAGGTAGGCCATACAGTGGTTTGGTGGTTAGCACTGATGCTACCCAGAAGAGCCCCGGTTCGTGTCCCGGCCTTCCCAGGATCTTTCTGCATGGAGTTTGCATGTTCTACCTGTAAATGTGTGGGTTTTCTCTGGGTACTCCAGCTTCCTCCCACAGTCCAAAAATATGCTGAGGTTAATTGATGATTCCAAATTGTCCACAGTTGTGAATGTGAGTGTGATTGTTTGTCTGTATATGTAGCCCTGTGATAGACTGGCGACCTGTCTAGGGGGTCCCCTGTTTTCACCCTAAGTCGGCTGGGATAGGCTCCAGCACCCTACTACCCTAATGAGGATTGAGCGGATAATGGGTGGATATTCTTATAATCGACCACATTAAAAAAAATAGCAATTCATATGTTTTACCTACACTACTGTTCAAAAGTTTGGAGACAATTTCATGTTTTCCATGAAAACTCACACTTTTATTCATGTGCTAACATAATTTCACAAAAGTTTTCTAATCATCAACTAGCCTTTCAGCACCATTAGCTAACACAATGTAGCATTAGAACACAGGAATGATGGTTGCTGGAAATGTGCCTCTGTACCCCTATGGAGATACTCCATTAGAAATCTGCCTTTTCCAGATCTAGTCATTTCACGCAACCTTTCACCACATTAACAATGTCTAGTCTGTATTTCAGATTAATTTAATGTTATCTTCATTTATGTATTTTTTTCTTTCAAAAATAAGGACACTTCCAAGTGACCCCAAACTTTTGAATAGTAGTGTATATTACTTTAAATTACAGAACTCTATCAATGATTTCATTTGAATAAAAAGATTTTTTTTAGTCAAATTAGGGTCATGTGACAGTTATTTTGTGATTTTAATGCAAATCTACTGGACTAAACTTAAAAAAGAAAATAATAATAATCTGTTATATGAGCAAAATCAACCTTTTGTTTTGTCCACACTTGCAGATTTTGAGGAAACTTTGAAAACATCGACAACTGGCCCACAATCCTCCATGTCTTCTGCCACACTGACAACCTCAACCCTATCCTCAAGATTTACCATACCTCCGGTCAGATCGACACCTCCGGTCAGATCGACTCCTTTATTCAGATCGACACCTCCGGTCAGATCGACACCTCCGGTCAGATCGACTCCTTTATTCAGATCGACACCTCCGGTCAGATCGACACCTCCGGTCAGATCGACACCTCCGGTCAGATCAACTCCTTTATTCAGATCGACACTTCCGGTCAGATCGACACCTCCGGTCAGATCGACACCTTTATTCAGATCGACACCTCCGGTCAGATCGACACCTCCGGTCAGATCGACTCCTTTATTCAGATCGACACCTCCGGTCAGATCGACACCTCCGGTCAGATCGACACCTCCGGTCAGATCGACTCCTTTATTCAGATCGACACCTCCGGTCAGATCGACACCTCCGGTCAGATCGACTCCTTTATTCAGATCGACACCTCCGGTCAGATCGACTCCTTTATTCAGATCGACACCTCCGGTCAGATCGACACCTCCGGTCAGATCAACTCCTTTAGCCAGATCGACACCTCCGGTCAGATCAACATCTTCAGTTAGATCAACAATCAAGCCAACCAGAAAGTCAACTATAACTGAATCCCCTGAGCAGACACCCTTAACTTCTGCTCCCCTGGTCCAGACAACACCTTCAACTAGGATTTCCTCCTCCACTCCCTCTTCCCTTACCCCTTCCTCCACCCATATTGCTGCTCCTCTTCCTCACCTTATCACCTCAAAACCAACTATAGTCAGTGTTGCCTTTTCTACTTCCGGCCATGCCTCCAACATCTCTGTTTCCTCAGAGTCAGTGTCGTCACAGTCTGTGAGCTCTACAAAACCTTCTCTAGGGGGTAAGTTCTTTCATTTTTGTTTCAGTTTCCCCAAAAAGTTCAAAAAATTCTTTCATCTGTTTTAGCTCTTTCTGTCTGGAATCTGGTTTACATGTTCACAGAGCTTAAATGGCATGGAATGTAAACTTGAATGAAGATATCAATCTGAGTAACAGAATTAAAACTGAAGGTATAAAGTTAATTTTGTTTTAATGTTTTATATTGTACCAGAATGACTCTCTTGCTTGATGTGATTCATTTAAAAGCTGTATTTAATATTTTCTGGCCACCAGGGAGCAAAAAAACATTATGAATGTTTTGTTTCTGGCAAACAGTTGCGATTTGTCTTTGACAATGTTGCCATAAATTTGCAGCAATGTCCAATTTTCGCATGCAAATTACATTAGCAACGAACTCTCAGTGGATTTCTTGCTAGCTTTGTGGTAAGCTTATGGCAAGAATTAGATTTTGTATCATGTATTTAATGCTTGTTTGCTAGAATGTTTAGTGCTTGCAGCAAGTTTGCCTTTAGAATATTACTACTTTTGCCTGAAATGCTATCTATAGCAAACATAAACAGACACGTTGTTACTCATGTCAAACTCGTTACCACTGGTGAACATGTTTTGTAGAATGATTGAATGTTGCTGAAGATGAGTGGATAACACTGACACACGTGTGGCAACATTTTATCTTTTTTTTTTTTAAACTCATACCTTTGCTGGGCTGCACAGTGGCTTGATGGCTAGCATTTTGGACTTGCAGCTTTAAGATCCCCGGTTTGCCTCCAGGCCTTCCTGGGATCTTTCTGCATGAAGTTTACCTGTTCTTCCTGTGCATGCACGCCTTCCACAGTTCAAAAACATGCTGAGATTAATTGGTGATTCTAAATGGTCCATAGGTGTGAATTTTAGTATTATTTGTCTCTATATGATAGATCGGTGACCTGTCGAGGGTGTCCCCTAGGGTGCCTTCACCCTAGGTCAGCTAGGATAGACTCCAGCCAACCACAACCCTGTTGAGGATTAAGTACTGTTTACCTTTGGTGCATTTCTAACACAAATTTGGCACATTTGACTTATGTAAGGGATGATAGTATTAATAATTAACATAAAAAAATACAAAAGTACATTAAGTATTTTAAAAATAAAATCAGAGTGACAGTTGTACCTTAAAACAGCATTTAGAGCAGTGGTCTCCAACCTTCTTTGCACCATGGACCGGATTCAAGCAACACAGTTTTCTACGGACCGGTCATCGGGTAACCTGGCAATAGCCAGATTAATAATTGGCTAGTACTTGATAGTACTCCACAATATCAATCTGGGACCGCTCCATGTAAATCCGTTCGGAGGAAAGAGTCACGGATTGGACAATGCAACAGTATGTCCCGCCTCTGACAGGTTTGTTTTTAGCCAATCGCGGGCTCTTCACAACGAGCGGAGCCAATTGGTAGATTAAACTCTTACCAAAACCCGTAGGTAAAAAAGCACAAACATCTTTACCATCCAGAAATGCGCAAAGCGCCTCTCGTTGTTCTTCCTTCAAAGAAATGATAGGAGATTCAGCTAAAACTGACTTAATAGCAGCATCTACACGATCGTTGTCCTCCGTTGCCATGTTTGTTTTGATCTACTGGCGCTTGGTGTCGTCTTCACACCCGGATATCCCACCCCACACACGAATACTGCTGCGTGATTGGCCCGGACCAACTTGGTGCTGTACGAAAAGTGAAGGCGGGAGCGGAGCGAGATGGTTTCTTGAGAGATTTGTGAACTCACAAATATCGCGAGAAATCAACTTGCTGGCAAGGTTAGTCATCGGGCACAAAACAAACAATGTATGGATACCGACTCACATGAGCTAAATTTGTAGCAAGTTGCAGGAATTGATGAGACTCTGCAACACTCCCACAATTTAATCAGTTGTTCTGTCCATCATTTCCGATGGATGAGTCCCGTTAAGTTTGCAGTGTTTGATTTGTCGTACACTGCAAAAACTCAAAACTGTAGTCTATAGTGTTACCATCTATGGAAAACATTTTTTTCCAGCTTGGTTTCAGGGAAAGAATGCAGCACTATAATGGATTTCAAAGATAAATCTTGCTCATCTCTCCTATGTTTTGTGTCTTCTCCAGTTGTACCTACTGCACTCATCGTTGTTAGCATCATTATCCTGCTCCTGACAGCAGCTGGTGCTGTGTGGTACTACACATTGTGAGTCATGTTTTCAGATACATCAGCATCATTCTCTTCGATAAAACATATAGGATAACGCTTCTGAAATGTAAATTTGGAATTTAGAAGAATACCAGTCCAATTGTTTCCTGTGCATGTATAAAACTTAGCTTTTGTTATGTACTTTGCAGCAGGAGGAACCAGAAGACAATGATCCCAGAGGTTTTAACATGCTTTTGGTAATCCAGGTGTCTTACGTTTTTAAAAGCCAAATTTTCCCCCTTCTTTAGGAAAAGGAATATTTGCACCTTTTGGTCTCAGGGGCAGCAGAGGGACGACATCGAGACGAAGATGTTGGAGCACACTGGCAGTGAGATGGAGCTACACAGCCAGTGTGGAGCAGGGGAAGATGATGATGAAGAAGAAGAAGAATCATACAGGAAGTACTCTAGTGATATCACGCTGTGTGTGGATCCAGGTATCAAAGCAAACTTCTCAGATTAGCCTCAGCACATTTCTTTAGGTGTTTTGTGGAAATTAATAGAATGATTAACAGCACTGATAGACACCTATGGCTGAAAGCTTCAGAAATGCGGATTGTTATATTATCAAAGTAATTGTAAATATGCTAATGTAGTTCCTTTTTGTTCAGTTATGATGTTGTTGCACTGCAGGATGAATTTGGAATCTATCACATGCCTCCCTGATAGGTTTGTGTGACTTAAAGATCTAAAGTGCATGCATGCTTTGGACATTATTGTACTTATTGTGTCTTTTTCTATAAATGTACAGTTATTGAGATTAAAAACTGCAGCTCTCCAGTGTTTGGGTGCATATGCCTGTGAATTTCCACGTTATGTATTTTTTTAAAAATAAATCTACCTACTTTTAGAGATGTAATGTAAAGTTTTATGTTTCATTCACTGACCATACATAAAAATCAATGAATGCCCTGTGGCGTCACCCATAGGTATCCCAAAGAGCAGTTTGACAAGGTTGTGGCAAGCTGTTGCTTTTCCCAGTAGAGAGTTAGGAAACTGGTCTGACAAATATGTGTATATAATTGATATTTTTTTATGTTCCACTCTTTAATTGTACAGTACTCCTTTGTGTGTCACGTCTCTTTATACTTTCCGGCAATAACAGTTGTCATGGATTTGAAAACTAGTCATGGAGATCAAAACTGCTATTTGTGTCAGCTGTAACGTTGGGCATTTTAATGTGGAGGTCAGTGGGAATGGATCACTTTTTGAGCCAGCCTGAAGTGGACACTCAAGGAACTGCATTTTTGGGCACTTTGATATTATATTTTTAAGTCTTAGAAGCTGCTGCTCAGTTTCATTTTTGGTCCTGAGAAAACAAGAATCATTTTCAACTTTCTCATTCACTCAGTGTCTTTTTAATTTTGTCACTTACGGAGTAAAAAACTATATGAAGGTGATAAATAAAAACACAAACACATACTATGGCCCAGTTAATTAATGAAATGCCATCTTCAAATGTACGTTGAGTATTTTTACAATAACAATTTCTCTAAAATCATAATTGCTATACTATATTGACTAATGTGTGTACTGTTAGATGCCAAAAAGAGCAGAGGAAGGAGAGACAAAAAGAAAGTACAGAGAAAATGTCATCAATGAGATACTGGACAAATGACATGGAGCAGCTAGCAGAAGATAAGGAAGAGGAGGAAGAGGAGGATGAGGAATGGACTCCTCAGGACATGCATGATGATGAAAGTTCAGATAGCAGTGATGAGGAAGGCCATCAAGATGAAAGTATAGCACAGACAAGCAAAAATGTTGAGGTCCCATCAGCACAGCGCACAATCAGAAAGGAGTCAGTCAAGGACAATGCAAAAAGGAAAGAATTCAGATGGAAAAAACTAAAATATTAAGCTCCATGTCTTGAATTTATTGCATGTGTTGACAAAGGCACGGAGGGCAAATGTGACTGGATGGCATCTATGTATTTTAAACAGTCTGTCACTGATGAAATGCTACAGGAAACTGCAGAACAAATAAATCTGAACAGTGTACAAAAAGAGGGCAAGTCAGGTTCTAGGCATTTACGTATATTCATATGGGTTTAGTACAAATGCCCAGTGTGAGAGCCTACTGGGAGATGGAGACAAAGCTCCCTGCAGTTTGTTGTTTTGTTCTTTTTTTTTTTTTTTTAAATTACTTTTATATTCATTTATTATTTTATCAGTTTGAAGTGTGTCAGCTCACTCGGTACTAATTAGTAGACTGGAGCAAGTTGAGTTTTGTTTTAGATTGTTGTGAGCAAAAAGTTGCAAAAACTGCCCAGTGTGTCAAATTTAATCATAAACAAAATATCATAAACAAAATATTGCATTTTTTGTAGTTTTTGTTAAAAGGCTTAATAAATGTCTCAGTTCCACAAAATTTGAATGTCTCTTTTCCGAGACACAGGCAAGTGTGAAACACTCTCATAGTCCATGGTTGTCCTTTCACTCACTTACATATTTTTTTTATTTTTTCACCTCCAGAGTAAAAACCCCCAAACCTATATAAAAGTCATCATCTGCAGAAAAGGAGACAGACTATGGGAAGCAAACTGTCCAAATATGAGCACAGTAATTGGTAGTAAATTAAATAAGAACATGAAAAGCATGCAGAGAGCGCAGTACTCAGCCAAAGCTGCTCAGTTGTTGTATCACTTCCGACAGATAAAATCTTGAAAAAATTTGTGGCAGAAATCACAGCAACTGACACAACTGATAGAATGTGACCATTTAATATAGATGTACCCACAAACAAAATACAAACAAAAATGACCTTGTGCTGAGCACAGGTGTGTGTTATGCATGTGCACATTATGTACAGATACTGAAACACGTGACCTTAATATGTAGCGAGCGGTGGTAATTGTTGGGACTGGGAAACACTCCCACAATTTAATCAGTTGTTCCTTGTATCATTTCTGATGGATAAGTCCCCATAAGTCTACAGTGGTCGATGTGTAGTAGGATCTAAATGGTAGCTGTCAGCAGGCAGTTGATGTAGTGTTCACTTTTAGTAGTGTTCACTTTTAGTCATAGTTAAGGTGACACCGTGCAACGAACTATATAAAACTCCTTGTTCGAAATAAAGTAGACAATGGGGAGTCCAAATATGAGCACAGTAATTGTTAGTAAATTAAATATGAATAATTACAAAGACGTATTTCACATAATGTAGTTGTTGTAAGCTGGACTAAAGAGAAAAAGCATTAGCATGCTGTTTAACCTGGCTATGTGGTTCCACTCCGCCCCACATGGTGGCGCTACTGAGTCAGTGTTTATAAACCGACCCTTTTTTTAAGAGAAGAAGAAAACACATGACGTCACCCTCACATCCATCCATGCCTGAACCAAATCTCTGTTAAATTTGTGCTCTGCTCAGCCAGAACTGTAACCTTCCAGGAGGGTTTAGTGAACTTGTTGGAGAACAGACAAAATGCGACGCCTGGGCTCCGTCCAGCAGAAGATACCGTGTGTTTTTCTGACCGACGTCAAGGAGGAACAGTCCAGAAAACGAGACTGTCAGGTGAGAGCAGCTGCAGACACAGCAGCAGGCACGGATTCATAGCACCAAGCTGCTGCTAGCATGGAGGTTCGAGCTGCTCCACCCAGCCATATGGTGGCTAAATGGCCAACTCGTCCTGTTTCATCTGCATGAAACTGACATCGACAGCGTTAGCTCATGTTCTCAGGTTTATCTGTCTGTCGTCAGTAGCGTCAGCTTGAAGAAGGAGGATGTGTGGTGTCATCCTGCCAGGCCTGATGTTACTGTAACACTCAGGTTCTCATCCAGAAGGCTGACACCTTAGAAAGTAGCTATAAAGTGATGCTCACAGCCAGTTTACTCCATTTACTGACTATTAATCTTGGATAAATACTAATATGTGACATTAAATGAACAGTAGGACTTGCCAGTATTGATACAGTCATAAATTCCTAAATTCTTATATATTTTTAGATATTGCTAACTAATGTCTTGATAAATTGACTGCCCATTGTTGGTCCACACTTTCTTCCCTTTCCGTACAAGCTTCATTATTGCTGCTTCATAAACTGTTATTCAATAACCATCAACTGTTAGTAGGGCAGCGATGGTGGAGGGGACTGACTTGTAAACCCGAAAAACGACCAAAAATGAAAACGACTGAATCAGAATAGATGGTGGCAGCTCCGATTTCACACTTTAATTCACTAAATTCTTACCTGTATTATTCCAATTCATTGATCTACCTAAAGCAGCATTTACTTTTTATAATCTTGCTTTTAATGAAGGTTTCCAAAGTGATTCATTCTGTCAGTCATGATTCAGTACTCACTATAGCGACGGTTGTCTGTAGAGGACAAAACTTAAGATAAGTTTGCAGTCAGGTATGTTTATCTTCTTAATTTTGTGCACTGGCATGCAAATAAGTTCACTGACACTACACTGTAAACAAGAAGCACAGCAGAGATGAATGGAAATGCTACTAGATTTTGGTCACAAGCCAAAGTATTACAAACATTAACGTGTCTAGACTAGGGCTGGCCCGAATAGTGGTTTCTGGTCTCCGGATATTCGGGCCCTATTAAAGACGAATATCCGAATATAATATTTGTTAAACAAATTTATCAAAGTTCAACTTGTACTCAGACTATACCTTTCAGTTTTGAAGCTCGACTAAGATGGTTATTTTTCCCATGACTGTATGTTTTCTGGTTTTAGCCATATTCTAAAAAGGGCCTTTCAGTGTTTGAAGCTTTAAATGCAGCTGAGCCGCTGCTGTTTATGTGCCCTTCAGGAAGAAGACTCTCTCTGTGCCTGTGATTGACAACATAGAGCAAAACCGTATACATCACAGTAGCTCACATATACATGAGTACACTACCAGTTAAAAGTTTGGTCACACCTTCTCATCAAGTGTTTTTTTTTTAAACTTTTTTATACATTGTTGATGAATACTGAGACATCAAAACTATAAAAGAATAAACATGGAACAAGAAAAGCACTCAGAGTGCAGTACTCCACCAAGGCTGTTTATTTTTCAATTTGTTTATTCAGCAATCAGGGCAATAAAGAATCTGGCCATTTAATACAGATCTACCCACAAATTAAAAAAATGATGACCTTGTGCTGAGCACAGGTGTGTGTTGTACAGATACCGAATTGTGTGACTGAAATATGTTGCAGGCAGCGGTCGTAGTGTTCACTTGTTGTCATAGTTACAGTGGTGCCGTGCCACTATCTCGCAATGATACAGAAATCTTTAACAAATCCGTGGATCCAGACTGTAAGCTGCACCACTTCCAAAATCTAATCAGGTAGTCTTTGTGTCATTTCTGTCCTTCCATGAAAATCTCATTCATTTCAAACCCGTTAGTCCATTTTTGAGTCACACTGCAAGCAGACAGATTCACAGAAGGACAAGCGTACACCGATCGTCACATAACTTCACCACAGACGTTGTTTTTCACTCGTGTCTGGTGAGCTCGTCCGATGAGGATGTATCGTAGTGGTGTAGATTTGGCTCTGAAGTGACTGCAGGTTCACATGTTAACTTAATGGGGTGCGTTTCAGTCGCTGTTTCATACTCGTTCTGTAGTCGGAACAGCTGTTTTGGGAGCTGGGCTGTATTGATGTCTGGTATATGTGAGCACAGAGAGCAGCAGAGAGGAAAACAGATGTGAACACCCACTGAGTTTAAGTTGCACTGAAGCACAAAAAGCAGCATGAAAGCACAACGACACACTAAGCCCTTGTTTATTGGTCTCAAATTGGTCTTCAAGTTTTCACCATCTGTGTGTCCTTCAGCTTTAAAATTTCCACAGAGCTCTGATCTGCGAACACACAATCAAAGCTGTTGCTTCATGTTAGCCACATTGACAGCTCTATATGATTAAGACTTTTGCTTTGTCTTAAGCAATGTTTAAGTGGGTGGCATGTGTTAAAGTACCACACACATATATGCCAGGAATTAAGTTTTACCGGCAGAACCAATGTTACACACTTCACCTGTCAGTGGTTTATAATTTGTGACTGATAAATTCAACGTGAATCCCTTTGCATACTCATTTATTTCAGTTTTAAAATCGTGTAGTTAATGTTTGACATAATAAGTGCATGGACTACATAGTCTTACACTCACTAATCCACCATGTCTGTCTACCTCTCAGCCATTTCAGGTTGTTGCGACTGAAAATGTGAACCCTGTTGCTCTGGATGCTAACATAGATTGTGCGCTTGCCACAGAAAAACTGGATGGTACCTGCTGCTATGTTACAGTCTATAAAGGTGAATAAATCTCACAATAACTAGCCTAGCTTTTTCTTTTCTGAGCATGTACTGAAAGCATGATGTTTTTTTGGTTTTTTTTTAAATTGTGTTTTTCAATGCTGAATTAAATGATTTTTGGTCTTTAGGGCAGCCTTACCTCTGGGCTCGACTCGACAGGAAACCCAACAAGCAGGCAGAGAAAAGGTTTAAAAAGTACCAACATTCCTACAAGAGCTGTAAAGGTACTTTAGCTGTAGTTACCAACAGTGTTTATCTTTAGGAGTTGTAAAGCAAATAAATTTAGCACACTTTCTGAAGGAAGATCAAACTAGTGTGATTTTAATTTTTTTTTTCCTTTTTCTGGGCTTTCCTTCAGGTTTCATGTGGAATGTAGAGGAAGACTTTAAAACGGTGCCAGAGACGTGGATCCCAGCTCACAGAGTCAAACACCACAACGGCCAGCCAGTGCCTGATGACCACGGACATATTCCAGGTTCTAATTTATACGTCAAACAATTAGCGGTCTCAATCAAGACAAACGCATCCACAATTCAGAGGGACTTAAGCTCATGTGCAGTGGTTCAGGGAAGTGTAGAAGTACTTTTATTGCACAATAAATACTGTTTTAAATGACTAAAATTGGTTTTTACACCAGTCTACACCCAGTAACCTAAAATATTAAATAAGAACTAAACTGACAGTTCACAGCACTTTACCTGAAGAGGATCTGCCAAAAAGAACAGGATAAAATGCTTGATATTCTGGTGTCTACTTTTAGAGAAATACCAAAGAAGGCCCAAAGCAGTAACTTTTGCAAAAGGAACTTCTGTAGTGTGCTAAATTAAGGCTCTGAAAAATGAGATCTCGGTGTTTCATCTTTATTAAATTTGCAAAAAAAAACCCACATGGCTCATTGAGTGTGGTTTGATGGACAGAGTGAAGTGAACCAAAAGTGAAAGGTTAATTACTTTCTGAAGCAACTGTATCATGGAATTACTTTTGATAAAATAAAGGATAACTTATTAATCAGAAAAAGAGTTCAAACTGTCACTATGAGGTAGTAATTTAATGCTATGAGCTAGACTACAGAAGAGACTGCATTTTCAGGATCGCCATAGTAGGACTGCACTGCTAGGACTCGTGTTCATTGTGCCAGCGCTACAGCAGAAATGAATGATTGAAGTGTGTGACTTACGGCTTTAAAGGTCTGGTCCAGCAATAACAAGGTTTTTAGAACTGTGGTCAGCCTCCTCTGCTGCAGATTCACTCTAGTAATTTTCTACATGTTCTTAGGAGCATCCATGCTAGTGTGTGGTTTAACAAATGACTCTTGTTTCCTACTTTTCTGTAGCACCTAGACTTTGTCACATTGATGTGTGTGCGTCGTGTACGTTGTTTTCCATTACCGTTTCTTGTCCTTGTAAACATCCAGGCTGGGTTCCAGTAGAGAAGGACAACAAGCAGTACTGTTGGCACTCCTCTGTGGTGGAATATGATGTCGGGGCAGCGCTTGTTCTCAGGCCCAGCTCTGACGATGAAAACAGGTTAGAAATCGCAGCAGTCTCATTGGCTGACCTCCAGGAACAAACGCTGGAGCTCATAGGAACCAACGTCAATGGAAACCCTTACGGTAAAGTGATGTGGCATTTCTGTTATTACCTAAGGAGGGCTAATTATTTTACAGACTGTAGCAAGTGCTAGTACTTGACACAGTTTCCTAGAATAATTTGCTGCTCTGGGTTGGCTGTACTCTTAAAATGCTTCTTAAATGATTAAAAACACTAGGATGCAATATATTCAAAGTTCAGTAATGTACAAACAGGTCTGGGGAGTAAGAAGCATCCCATCCACTGCCTGGTCTCACATGGGAGTATTCGAATCAGAAACCCCCCACCTGTTGACTTTCATCAGCTGTGCTCTTGGCTGCAAGAGAGTCCAGAGGGCCGAGTCGAGGGCATCGTCTGGCACTGCAACGACGGCACTCTCGTTAAGGTGGGACAACCTCATACACTGAGATTGAACTGAACTGACGCTTCTTACGATCTTTCTAACTGTGAACAGAAAATAAGTGGAATTACAAGTGAGGATATTCCCCATGCAGCTGTAGGGTTCAGTACATTTATACAAAAGGTTTTTAAAATGATTTCTTAAAAATTCTGATGTATTGTTTAATGCTAAATATATTAATCTGGCTGTATTGAAAGGTTTAGTAGTCCCACACATGGCAGTTTGTACAGAGATTCTGATGTGCTCTGAAGCCTGTGCTAAAAGACTGATGTGAAATCTGGCCCTGAGCTGCTCTGTGGTTGTTCTGTTGGCAGGTTCATCGTCATCACCTGGGACTCAGGTGGCCAGACGGGGACACCTGCTTTGGTACCAGGCCGGTGGTCATTCGTGTTGACGGCACAGCTGACGCTTATAACAACAGCGAGGACTTGTTCACTTCCTTTTGCGTGCTAAACGGACGTTGCTTCAGCCGGCTTCAGGACATCCAGTTCGAACTGTAAACGCAGGCGGAGAAGGTGGCGTTTCACTTCCTGAAGCTCCTGCTGTCACCCTGCAGACAGCTGCCGGACATTTTCATCAGTAATTCCAGATGAAGCATTCACTCTTTATAGTTATACTTAATTTATTTCATGGAAATCAATGATGAAGAACTGCTGCTTTTTAAAAACAGAAATAGCTGAAAGTCTTAACCAGAGCGGTCTGCAGTGAGGTGGGTGAAGACGCATCGTTTGGCACCACAGAGGAAGACACTTTGCCATTTGTTTTGCAGAACTGTGTATAACTTCAATGTAAAACTGACCAACTGGACGTGTTTAGCAACTTAAGTTGTTAAAAATGTTCAATTTCTATACTGTAAATACTGTATGTTAACACCTGTTTCATTGCTGATTGAAGAATAAATGATGAGGGTGTAAACATTTCTAATTAACTGACTTTTAAGACAATTTAAAATGCAGGAATAAAAAATGATTTTATTGCCAAAAACAGAGAACTCATAAATATGCTACATCACCAAAACAGGAACTTAATATCAACATATTAACACACAAACAGCTGCCTTAGTGAAAACAACTAACCTTTACTTTGAAAAGTTTTTTTTTTTTTTTTTTTAAGAATGCGATGTTAGTTTTCAAACTGCAGGAAAATATGCTTGACTTAAATATTCTAAATTTAAAAACTGGCAACCCTAAAAGTCCATTTGGATGTAGCTCCAATCAAAGACACAGTAATCCTGAGTTAACTGATGGACACATTGGGCAACTCGGCCTGAACACCAAACTGATCACACACCTTCTTCAGCTGCTCCTCCAGCAGGATGTTCTTCTTCACCTCTAAATTGTAGTTATATTTCAAGTCCTCAATCTCTTCAAAAAATGCTGGGTCAAAGTTCTCCAGTTCCTTTTTCAGCTTTTTGACCTCAGTTTGAAGTTTACTTTTCTCAGTTTCCGCTGCCTGCAGAAGGTTTTTGAGTTTCCCATAATCTAAGGATACAACAGGAAAGATAACTGAAATGACTCTAGTCCGTCCAAACAATTCACATCACATACATATAAATTTGTTTGTGCCAACTTTAAATAAACTGATGCTGTGCAGTCATTAAGCTCAAACGCATCAATTGAATGTGCTGATTACAAAGAGGTCTACGTGTGCGTGAAACGTACAGCTCAGGTCGTCAATTTCACGCCAGGTACGATTATTTTAGTCTGAGAATTTCTAATAAAGAGCAATGAAAGTATAAAGTGTTGGAAGAATGACCAGTTTTTGGAAGTCTCACCTAGTTTGGAAGAGGTTTCACCGTACCGCTCAGTGTACTCGCTCATCCTTTGTCTCAGTTCTGCGTTCTCCTTCTGCAGCTCGGTGTTGACCAGCCTGAAGATAAATAGGTATTAGTTACACGATCCACACCATGCATATAGAAAACATTTAAATAATTAAAAAAACAGGATGTTAATTATTACTAATTGGTTCCTTTAGCCTCTTTCTGTTCTTTTTTACACTTTCGCAAAGGTCTGTCAGATGCAATGGAACACTCTTGGCATTCAACAGCATGCGATATATTGTATATGGATGTCAGAATCATATTAACAACACAGCGCAACCCCAGAGTCACCGGTTCATCGCTACTTCTAAGCACGTAGTTTAACATACCTCATGTCCTGGAACTCCTTGGTGAGTCCTGCATCAGTCTTTGAGGCAGCAGGGAACCTTTTTAACATGTCAACCTTGGGGAACCACAATCACACAGGAACAAACACATTCAAACAGCACTTCTCAAAACAATGTCAACTTTCTGTCAAACTCAAGCAATGCAACAGGAACAGCTAAATAATGTCAGGCTTTATGGTAGGCTCTTTTCTATCAAGGTGAATTCCACAGATTTTACACATCTGTCTTGTTTCTAGTTACACATGTATGACTGGTATGTTTCTTAAAGCATTTGGGCATGACTGAACAAAGCCATGTTCATCTGGGGCTGCACAGTGGATGGCGGTTAGCATTATCGCCTTGCAGCTAGAAGATCCCCAGTTCGCATCCTGGCCTTCCTGGGATCTTTCTGCATGGAGTTTGCATGTTCTCCCTGTGCATGCGTGGGTTTTTTACTCTGGCTTCCTCCCACAGTCTAAAAACACGCTGAGTTTAATTGGTAACTCTAAATTGTCTAAAGGTGTGAATGTGAGTGATTGTCTGTCTGTGTAGCCCTATGATAGATTGGTGACCTGTCCACGGTGTCTCCTGCCTTCACCCTAAGTCAGCTGGGATGGACTCCAGCCCCTGTGCCACCCTAATGAGGATGAAGCATTGTATAGATATTAGATGGATGGATGTTCATCTTTTTAGCGGATGGCTGATTACTGGATCTAGTATTAAGCATTTTTACCACTATTGGTATTATTTAATTTTTTTGAACCACTTTCTGATAAAAATTAAATACTTAAAAGCTTTTTGTTATTGTAAATCTTGATACTGAGATTTCTACTGTTACATAAAATGCATGAAGGTTCTAGTTTACTTCTTTTATAACAAATATTTCTGCCCAACAGCAGTTAGGCCGTGCTTGATGTTCGAAAATTAAGAAGACTCAGACTGTTCCTCAGTCTTGTTATGAAAGTAAGCAGTACCTGATCTTCAAGCTGCCAGATGCTTGTCTGAGCCTTCTTCTCACGCTCTTGCACCTCCTTCAGCTGCTGTTTGAGTTCAGAGAGGCTGGAGGTTTTCTGTGAGAGCTCCCTCTCTAGCTCCTTCATCTTGTTCTCAAACATTCTGCAGATGGAAGTCAAACAACCGCTGGCTCAGATATTTTAAAGTTCTTCATTATACCCGTCCATTTATTGAAGACTATGATTGACGGATCTGCTGACCTGGTTACCACAGATGCTTTCCAGGTCTTACTATCTGCTCCCTCTGGGATGGGTCTGGATAGAGCTGCCTGCAGTCTTTGTTTGGTTTCTTCCAGTTCTGCCTCAAGCTTCTCGTTGTTTGCTTCCAGATTTGTCTTGGTCACTCTCAGCCTCTCAGCAGAATCCATTTCCTGTTGTGATATTAAACATGCACATCCAGGTGAGTCAGAACAAATGAAAACACATTCAGTGTCTATGGACAGTATTTGATTAGCTGATTGAAACCTGTCTATACAAGTGAAAGCTGTAACTGCAGCCTGAGATGGATCTGACCTGAAAGGGATGAGTACTTTTGCAGGAACTTAATTTACGCTTTAGAGTTTTCGTAATTGACATTCCATTGTATATATACACACTACCAATCAAAAGTTTGGGGTCACCCAGACAATTTTCTGTTTTCCATGAAAACTCAAACTTTTATTCATGCGCTAAATGTTATAAATGTATAATATTATGATTAATTGCTCTTTATGATTTCAAACTACTGTATAACTGTTTGACTGTGAACTCATCTAACCCAGTATACCCAGTAAATTTCCATGATCTAACTTTGACAATGAAATATAACAAGTTGTTCCTGCAAGCAGCTGGTTGAAACTGGCTGCTCAGAAACTGATAATACCAATGTAACTTCTTTATATGCCTGCTTAAAAACCAAACTGCTTCCACCTATTGCCAGTCACTCGTTCAGACTCTGCTCTGTTCAAGTGATTCCTTGGGCAAGTAAAACTTTGCTTTGACTGAAGAGACGACTGTGGGTATTTATTTGGAGAAGTCAGGACCACGCTGAAGAACTTTCCTAACACTAACATATACACTGCATAATTGTTCTCTGATCATCAATTAGCCTTTCAACACCATTAGCTAGCACAATGTAGCATTAGAACACAGGAGTGATGGTGGCTGGAAATGGGCCTCTGAACCTCTATGTAGATATTCCATTAAAAATCAGCTGTTTCCAACTAGAACAGTCATTAACCACATACACAATGTCTACAGTGTATTTCTAACAAATTCAATGTTAACTTTATTGAGGAAAAAGCATTTTTTTTCCCGGAAATAAGGACATTTCTGAGTGACCCCAAATTTTTGAACGTTAGTGAATAATCATTTAATACAATATCTAGACCATATTTCTGATTAATTTAATGTTGTCTTTAATGAAAAAAAATGCTTTTCTTTCAAAAGCAAGGACATTTCTAAGTGACCCCAAGCTTTTGAACGGTAGTGTATGTTCTCACTTTGGCATGAAAGAGTCTTTCGTGGTAAATTCTTGTCAAAAAAGCCAAATTAAATTGACCATGATTCAATGTTGAAAAACAACAACAGAGGAAAACTTATAAGGCAATGAATAGTTTTACTAAGTGCTGTTTCAGGGGTTTTTATTACAAATAAGAAATGTGTTATTTATACACTTGTTTTTTAATAATACAAATTATTCTAACAGTGCACTGCAATTATATAAGCACTCTCGGCAAAAAAAATAAGTTGCTGTACAAAGACAGATTCCTTCATAAGAATAATTGTTGACATCAAACTGAAGTAGAATTAAATTATAGTTGAGGTATTAAATATGCTCATTCCAACTAGCCTCGATGAAAAACCATGGCCAAGAGAAAAATCTTCAAAAAAATAAATAATTCTGCCAAACTTACTTGACAAGCCATAAATACACAGTAGTTACCCTTTTAATCTCCTTGCGCAAACGTTCATTTTCCATCACTATTTTCTCCAGTCCTTTGATTTTAGCTTCAAGTTTTGAACTCAGCTCAGCTGCGCTTTGACTTTTCAAGGTCTCAAACTCAGCCTAGAGGAAACAAGATTTACCGTGATATATAGAGAACAGAGCAATAAAAACTTGTTTAACAAAATCTATATGATGAATAAGATGAAACAATGCTAACCTTTAGCTTTTCATTTTCTTGCTCCAAAGCAGCAATCTTGTCCTGCTTTGCAGGTGCACTGGATTTCTTGAGCGATTCGTTTTCCCTCTGCACCCTCTCCACCACCTTCTTCATCAACCCAATGGTCTTCTCAAGCTCTGGTACAGTTTTACCACTGTGACCAGCCTGAGGAGGAGCACAGTACAAATCACGTATCAGAAAGAGGAATTTGTTGGAGAGAAACTTATTTTACAATTAGATCTAAGTTTTTAAGCTTTTTGTTACTTCTTGTCACACGTTTATTTTTTTCATTTTTTGGGGAAATAATTGTGTACATAAAGTAAAAAGGTGATTTTTAGGTAAACTTACTCCACGTGTGTGAGCCAGCTGCTTCTCTATCTCTGCCTTTTCCTTTTTCAGAGCACTGCACATCTCCTTAAGGTCTGCAACTTGATTCTGTGAAAAAACAGGGAGATGATATTTAACGAAATTATGTAAGCAACTATGGCAAAAAAATAATTTGTTGCAAAACACCACAAATTAATTTTGAAATCAATGTCCACTTGAGGCTGAAATAGTTTTTGCTGACTTTTTTTTTTTTTTTTTTTATAAAATGGGGCTGCACAGTGGATTGGTGGATTGCAGCTAGAAGATCCCTGGTACACATCCTGGCATTGTGAGGATCTTTCTACATGGAGTTTGTATGTTCTCCCTGTGCATGTGTGGGTTTTCTCCTGCTTCCTCCCACAGTCTAAAAGCATGCGGAGATGATTCTAAATCATCCATAGGTGTGAATGCAAGTGTGATTATTTGTCTTTATATGTAGCCCTGTGATAGACTCCAGTCCCCCCTGTGACCCTATTGAGAATTAAGCGGTGTATAGATAATAGATGGATGTTTTAAATGTTTAATGTGATACTAAATTGAATGTGGACTTTCTGATGCAGTGACGGAAGTCGTCGTGTGCCCAAAAGGGTCTGTGTGATGTACATTTCATGCAAAGTGTTTGCACTGCAAGTGTGCTGACTGTGCAATGAAGAAAAAAAATTTGTGCTTAGAACAGAGGCCTTCTTTAAAAGAGGCCATGAAAGGAGATTCGTCATCATCCACACTTTCAAAGCTGATCGTTAAATGAGGTATAATAAAAATAGGTGCTGCTGGTGTAACAGGCCAGATTAACCCCTCGAGAGTATAACTTGCGGTATACTCTCGCATGGGCTAGTTTACACCTGGGTATACTTTGACGTAGGAGAGTTTATAACCGAGTATACTTTATCCGGGGGTGTAGTCTGACCTGTTACACTGGACTTTGGAGGTGTTCTGATTTGTAGCTACATTCTTTCCACTGACAGTAAACATAGTATTAGGTTCTAAACTCTCCTGTGTCCACTCACTGTTCTCTGTATGTTTGGAGCGGAAGGAACCCTCAAAGAGAACTCCAGCAGGCTAGAAAAATAGCATTATAAAAACAACTATGCATCTTTGATGTTCCCAGCTGCCGGTGTGCACAAGGATTTATTGAGGGCCTTATACTACTCACTAGACCACTGGCAAAGTACGCACAGCCTCAAAGTTAACCCTTGCTTGGACGAGCACACAGACAGCTGCAGACATACAGACATGTAGTAGTTATTAAACTACATTCTAGTTTTTTTCTATACATGTGCAGCAGGTTGTACCATGGAGGGGTCCACACAGACTCTCAGACTTGGGAAGATGATGAAATTGACGTCACATGGACCGTAATGGGTGCTTACAGATGTGGAAAGTATAACACTGGCCTTAAGAAGATAAAAGTATCTACCAGTCAGGACCTCTAAAGCTCCACAATGTACTGTATCTTGTTCATTTAAACACAAAAAATGAAAAAAAAGGGTGTTCTATGACCTAAGCTAAGCCAACTGTCACTTTTTTGTACACATTACAGCGTTACCAACCTTCTTAACTCCCTCTTGGCATCAAAGTGAAAAGGTGCAGCTCCCTTACAGTTAAACTATCCCTTTATAAGGTGCTTAAAATTTGCATCAGTAGAACTGGTGTTGCACAGAACAGCTCTCAGTTTGGGTTTTGTGTACCTTGAGCCTTGGTAAGTCCTTATTGGTCTGCTCCAGCTGAAAGCGCAGCTCCAGGTTCTCAGAGGCCAGCTTGAGGTTTTCTTTTTGAGCATCCTGGTCTCTCTGTGATGGAGTGCCAGTACCTCTTCCTGAAGTCTAAATGAGAACAAAGACGCAGACAGAGCAAGGGGAAGGGAATTAAACAGTATTATTAGCTCATTAGCATTAACTGCTGTGGTGGGGAATATTGCATAGGGAGCGTAGAAACAGCTGTTGTTCTTTTTAATTAAATGTCTTTGTTCTTGAGGTCACGGAACTGTCTCTACCTATATACAAGGCTATGATGGACAGCATGGGGGAGAAAAACAACACACTAACAAGGCACTGACTACTCACTGGATAGGTCTGACTTTTGCTCTGCCACATCTAACACTATCACCACACTACCACTTCAGCAAGGTGACTAAAGAGCACGGAGTACCTTCAGATATCTAAGAGATCTGCCATCTCGTGTTCGCACTCCACCATCCCATTTTCTACTTTCTGGGTGTATGCGCAGTATGGTGCTGACATCCACATCTGTTTCTGCTGAGCAAGACTGTTCTGGAATATCTTGTTTTATGTCCTTTGTAGTCTCATGCTCTTCATCTTTCAGCTCAATCTGTTCCTCAGTTTGTTTTGGCTTTTCTGATAGGATTACCACATCATCATGTTCTGTATCTTCACCATCTAAGTCACCATCTTCATTAACTGTTTCACTTGTTTGATCATCTGTCACTGCCTCTGGAGCAGAGGGTGACACAACTGATTCTGGTCTTTCTGCTGGATCATTAGGCTTGGACTCGCTTCCTTTATTGGCCTGTGGTTCTTCCTGTTTTTCAGCCACTGGGTCCTGAGTGTCTTGTGGACTTTCTATAACATCTGCTCCTGCTTCTCTCTCATGTTCTTCAACATCTGCTTCTGTGACCACATCTGTTTTGTCAGCTGCTGCGACTTCTGTCACATCAGGGTTCAGTTGTTCTTGTTCAGTACAAACAAAGCTGGTTTGGGTTTCTACATGTGCCCGGCATTGCTTTGGCTCCCTCTGTGGACTGACAGAGTGGCTGCAGGACTCAACACAACGGGATGCTGCATTCCCTTCGCATGACCCATCTTCAACATCAAAAGTGGCAGAACAAATTCCTCTGAGAGCCTGGGAAGAGATGCTTTTGCTCTTCACAGACAATAAATCAGATGAAAATCCGTGACAAAGGACATAAAAAAACAAAGTAAACAATGAGAAGGACTGACAAAAACAAAAAAAAACATCTTTGTTTCTCAGTGCAGAAAAGTGAAAATGCTTTGTTCAGTATATGTAGTGAAATGTCCTGTCAATTATGTACTGTACACGTTGCAATTAATGTAAAGTCTCATTGTGTATGAAATATGGATCTGGAGTTACATCATAATCCTGTAGTTGGAGCCTATATGGGGGAAAAAAAGTGAAAATTGGACTGGTTTTCTGACCAACAGTCCTAAACAGAAATATATTAAGTTTGCAGTGACATATACTACCGTTAAAAAGTTTGGGGTCACGTAGAAATGTCCTTATTTTTGAAAGAAAAACATTTTTTTTCCAATGAAGATGACATTAAATGAATCAGAAATACAGTCTAGACATTGTTAGTGTGGTAAATGACTATTCTAGATGGAAACAGCTGATTTTTAGTGGAATATCTACATAGGGGTACAGAGGCCCATTTCCAGCAACCATCACTCCTGTGTTCTAATGCTACACTGTGTTAGCTAATGGTGTTGAAAGGTTAACTGATGATTAGAAAACCCTTGTGCAGTTATGTTAGCATATGAATAAAAGTGTGAGTTTTCGTGGAAAACATGAAATTGTCTGGGTGACCCCAAAGAAAATGTGTGATAAATGACTGAAATGATTAATCAATTATTAAAGTATTTTTCGATTCATTTTGTTATTCAGCTGACTTAAACAACAGCTTACGTTTTAACGAAAATTATTTCTTTTATGTGCCACAATGCCACATATTTTCAGCTGGAACCTGAAAATATGTGGCATTTTTGCTCTATAAACAACTAACAGATATCAGTGTGATTGATTTATGTTATTTCTTTGTTTCTCTAACAACTAAATGAACACTTACTGAGGGTCTTGATGGAGGATCTTTGGGTATCTGACTCTCTAAGGAGTGGAGTCTCTCCTCGAGGAAGTGGTTCCTCAGCATTAGATTGTCCATTGCGTCGTCACGAGGTAAAGCCTGGTGCTGTCTGCTCATTCAACAAGAAAACAAGTCTTGGTTAGGATTCAATAAAAGTATGGTGAGAATTGTCAGTGAGGGTCTTGCATTGCTTAATATCACATTTAATAGATGTTAGATTTCTTTGCGTGTATTATGGCATATACAGTATAAAAAGACATGGAAGGAATACAACAGACTAGAACAGGGGTGTCAAACTCTGTTCCTGGAGGGCCACTATCCTGCATGTTTTAGATGTTTCCCTCTTCCAACACACCTGATTCAAATGATCAGCTTATCATCAAGCTCAGCAGAAGCCTGATAACGAGCCTGATCATTTGAATCAGGTGTGTTGGAAGAGGGAAACGTCTAAAACATGCAGGATAGTGGCCCTCCAGGAACGGAGTTTGACACCCCTGGACTAGAAAATGCATTAGGAACAAGGTGATCTTGTCCAGTATTAAAATTTAAGTACAAATAATTCATAAGGTCAGCATTGTCATTCTACATACTTCCTGTATATATTTTATTACTATGTCTGTTATTTATTGTAGTTTTTAAAATTGCAGTTCAAGTTGCTATTACTGTTAACTTTATGGTTAAACTGACATCAAGCTAAATAATAACTGCATTTAAAGAGGTTCTTGCCAAACATTTTCATCTGATAACATTGGCCCAGATGTTATCTTATTTTATTTATTGTGTTTTTGAACAGCACCATCAAAATATAACCCCCTCCCTCTAATTCTCTATAACAGATAAATAACATCAAATTTCTAACTGAATATTTTATAAATCACTGACAAAGTGTGCAATAATGGTGACAACATTGTACAATATATCTAAATTTATTTCACAGCAGAATTCTATGATATTAAAAAAATGTAAAGCTATATCTGCTTGTACAGCTGAGATTGCACAGATATCCTTTTACGTGGATTTTCCCATAGTGCTCAGTGCTCAGACAGCAAACTTATTGGCTGTTGCTTATTTATATACACTGTAGACACTTCTTTATTTTATAAGATGAGGTATTCTTTTTTACATATCCTTGCTCATAATTTCAGGATCTGGAACTCGTCAAACACCTTCACTTTTAGCTTCTTGCTTTATTGTAAATTCTGACTTTGGAATGTCTGGTATCAACATGCTGCTCCATTTTCGTGGAATAATTTACAAAAAAACTCTGATATTCCTGAATACACTTAGCTGTAAATCGTGAATATTTAAGAAAATGATGACATTGATAATATGATTATGTATTTTTTAAATAATTGTTATTACTCAGGAAAGGAAAACGGCGGAGGTGTGACGATTGGCATACGTCTGTCTGTCTGTCTTTCTGTGTGTAACATTACTTATAAACGGAGTAACGGATTTAGATGAAATTTTCAGGAAAGGTGAGAAATGACACAAGGACCATCTGATTAGATTGTGGCAGTGATGCAGCTTATAGTCTGGATCCACGGATTTGTTAAAGATTTCTGTATCATTGTGAGACAGTGGCACGACGTCACTGTAACCATGACAACAAGTGAACGCTACATCAGCTGCCTGCTGAAAATCACATGATTGCAATCCTACTACAAATCCATCGCTGCGGACTTACTGGGAAGTCATATATCCGTCGGAAATCATACAACAACTGAGCAGCCTTGGCAGAGTACTGCGCTCTCTCAGTGTTTTTTGTTTTGTTTGTACTGTAATACTTCATTGCAATTTTTTCAGAACTGTTTATGTTCGGTTTAATAAATGATTCCCTGCATCTTTGTGTGTATTTTAAATCTTTTGTGAGCACTTAGTATTGCATAAGTTTAATTCCTCTGTAAATTTTGTCCTTTTGCTCATCATCTAGTTTTTCCGATTATAAATAAAAGCTACATTGTATATATTAATGGAAAAAAATCCTTTCCTGTACACAACTATATACACGTTTTGAAGAGTGCCAAAGACTTTTAAAGACTGAGATGTACTGTACCTTATGGTGAGAATTTCTTTCTCCAGTTCAGAGTTCTTCTTCTTCAGTTCCTCCACCTCCTTTTCCATTTCAGTGGATCGCACTCCCACCACCTGATCAGCAGTCACACCTCGAGCCTTAAGCTTTTTCTGCAGTGTACTCTTCTCTAGTTCCAGTCTACATGCACAATAATAAATAGAAGGGGAATAAAAGGGCTGCCAACAGCACACAGAAATGTTAAAAGACAGTGTAGAATTGTTTATCGCCACTTTAGCTATAATTTTCCGATAAAACTAAACAGTAAATTATTTTTGTGATTACTAATTAAAAAAAGCTTTATTGACTCGTGTGCATAGTGATGGCACTGAGCGCTACCATACAATTTTTCACAAGACAGCTGACTTCACCAAGTAGCTTTAGGTTGTGGTTGGAAAAGAAGAAATGATTCAATCATGTACACCATGAGAATGTTAAAGAAACCTGTGTGTGACGTACACACTGACCTGGCATAGAGGTCTTTAAGAGTGCTGTATTGTTTGGACATCGATTCATTCTCTCGTTCCTTTTCCTTTAGTGAACTCTTCAACTTCTCCATCCTGGCTTGCCATTTCTTGCCCTCCTCCCACCGCACTATTTCTTCTTTAGTCTGTCCGACAGGCAAGTCATACATCAACTGAAGATTCAGCAGAGGTAGTAATTAAAATAACAGCAATGTGTCAGGTGCAAAGTATTACAGTCGAGGTCAAAAGTTTACATACACTTGTAAAGAACATAATTTCATGGCTCTCTTGAGTTTCCAGTTGTTTCTACAACTCTGATTTTTCTCTGATAGAGTGATTGGAACAGATACTTCTTTGTCACAAAAAACATTCATGAGGTTTGGTTCTTTTATGACTTTATTATGGGTTAACAGAAAAAGTGACCAAATCTGCTGGGTCAAAAATATACATACAGCAACATGAATTAGCAATTTTGGTGACTTAGAAAGTTGTGTCAATGAAATGAGCTTCATAGCATTGCCTCTTAACTTCTTGTAAGTGATTATGAGTGACTACAGCTGGTTACTTCTCTGAGGCCATTTAAATAGGGCTCGGTGGATACAAATGCCCACAAACGCTACAACGGAAAAGTCAAAGGAGCTCAGCATGGATCTGAAAAATCGAATCATTGACTTGAACAAGTCAGGAAAGTCACTTGGAGCCATTTCAAAGCAGCTGCAGGTCCCAAGAGCAACAGTGCAAACAATTGTTTGTAAGTATAAAGTGCATGGCACTGTTTTGTCACTGTCACGATCAAGAAGAAAATGCAAGCTATCACCTGCTGCTGAAAGAAAATTGGTCAGGAGGGTTAAGAGTCAACTGAGAACCACCAAAAAGCAGATCTGCCAAGAATTAGAAGCTGCTGGAACACAGGTGTCAGTGTCCATGGTCAAGCGTGTTTTGTATTGCCATGGACTGAGAGGCTACCATGCAAGAAGGAAGTCCTTGCTCCAAAAGTGACAGCTTAAGGCTCAACTGAAGTTTGCTGCTGATCACATGGACAAAGATAAGACCTTCTGGAGGAAAGTTCTGTGGTCAGACGAAACAAAAATCGAGCTGTTTGGCCACAATGCCGAGCAAAATGTTTGGAGGAGAAAAGGTGAGGCCTTTGACCCCAAGAACACCAGGCCTACTGCCAAGCACGGTGGTGGTAGTATTATGCTGTGGAGTTGTTTTGCTGCCCATGGAACTGGTGCTTTACAGAGAGTAAATGGGATAATGAAGAAGGAAGATTAGCTTCAAATTCTTCAAGATAACCTAAAACGATCAGGTTGGGTCTTGGCCACAGTTGGGTGTTCCAACAGGACAATGACCCCAAACACACATCAAAAGTGATAATGGAATGGCTAAATCAGGCTAGAATTAAGGTTTTAGAATGGCCTTACCGAAGTCCTGACTTAAACCCCATTGAAAACATGTGGACAATGCTGAAGAAACAAGTCCATGTCAGAAAGCCAACAAATTTAACTGAACTGCACCGATCCTGTCAAGAGGAGCGGTCAAAGATTCAACCAGAAGCTTGCCAGAAGCTTGTGGATGGCTACCAAAAGCGTCTAATTAAAGTGAAAATGGCCAAGGGACGTGTAACCAAATATTAGCATTGCTGTATGTATATTTTTGACCCAGCAGATTTGGTCACTTTTTCTGTTAACCCATAATAAAGTCATAAAAGAACCAAACCTCACGAATGTTTTTGTGACAAAGAAGTATCTGTTCCAATCACTCTGTCAGAGAAAAATCAGAGTTGTAGAAATGACTGGAACCTCAAGAGAGCCATAACATTATGTTCTTTACAAGTGTATGTAAACTTTTGACCTCGACTGTAGCTCGTAGGTATATGGAGTGTCAGGGCGTCTCAAAGTACACCTGTTTCATGTAAGTGCTGCAACACAAAATGCAAAATGGCCTGGTGAAATGGAACACAGATGGGAGTGTGTGTGGTGGTTTTTAAACACATTCACAAGTTAAGTCAATCACATTGCTGGTCTCATTGCTCTGAAACATCTGTGCTAGTAGCAGTGGTGTATGGCAACAGATCAATAAATTTAAAGCTTCTTAATTTCACTAATTAGTAGTTTGGGTGTTGCAGTGAGTGACTAACAGCTGCAGGGCTTTAAAAACTGCAAGGAAGAAGGCATGCATACAATACCCAGCAACTGAAAAAATACAGCCAGAATCACTGCTCTGTTCTTTTAATTCTTTTTGAAAATTAACTGCTGCTGAATGAATTCTTACTATTTAACCCTTAGATGCACAAGTGACTGGATCCTACAGTCTTCCATAAGTGGGTCAAAAATGACCCGTGTAAGAATCAGTGTGTTTTTACACCATTTTTGTCATTTTGTTTGAGAATAAACATTTTGTATTATTGTTTGCATTATATTTTTGCCCACACAAAAATGATTTCATGTTTGAAATTTGTTTATTTTTCACTTTCTAATATTTTTTTAAACATTTTAATCATCGAATAAAAAGAATATTACACAGAACAGCAGTAAAATAATGTCAACAACCATTTTGTTAACATTTTTATAATCTTTCCCTCCAGCTGTTGCCGCTCTCCTCCAAGTTTGTGCATCACCTCTTGTATGACATTTTAGTGATAAAGAGCTTGGATTATTAATACAGATATTCCCATTGCTTTAAAAGCATAAAAGATAATTGAAAAATTTTAATGGAATGATATCAAAAACATGTTTTTAGAGGAATAGCTGGAAAATGAAATGCTGAAAAGTTTTTAATTATAAAGATATTGCAAGAAAACAACCTCACTGAGTCATTTTTGACCCGCTGATGCATTTAAGGGTTAAGCATTTGTCTAAAAATTACACAATAATACTTTCTTCCAAGTATCTTATTTGAATGTGTTGATAAATCAATAGACTGGTCACACAGTGATAATAATTTTCATTAAAATACCAACAACTCTCTTTGCACTGCCTCATGTTAATGAATCTCCTCCCATCTGTGCACCATGTACCAGGACACTAACAGCCCTCACAGCTGGGAAATACCAACCGATCCCAGCACTAATTGCTCCGGTTCTCACGAAACTGGGGTCCAAAATGTTACAAGTTAACTGAACTGATGTTCAAACCTTTCCGTGATCATCTTTGACATTTTTTATTTCTGCTCTTTTCTCCAAGTCAGACTCCAGCCTCCTGATCTTCTTCTGCAGATTCTCAATGGCCGGCCCTCTCCCATCTGGTTCTGGCTGATTCTAATGAACAAATGTGCAGCAACAGATTTTCAAACCACCTCATTTTATCCAGACAAGAACAGTGGAGACAGCCAGTGGTACAGAACAGGACATTTTTTGTTTGTGAGAAAAGCAAGGCACTAACGTTTAAAACATGCTATGTGGCACTGATGCACATTAAAATCTGAATAACTAAATCAGATCAGATATTGCGTTTATCTTAAATCGCAGCAGAATGTGAGACTCCATTCTTGATGCATTCCTCAGTTTTCTTTCATTTGCTGCGGACAAGCCTATCAGCATTTGCACGTCTGGCACCTCAGTGTTTTATCGCATTTCAAGGTCTAAATGTCACTCCTGAGTCAGAAGATTCTGGTCATTTGTCTACATGATGTCATGCTGACAGTGGCCGTGTCATGTGGCTGCCATTGAGCAATTCACTCTGCAGTTTACTGAACACCAAAAACAATAAGCTCCAGGCCAGTGTCAAACCAAACTGAATGTTGCCACACAAACTGGTAACTTGGTGTGTGATTCCAAACTTGTGAGAGAGACTAACCTGAAGGGCGTTGGCAAGCCTCTTGATTTGCTGCTTGAGCTCCTGGATTTCTTGCTCTCGCTCCTCCTTTTCAGCCTGCAGGCGTCTCTGGGTTTTCTGACACCTCTGGATATCTTGGTTCAATCCGTCCATTTCTTCTTTCAGCGTACTTTCCCGGACTCGGGCTGCTTTGGCTGACTCCTTTGCAGCTTGAAGTTCCTCATTAAGTTCTTGCACTCGTGTCTTGGAAAAGAAGTATATAAAGGTCTTTTCCAACTTAAAATGCAAGTTTGGTTATATTCACTGTTTTTGTTGTTGATAACAGATGTTATTAAAAATCTAAACCAACCAAAAGAAATGATTGTGCTAAGCACTGCCCGTATATTCAAAGCCTGACATGTTGGGTAGCTACATTATTACCCCAATACAATTCAAAATACATCAGTGAGCTGCATTAATGCATTGGGTGGCATGCTCACACCAACAACACGGTGTTGTTTGTCTTATACACATTGCTGCTGCCAATCTGCACTAATAAACTACTTTTTTTAAGTTAAAATAGCTACAGCCTCGTACCAATGCATTCAGTGAATACCAATATCTCTAACAATTTGTTGGTATCATGTCACTTTATTTTCTGTGATCTTGCAGTGTATTATTGTTTTCCATCCCATGATACACACACTAACCAGTTTTTGTTATCAGATGGGGACAACTTTATGTGCGGACTTTGTGTATCTGACTTTGCATGCACAAGTTTTAAATGGTGATAACTGAAAAGAGGAGGGCCAATTAAAGCCAACCAGATGTCAAATATGCACTTGTACAAGGAGACTGACACATGTAATGTGTTCATCAAATTCGCCATAGGTTTGGCCACTATTCAGAGCTCCTTCTAAAACCAAACCTATTGTGACTGTAAATCAGCACAGACCAGAATCATATAGGCTGTTGGAAAGTAAAAAAGCAGGAGTACATGATTTTAATGTACAACTTTATGGAAATTCAATACAAAGTTGTCCTATGTGATCACTTATCTTGTAACCAAACATTTCTATTCTGATTCCAGAATGATCATGGAGCATGAGCAGTCACTGAATGGTTTGATGAAAATGATGTGAATCGTATGCTTTGACATTTGCAGCAACCAAACATCAGCCTAATTAATATGATGGCGATGGCTTCTCACCTTCAGGTCTTTGGTGTGTCTGTCAACCAGCATCTGTACATTGAGGTTCTCCTCTTTTTGTGCAGCACTTACTATGACTTGCTGCTCTGCGGCAGATGTCAGTTCTGCCCTCAGCTCCAGTAGAGCTTTACTAAGAGACTAAGGAGACAGGGGACACATAGAAGCCAGGTATGATTAATATGATGAATTCAGTGGTCAGACCTCATTTTACAGTAAAAACATTATTATCCATTTCTGCATAGCCAACTTCCTCCGCTCAGGTTAGTTGTTCTTGATCACACAACTGCTGAAGAGCTTGGGCCTCATTTGAGGTTTAGTACAAACAAACACTCCGTGAACAGTAAGAAAACAATCAGGTCAGGATGCAAGTCCATCATACAGCCAGCAGACAGAGAAGACTCCAGATGCATTCCCCATCTTTGCACTAAGATGAAACAGAGTTACTAGGGGGAACATTGCAACAAGGAATAGACTGCATTTCTTCATTGCTCTAAAATGAATCTGGGCGATTTTGTAAGTAACTACTGAGTAACTACGTAATGTTCCTTGCCTTTAAACACAGAATGAAAGAAACAAGAATAAAACAAAGAACAACCTTGAGCTGTTTCTCTTTCTGGGTGAGCTGTGCTTTCAGTCGCTCCACTAGGTTTTTCATGGTGTTGCTGGGGGAGCGGATGTTGGCCTCCTTCTGGACTTCCAGCTCAGTCCGGAGGTAGTTCATCTCCTTCTCCATCTGTGCCATCTGGCTCCTCTGATTCTCATTCTCACCAGTCAGAGCGGTCAACTTGCCAACGTGATTCTCCTCCAGCCTGAAACAAATCCCCTCTGTTAGTTTTTTTAAAAAAAGAAATGTATTGCATAACTTTTACATACTTCTAAGATTACTTTATCAGTTAGTGAGTCATGAGTCCCAAAATGTGTCCAACATGTATCTCTTCAGTGAATGTGTCACGAACGGGATGTAGTCATGGGTCAAACACTTGCAAGGAATATACAGAAAAAGCCCTCAACTACACTCTTACAAACAACAACAAAAAATATATGAGCTAGTAGCCCAAAGCCTAATTTAGTGTAAGTGATGACTAAACAATTTTGAAGTACATGTGTGCATTACTTGAATTCATTATTACCAAGGGTGTGTTTAGTAGTCATTCTGATACACACAGGGCATTATTTATTACAAGCAGGATGGTATTTCTGCTAGATCTGAAAAATCTTCCACCTGTTTGGTTGGCAGTTTAATCATCAGACAATATTTCTGTCAAACTCAAACTGGCAGTTTGCCTGTTTAGTGAATCATTGTGACCTTACATTCCAGGTCTAGTCATATTTACATAGCATGACATCCAGGGAGTGTTGTGTAAGTATGATAGCACTGGAAGCGGTGAATCCTTGCGCAAGGAGGCTACTTTGAAGTGAATGTCGGCCAAATTGAAAGCAGGTATGGAATTTGATTTTTTTTTTTTTTTTAAGTACAGCCTCAAGATTTTTTGATCGCATCTCCTAAGGGAGTGTTTTTTTTTTTTGCAAAGCAAGGCAGCATTTATTGTTCACTTGACTGGCAGGTGTTTGTGACCTCTAATCTGTCATGCCCTGCAGTTCAGTCTAGGTATCACCTTACTTCAAAATTTGTCATCATTCTGTCAGACAAGCACAGTCTATTAAAAAAAAACCTGACCCAAGTGATTTCTTAGGTACAGCTACATTCTCATCTAAACCTAATGCATTTCAAAACATCCACCTAGAGGTAAATCATCTCCTTTAAGCTTCAGTGTACCGCCGGCGGTACACCTACTAATTTGCATAGGAATTTCAAGAATGTCCGACGGGTGCGAACGCGATTATACAAACACTATACACCGATGGAAAGCTTAGATTCTCATGAATCCGCCGGTATAAACCACTTTCAGATGCGATTACCACAGCGGGTGAGAAAAACACATTTGTCCGACAAAAACAAATATTCATCCATCCGTTCTCTATACACGGCTTCAACGCACACAGCGCGACTCACATTTCCGGGTTTATTATTACACACAAAAAAAAGATTCCACAAAAAACGGCCATAATCCAACCTTTTACATCCAGATGACACAAGCCAGTAAACTATTTTGTCCAAAACATGTCCTGAAGTCGTATAAAATCCCCGAATCGGTCGTTTTCAAGGAAATGCACCTCCCGATGCACGTCCAATATTCCCCGTATTTTTCGTAATTTTTTTTATTTAAAAATAGAATATTAGCGATTTTTTGTACTGAAAACGGCTGGAAATGACTGAAGCTTAAAGGGTTAATGAAACTTATGGTACTACCCACTGTTACATTCAATTTCAATCAAATTTTATTTATATTGTTCCTATTCACAACACACACAGTAACGCCTTATCCTAATGCAATACTGAATTCTTGAAAAGTCTCTTTAATTTGACTTCCTTTCGCTGCTTTTCTTAAATAAAACTTTTAAACCCTTTAGCACCCAGTTTCCTTCAATTTCCTTTAAGCCATTTTGTAACCATTTTGTTATCAAATCGACTTTTTCTTCAAAGTCTGACAGTCTCAGTGTATTCTATCTCTTCACTAAAGCTATATGACATCGTCACTGAGGGAGACTTTTAAATCCAGTCCTCAACAACAGAATTCGGATTCATGTTATACTAAGCTTGCAGTATGTAGAAAGTAAACTAGGATGACGGTTTTTCTATAGTGAAACCCTTGAATGATGATGTCAAGATATTTCAAAAGTATTTAAGGTCGTTCTTTAACAAAATACAACCAGGATTATTCCAGGCTGTCAGGGGCCTGCGTGTGGCGCACTGAACTGTGCCCTGGCCCGACATTAACCCTGTTATCCCTGTACTTTAAGGCTCCTCAAACACAAGGTGTAATCCTGACTGAGATCCCCGGTGGCCTGGATTTAGAGCTGCTTTGTGCTAGACGTTTCACACTTACAACATGAATGTGTGACTATTCTTCTGTTAATCTCAAGTTCACAAAGCAGCTCTTCACAGCAAAGTTGTCCCGATTTTGCACTGAAGATCACATGTTTTAACTAATATTTGAAAAGACGTACCGGTACAAAGATATTTGTCATTGTTCAACATGTTCGTCCTCTCAGTGTTGCTAGATGCTAACAATGACCTAAAAGTGAACTGCAAGTTAATAAACTGCATTTATTACTTGAAATTAAGATTTAGTGCAACCTGTCTATAAAGAAATACAGTTAAGAGCGTTTTTGTGTGTTCTGTTAAGAATTGCAACATTCTAATGATACTGTACTCATTTAAATAACTACAAAAGGGTGAATACTGGGCCAAACTAACAAAAAAATAAATAAATAAAAAAAATCACTTTGATATCTCGTCTGCATGTTTTGTAGCCTGTGTTTCCATGGCGGTCCTCTGTCGATCCAGCTCAGCAGTGGTCAGCTTCAGCTTCTCTGTGATGGAGCACAGTGAAATGTCCTGCTCGGCCACTGTCTGTTCTAACTCAGCCAGACGCTTCAGGTGCTTGGAGGTTGGCACGCTGATAGTGGACTTCTTCATCAATTCCTGGACAAGCAAAGAAAGGGGAAGCTTTAAACAAAACATTTAACCCTGCTTCAAACAAAGCACAGCTCGAAATTTAAACGAGCACTCAAAGATACACAATGACGTCAATGTATGTGCCGATTGTTCTTTCCACAGCTGCAACATATGGTTTTCAAACAGCTTATGTTTCCTTGAAACATTGGTTGGTGTGTGTGAAAGGTCAGGCAAGATTGTATGGAACTCCACAGCAGACTGTAAGGACTAACCTTGTCCAAATATTGTTGTGAGACTTAGCCCATGAAGTCAAATACAAGGCTTGTATATTTAAACAGACTTAGTTCCTAAAGAAACATAGCTCCATAAGTACCATTGCTGTGTGTTTGAAGCGGTCCAGGGAGGTATCTGTGTGCAGGTCCAACTTCTCATGCAGCGTTTTCAACTCCTCCTGATGTCTCTTTATCATCTCCTCTTGATTCTAGGGTCAACAGTGTGTCATCAAATGAAACAGAGAGTACAAAGAGACTGTAGTATTGGTACTCTTTCATGAAGTTAATGATCTGAATACTTCTTTCACCATTACCCTTATCTTCATTTGTAGAGATAAGAAGTAACAGTTAATATAACTGCTTAACTAAGTGCTGTGATGTATGGTTTTTCATCTATTGGAGGTTTGGTTGTAGTAGTCAAACAGCTACAAGAGACATTGCAGGTAATGAATATTAAATGTTACTCAGACTAATTCGTCAAAGAAACCACATAAGAGACTTACTGCATAGAGAAAAAGGCTGCAGACCCACTATCTCTCCTTGTGTCACTGTACCTGTCTTGCTTGAGCCAGCTGGTTCTGGTATTTCTTCAGCACATCCTCTTTTTTGTCAAGTCGACCCTGAAGGTCCTTGATGGTCTGGTGAGTCAGTCTGAGGGCAGACTGACTACCTGACTGGCTCTCTTCATGCTTCGTCAGGTCCGCTAGCAGGCGTTCCCTGTTAGCGGCAGCTGGGAGCCGAAGACGCAGCTCATTGATCACTTTATCCCTGGACACAATATTCTGTTCGGCCTTCCAGAGAGCTTCTTCTTTTTCTTTCAGTCTCTGCATATGAATGAGTGAAGAGGTCAAACAATAATGCACAATAATAATGCTATGCATTTGATTGATGAGGTATACTGATTGTATGAACAGGGAATGAATACTATGCCTTGTCCAGACTTTTACAGGTGGCCTGTGTGTCCAAGATGGTGTGGACATGCTCTCTGATTTTACCCAAAGCAAACTCTAGCTGATGAGCAAGCGGTAGGGTTGGGTCTGGTAGGGCTCCTGTACCTTCCTCAAACTGAAACAACGAAAAACATGTCATGGTATCATGGCATCAAGTTGTTTTAGAAAAGTACTAAAAATGTAGCTAACTGTATTTGCAAATGTAATTAAATAAATACTACAAACAATACAAAACTTGATTGTTGACTAAACCCCAAAAATTTAAAAAGCTGGAAATCCAGTTTGTTTAGAAAAATTTACCTTTTCTGCACCATTCAAAATTTCATTTTGGTGTTTCTCGTAGTGGTCCAGCTGACGCTCCAACTCCACCTCTCGCTGATCCCATGCTAGCTGGCGTTCTTCTTGAAGCTTCACATGGTAAAGAGAAGACTTTCCTGAATTACCATGACACATTAACGCACTAAAACGATCATTCAAGAGTGAGGTTTTCATGTCTACATTACTATCTACTTATTTTGAATCATGGCACAATAATCCTTTTGTGTATGACACTGCTGCTGACTGATGTACTATATATGATGTCGTAGTATGAATAAAATGACAAAAAATTGAGCAAATTTGTGAGTGTGTGCACAGACAGCTCCAATAGTTTTTCTCTTACAGTGTTTTGCTGCACAATGTCCTCTTCCAGTGTGTGGATGGCTCGCTCCTGCTCCTCCACAAGGTTCTTTAGGTACCTGATTTCCTCCCTCTGGACCACTAGCTCCCTGCCTTTTCTTAGCTCATGCAGGCGAGTTTCTTCCATCTTCTTGTGCCACTCAGTAACCTGTTTTGATTTATATACAGCACAGTGGTTATCAGTGATTGCAGCTCACAAATTTGGCATAAGATGTTCCACTACCAAATGAGATCCTAAGACCAGCAGTGTGACATTGTTGCTCTACTGTACACCATATATCAGTAAATATTCGTTCCAATACCATTAATAGAATAGAATAGAATAGAATAGAATAGAATGACTTTATTGATCCCCGAAGAGAAATTCAATTGTTTGGTCTTATCTTTTTGCTTTTGAATGAAACAGTCTGATTGCTGATGGCAAGAAAGATTTCCTGAATCTTTCAGTCCTGCAGCGCAGGGATAGGAGCTCTCCACCGATGTTTTGTTGTTCACTGAGGCAAAAGTGAAGTGGATGATCCATGTTTGTCAGAATGGCCTCCATCTTTCTAGGTTTAATTAAGTTTTATTTTATTAAGTTTTCCCCACTGACCTTCTGAGCGCCTTTCACATCCTTCAGTGTTGAGATGAGCTCTTCCATCCCTCGAAGCTTCAGTTCGAGCTCCTCAGCCCTTCCCTCCACCCTCCTCCTCTCTTCCTCGGCCTTTCTCTTCTCCTCCTGGGATTTCGCTCTGTCCTCCTGAAGGCTCACCATCATTACAGAGAACTTCTCTTGCTGCTGAAGTGGCAGTGCTCCAGCGAACTGCCTACGCAGCGACTGGATGGTCTGCCGTAGGTGCTTGGAGCGGCTTCTGCCCTCCTGGCGGGCAAGGAAGAGAGTGCGCTCACTGGCATCCAGCTTCTGGTCAGCACGCAGCTTGCAGGCCTCCAGCTGCTGGATACGAGAGGTCACAGCCTCCAGTTTTCCCAGAGCAGCTGACTCACTTAGCTGCAGAGTCACAATGTGCTGGTGGAGCTTCGCAATAAGGGCCTTCTCATCTGACTGTGACTGTGGGTAAAGAGACGCAGTGTGAAGTCAGCCTTCATTAAAGCCAGAAACTGCTGTGAAACAGCCGAGCTTGTATTTGATTTAAATATTCCAACATAATTTTTAACCAACTTAACATTGGAAGAGCTGTACAAGATGATTGCATTTTTGTCTACAAAAAAGCACTGTGATAGCATTTCTATTTAGTTTTTATTACACTGAAAATAAACATCAGAAAGACTGTACAAGTCAGGGAAATGTAATAGAAACAGTGACTAATATTAAAATATCATCTGTCAGTAGGTAACTAACAGAAAGTGTGGTGAACTACTGATTTGACAAGTTCTTGCATGAACTCAGTAGTCAGTTTCAATAAATCATTGTAAACGAAACAAGAGGATTAAAAAACAATGCCTATTACCTGGTAGTCGAGTATTTGTCTCCTCAAAGCTTCTACTTCTTTTTCTTTGGACTTCTGCCTGGCCTGTAGGGCAGATACCTGTGTCATGGCTACATCAGACACCTCCTGAAGCCTGAAAAAAATAAGCATATATTGCATGTTTTACATATATTTTTTACTTGTAAATAATCTGAATACTACTATTATGATATAATCAGTGCGAGGCATCATGTCATGGCTCACCAAGATACAAAATATAAGTATGTGAAGTGGCCTAGTGTTTGAGTCTACCAGCAGGTACAGATAATTAATACAGATGGACATTTTTCTTCCTAGTGCAAATGTAATACAAATAAAAATTATTTTGACATTTCCTTGTTAAAAATCTGCTAAATGACTGGACTATTTAGCTTTAAACATTTAAGATTGCTGTCTATTAGTTGAGTCACAGGTGAATAGAAGTAAGAATTCAATAAATTAGTGTGATATCAACATGAGACCAAAAAGCAGTATTTTGTCAAAAAGAAATGTCATTTTAATACATCACTAATCTTGATCTTAATTTTAAATGAGAAACCATTACAACAGATAATATGTAAAACAGTCAGTTAACAGAAATAAATCAAATATTGCCCTTCTATTGAAAATCTCCCACCTCTCCGCTTAAACTGAGACAGGCTTATCTTTGTGGGAACTACTAAAGTATTTCTGACTCAGATTTTAAGACTTTAATTCTTGATACAGTGTTACGACTTCAAAAATATTATGGTACGATTATGAATACAGTCTTATCTTATCTCAATCTTATGATAAGACACTAATCATCAATCTTAAGGCTTGTTAAACATACTTGGAAACTTCGATGCGAAGTTCAGCCTCTGACTTCTCCAACTCTGCAATCTTGGCTCTGTCAGCGTCACTCACAGCCTTGCTGATGCTGTCGGCTAGCTCATCTCTCAGCTCCCGCTCGACCCTTTGAGCCTCTACATTCATCTTGGTCAACTAAGTAAAAACAGAGATAAAACTACTAGATAAATCACTACTTTGGTGAAGACCAGCCAAAACTGGGAAGGATCTGGCACAGACTGACAAGTGATAAAATGCTTAAATAAGTGAGGTATTTTGTGGTTTACGAGAGTCATGAACCAAAAAGTAGAGATAGCAAAATAAAAAATCTGTCCAAACAAGGTCTGTATGACATAAAGAAATAAATAAATCATGCATTTCTATAATCCAGTCCTATCACACCTTGCACAGCATGTCTCAAGTGCTTGACAGAAATATCTTACCTCTGCAAACTTGGACTCCAGTTCTAAGTTGCGCTCTTCCACTTGCCTGAGGGAGTTTCTCGTGTGTTCATATATTCTGAGGGCATGTTCAGCTCTCTGCCTCTCATTCAACTCCTTCATCTCTAAAGTGGTGATTCTTCTCGCAGCAGATACTGTCTCATTGTTGACTGACACCTTGTCTGCCTTATCCATCCCATTTTGCCCTCCTGATCATAATGAAAAGCCACAATTTAAAATGCTAATTAAACATACAGGACGGGATCCAGAGTAGGACTTACTCAGGTTAAACAGTAGTATTATATACTTTCATATAATTCAGATGAGACTGTTGTACCATGTAGTAATTTTTTTTGTTGGGGCTGGGGAGCAGATTATTCTTGTTGCAGTCCTGGCAAACATTTACATTGGTAATGATGACAGTCTACCTAACGTTCTTACTGGTGAGACAGAAATGTGATGACACCACTCACCACAGATGAAATCCAAAGATTGCTGACAATGACGCTAAATGTACTGAAAGGTGATGTCTATGACATTCAGAACCACTGGTTGTTGCTAGTGCACTGGTATCTTAGATTAAAACAAACCAGCACATCAGAGACACATCCCCCCTCTCCTTCACATTTAATTTACAACCAGAGAGCAGAACATGAGAGAAAAAAAAACAAAAAAAAAATCCAGCTCCAACCATGTATCCCACACCTCATAAAACGTTATGTTCACATGGCCTGTGACTTTTTAGCTCTGAGACAACAACGTAACACTGTTTACACAGAAAGTAAGTAAACTGTAAATGTTGGTCCAAACAGTCTGAACATTCATGTGGCGTTAGTGAGCACTCCCATTGGTATTCTCATTGGGCCCTACTCCAATTGGATCCATGTGTGTGGAACAGACCAGTGTTGGCAGAAATCAATGACTGTATAGAGACAGTGGCCAAGAAGAAGCAAAGAGAATGTAGAGACTCTTACACTGAGAGGAAATAAGTCCACATAAATTACCCAAATAACAATTAAATTTGAAATTACTAATATACCAGCTAAATGCTCCTGATTACACTTTTGCTATGTTTTGCTATGTTTTGTATGTTTGCTACGTTATGTAAAAGGTCACTTTTGTTAATGAATAAGTGAACAGGCAACAGTTTCAAAGGTAGGGACTCACATATGCTAATATGCACGCATGGCTGGATCAGCTGACAAAACATAGAACAGAGAAGCTCAATTTACAAGTGTGAGCTTTCTGCTAAGGCTGCTAAATTAGTGCTATATTTATGTTCAAAATCTCATAGATTGCATTTTTTAGCTAATCATCTGAGAAATGAAAGCTTTTACTTGTATGAAGGACTAAAAGTAGATTGCAGCACAGGAAGGCTGCAATTTTTGGCCTTGTGGGAAGCCTGTGACCTTGACTAAGCTTATTGGCATCATCACATCGCTGCAAATTGTTTGCAGGTTGTTGGAGGTTCAAGTGGCAAACATAAGAAAAAAAAGTTTCTATTCATCCGGTCTGTTTCTGCTGTGTTGAAATACTATTTGGCTAGAGCTGATCTCTTCATTTGTCAGTGAACAAAAGGTTTTGCTGTTTTGTAGTATGACATATTTTACATTTTCGATTCAAATTAAAACGAACAAAGCTCCATCTTTTTTTCTCATAGATGAAAATACCTACAATGAGCAGTATTCTAAGTTCACCTGTTAAATTGATGTTCTCCCACGCTTGCTCTAATGTATTAAGTTTCTCCTTTGTGATCTCCAGTTCTTTTTTCATGACAGAGATTTGTTCTCGCAGAGACTCGTTCTCACTCTGAGAGACAAGAAGACAAAAAATGCTGCAGTAAGTCAACCAACATCCCAAAACAACAACAAAATGCATTTTGGAGGTGGAATGAAAAAATGTGGACAGTTAATGTGTTTCAGTACCTCTAAATGCTCAAGGTTGGTGGTTCTCTGTACAAGGCGGCCGTCCCTCTGCAGCATGTCTCTGTATTTGACAGTTAGTTCTGTGTACTGCTTGTTAGCCCTCTCCAGGTCTGCTGAGGGAACGCTATCATCCAAGGCTTTCTGCAGGGCTGCTATCTTATATGCAGCCATTTCCTAAGGACAAAACAAAAAGGCAGACACACATTAAAAGGTCATTGTCTGGTGGTAATATAAGCCTGGTCAAAAAACAAACAAAAAAAACATTTTTTTTTTTTTTTTTAGAAAAAAATAAATTACATTTTTTTTTATACTGCCATTCAAAAGTTTAGGGTCACCCAGGCAATTTCATGTTTTCCATGAAAACGCACACTTTTATTCATGTGTTAACATAATTGCCAACAAGGGTTTTATAATCATCAATTAGCCTTTCAACACCATTAGCTAACACAACGTACCATTAAAACACAGGAGTGATGGTTGCTGGAAATGGGCCTCTGAGCCCCAATGTAGATATTCTATTAAAAATCAGCTGTTTCCAGCCAGAACAGTCACTAACCACATGAACAGTGTCAACACTGTATTTCTGACTAATTCAATGTTAACTTTATTGAAAAAAAGCTCTCTTTTTCTTTTTCTTTCTTTTTTTTTTTTTTAGAAATTAGGACATTTCTGAGTGACCCCAAATTTTTGAATGTTGGGGTATATAGGTGCCAATTAAGAACATATGTCATCCCACAGCACTTCACATAATGATGTAAAGACCTTTTCTACAGACTTTAAAAAGGGAACACAACAAACCCAAAGTTTCATTTTGGATTTCCTCTGAGGACTCATTCTCATTGTCATTCATTTGCATTAAGAAAATCCTAGCATTTAGCAATGTAGGCATTATTATATTTCACCCATGCTTGCTCCAATTGCTACAGTTGCAATGGTCAAGACATCTCATAAAAATATGAGAAAAGACTTTGGCTGACAAGTATCAAAACTTCCTGGATTTTACAGTAATCCTTCATTTAAAAAAATAAACAAACAAAAAAGATAAGGTCAATCATGTAGGATAAATAAAATTTTTTTATAGTAGGTTTTGATTTATGCTTGTACTGCTCTTGCCTGTCTTACATGTTACTCTATATGGCCATTTCCTATTCCAACATGCAAGCTGGTGTCACTATTTATTCAGATAAATGCAAAAACAAACAAACAAACAAACAAATAACTGTATTAGATAGTAAGGTATTTGGGGTTTTCACAATCTTTAACAAGAAAAGCACTCAGAGAGCGCAGTACTCCGCCGAGGCTGTTCATTCTATGACCTTGTGCTGAGCACAGGCGTGTGTACGTTATGTACGGATACTGAAACGCGTGACCTAAATATGTAGCCGGCAGCGGGAATTGATGGGACTCTGAAGCACCCCTACAATTTAATTAATTTCCGATAAGTCCGCAGCGGAGGATTTGTAGTACAATTGCAACGCAACTTGAGGTAGTGTTCACTTGTTGTCATAGTAACAGTGCCGCCATCTCGTAATGACACAGAAATCTTAACAAATCCATGGATCCGGTCTCTAAGTTGCATCACTGTCAAAATCTAATGAGGTGGTCCTTGGGTCATTTCTGACCTTCAATGAAAATTTCACCTAAATCTGTTATTCCATATTTGAGTAACGCTGTGAACAGACAGATATATTAACAGACTTCATCATATAACTCCACTGATTTCCTTGGCAGAGTAAAAAGAACTGGCTGATTTACTCTCAAATTTTACAATTTGATTTTGGAAAACAAATATGGGAATTGGTTTCGTTACAGAGCGGATTGGTGGACTTTTGCTTCTGGCTACCTTGTATCTCTGCAGGTATCCGATCCTCTGGGTGACAGACGTTTGCATGTGGATGCTGTCGTCCCTCAGCTTGTTGTTCTCCTTGTGAAGGTGCTGCTCTTGCTCCAGCAGGGTAGTGCAACGACGGGTCAGTTTCTTCTCATTAACCTTCAGCACTGTCAGCTTGCGAAATGCTTCGCTCAGCTGTCTCTTGATTTCTTCTGGGTCTTTCTGAAGGGTGTCTAGTAGCTCCTAATGGGTGAAATGGAAGCTCTAAATGAAACTGACCTTCCATGAAATTTGCATAGAGGAAAAATACTCATTAGAAGGTAGGGTATGCATAGTGAAACAAAAAAAAAGCCTTTAGCTACAAATATACTTGGGGTATGTCCTATTTTCTGATACTTACCTCATACTGTTTGCTGCTACTGGTCAGTTTATTGTTTCCCCTTTTTGTTTTGTTTATTATACATCACCCTTGGTTTGTCCTCTTCTTGAACCCAATGCATGCTACTACCCTTGTATCCTTGTACTTGCCCTGTGCTGCTGCAATACCTGAATAATCAATAAAGGATTATCTTATCGTAAGATCGATAGATAGATTAAACCTTTATTAACCCCACAGAAATTTACAGTGTACAGCAGCCAATAGAACACTTGAATCAGAGAAAGAGTGCAGCACAGAATGGTAAATATTTATATAGCACTTTACTATACCTGCAAGGTACCCAAAGCGCTTTACATGATACGTCACATTTACCCATTCACACACTGATGGCGGAAGTTGCCATGCAAGGCGCTAACCACAACCCACCAGGAGCAATTAGGGGTGAGGTTTCTTGCTCAGGGACACCTCGACATGAGCACGACGGACCGAGGATCGAACTGGCAGCCTTCCAGTTACAAGACGGCCACTCTGCCAACTGAGCCATGCCACCCCAGTGTATACATATACATAAAAATATTTTCTTCAGAACAAAAGAAGAAAGCAGTATTTACAGCAAAAAATATTTATGAAATTGCACAGCATCATTTGCATTTTTATTGCACAGTTTGTAAGTGGGTGAACTGAGACTACTGGGAGTAGGCTTGATTGTAAAGTCTGACTGCAGCAGGAAAGAAGGACCTGCGGTATCTCTCCTTTAGACACCGTGGGTCTATCTTATCTATTCAAACATTGTGAAGCTCTTGGAATCTGTGCTTTACAAGATTTTGAAGCACTTTTTTCATATTTATAGTCATTCTCAAGTGTTTACTTCAAATTTATTGAGTTCAAGGAAAAGCCTTTTTACGAGACTTGTCTGTAAAACATTTATGTCTTCAAAATTAAACCACCATAAACCACCCATGTTTGCTTGTGTTAGAAAAGGAGAGCCACGTTGTAAAGAGGATGGGTTCGTCACACTTACATGAAATTCTTGGATTTTAACATCATCCACCTGCTTTTGCTCCTCCAGCTTGTTCTTCATCACTGTAAATGTCTCTTTTTCCTTTTGCCACTCTGCCTTCTCACTAAGAATAAAAAACACAGTAAAAATATTTCAAATCTAATGTTGCACCCAGGTCACAGCCTGCTTTGGCCTGCTACCCTCCAGGCGGCGCTTCAGGACTCTGAACACCGGAACCTCCCGGCACCGGAGCAGCTACTTATTTCAGGCCATATCCCTCATGAACAAATCATTAAACACTCCTGTTTCACTGCAGTGCAATATCCAATACATGTACAATATTTCATCTTCATGTTGAATACTATAATAACCATGTGCAATTTTGTAATTTTAATTGTACTCTTTTTTTCTATTACATTGGTAACAAATTTATTTATATCTTTCTTTTTTTTTTTTTTTTTACACAGTACTTCGTTGACGCTTACTCGTACAAAATACTTCTTCAACGTATAACATTTTCTATTTAGAATTTTTAGAAAATTTACTCTTTCACTGTTGCTGTTGCTGAGTACTGCAGCACGTCAAATTCCTTGTGTGTGCGAACTCACTTTGCATTAAAGGCTTTTCTGATTCTGAAATTAGATGCAACCTGCAAGAAACCCTCTTGTTAACCCACCTTAGATATTCCTTATAGAGGAGGCCCTGCTGATGGCTGATAACAGCAAACCTCTCCTTATATTCCTCCAGCGTTTGCATAAGTTTCTTGGTTTTTTCATCTTTGTTTGTCATCTCCTAAACAACAGCAGCATTATATGTATTAGAAACAATTACAGTTAGTACAGCTATTCCTACCCAGGTCTTGAAAAGACACTGACACTGACCTGAAGAAGTCGAACAGCGTACTCATTCAGGGAACTGATGACCTCAGCGCTGCTGGGCTCTAGGCCCTCAGGGAGGGTCAGATGTCGGAGGACAACTCCACTGCTGCCTGACTTCCTGAACAATTCCAGTTCACTTTCAAGTTGGCTCACCTGATGGGTACAGGTGTCAAAAATTATGTCATTTTATGTCATTTTCACACTAGTGGCATGTCCAGTAGTCTTAATTCATTTCTTGCACATCAAAATGGTAATTCCAGATATCAACAAGTAATCTGTAACTAGGGGAAATGTCCATCGTAGTAATTTCATTATAACAAATCTGCTTTTATCATTGACCTCTGACATCTGTAATTTAATTCTAACATGTTATAATGCTGACATATCTGAAAGGCAAACCCAGGCATAGGTTGTTGATATGTTGCACGCATCAGAAATGCAATCGGTTCAAGTTCCCATCCTTTTCCTGAGGGGATTCAGTTGTAGATATCTATAACTACAATAAATATATCTATGATTTTGCTTTGGGTAATAAAATGCAGCTTCTACATACAAAAACATAAATTGGAACATGTCAAAGAGATATCTAAAGTAACATTTCAACATGTCAAATGGCATGTTTTACTTAACATAGTAGATATATTTGAATTCTAGATCCTGTTGTAAGGTCTTAAGCTTCATATTTATATTATTCAGATAAATGCATATAATATATAATATTGTACAGCCTTGATGTCAACATTAAAATTTAAATAAAAACATTGTGACTGAAAATCTGGTCTTTTAAATGTACTATAAACAGTGCATTTTGACATATAAGTGTGTGTGTGTGTGTGTGTGTGTGTGTGTGTGTGTGTGTACGGAGGGGTGCGTGGGGTTATGAACCCTTAAAGTATATATAAATAATAACATAAATATAAGGTTGATACTGTCTATTGCGGGAGGTTCTGGAATCTAACCCCTGCGACAGACAAGAGGCCACTGTATATCGAGCTAAAACAACTATGATGTTGTCTGCCATCACCTGTCAACCATTTAACCCCGCCATCATTTTGGCCTGAATGAATGTACCTTTTCTTTGGCTCGAGCAAGCTGACTGAAGCTGCTGGTCGCCTCTTCACGGGCCAATTTCAGTTCCTGCCTCAGTTCTTCATTTCTGCCCACCAGCTGATGTATTTGGGACTTGAGCTGTGGCGCTGACTCAGGCCCACTCTTGTTATTGACATCTATCGCCTGTGATAAAGGGAATGAGCGAAGATTAATTTATATAAAACAAATCCAAATAACATTTGTTGATGAATCATAGAGCCAGTCTGTGAAACAGAAAAGATCATGTAAAGTGCAGCCTGCCTGTTGTACACACAAGTACTGCTTGTTCTAAATCATATTTCTGAGAAGATTAATCCCAGTGCCTGTGATTGTTTTGCAGTTTGCATGTAGCTGGCACCTGGTGCTTCCTGCGACCTCCTCTTGTGCTGAACACTTGTGTGGCTGTGCCCGAGGGTCTGACAACAAAGCCGAAAAACATCCTCTTCAACTGTCCCCAATTTGACTCATTTTGTGTTATCATGTGCCGGTAACATGATAGAAAAGTTTGGCTTCCATCATTTTTTTGTGGTTTGCCACATCTGTTGTTTATTAAGTTGCTAAGTGACAAGCCTGGGATTTGAACCGGGGATCTTCTTGCTGCAAGGCAAAAGTGCTAACCACTAACCACAGTGCAGCCCTGTGGGAAACATGCGAAACATTGTTTCCATATGAATTCAAACAAACAAAAAAACACCTGTGCAGGCAAATATGGTCTTTTAATCATTACATCCTAACCCAACTGTAAGCATTTTGATGACATGTGCAATGGAACAAATATCTTAGTGTCTCATATGTGTACCATTGATGCTCATCTCCTACGCTTGTCTCTTTCAAAAGTACCTTTCAGTTTTAACAAAACAGGCTTTAGTCTTAGAATTGCCAAGGAAATATCAAGCACTGACTGATGATTTGATCAGTGCCAAAGTAACAGCTGACAGGCAAGATTACTTGAAAACTAATGTTAGTAAGTACCAGAAATTGCTGATAACTTTGCAGAAATTTGCCAAAACTCATCAGATGTTTGATGATGAATTTAAGTCTGAACTGCCAAAAATCTTGAGCAGTTGCTGAAACACCCAAACTAAGGCATACAAAGATATACAACTTATTTAGTTTATTTGTTCCTCTGACACAAAGCATGGCAAGACTTGGCATGTGTACTTTGCCATTACTGCTTTCACAGTCAAACTAAATAATGACTTAAACTGCTTTTAAACTAATAAAAACAATTAAACATGCTTATAAATACTGATGTCTAAGTAAACAGCAGACAATATATTGTGGTAAAATCCCAAGTACCGGTAAGTGTATTCCATTAAAAATTAGACTTACATTTGATATTTGTGAGAAAGTTTCTCCGTAGCCATAAAGGCCTACAACATCTGAGGGTACTTCAAAAAGTTCTCAGTTTCACACAGTAACAAGGGGAATCATGACTCTCATTTGGGGTTTAACTGTTTCTATCAAGCCTTATATCACTGCCCACAAAAACACTGATGTTGAAGCAAACAACGATAAAACGAGAGGAAAGCTTCAAGCTGTCTGTTGTTGCTCCAGGACAAATGCGTCCCTTGACACAGCATCAGCCAAATGTGGCTTTGAACTGTTGCCCCATGAACCTCACTCTCCCAATCTGCATCATCTGACTTCTATCTGTTCCCCAAAGTAAAATACCATGTGAGTGTTTGCCATTTTCAGAGCGGTGATGAAGTCACACAGAATCTGAAGGCTCAGGATGTCACCTTCTTCCATGAAGGAATACCCAAGCTTGAATATTGGTGGACCAAGTGAGAAAACGTTGAAAGATAACAATTGCGCTACTGTGATATTTTCTGGTGAGGCAGGGAACTTTTTGGAAGACGCTCACATTTATTTTTTATTTCATTTTTTTAATTTAATCTTTATTTAACCAGGTCGGTCCCGTTGAGATACACTGACCTCTTTTCCAAGGGAAGCCAAAACAATAGCCAGAGGAACATTAAAATTGCAACAGTTAAAAACAAACAACACTAACTCATCCCATCCATTCTCTATACACCGCTTTATCCTCACTAGGGTCGCGGGGGGTGCTGGAGTCTATCCCAGCTGACTCGGGCGAAGGCAGGGGACACCCTGGACAGGTCGCCAGTCTGTCACAGGGCTACATATACAGACAAACAATCACACTCACATTCACACCTACGGGTAATTTAGAGTAATCAATTAACCTCAGCATATTTTTGGACTGTGGGAGGAAGCCGGAGTACCCGGAGAAAACCCACATATGCACAGGGAGAACATGCAAACTCCATGCAGAAAGATCCCAGGCCCAGCCCGGGATTTGAACCGGGGATCTTCTTGCTGCAAGGTGAAAGTGTTAACCACTATCCACTGTGCGGCCCCAACACTAACTCATTCAACAAAATAAATAAAATACATGCTAGGATAAAACACAGGATTAAGAATTTACATTAAAACAACAAGTGTGAGATTTAGCTGCTGCACGGTTTTTAAAATTTGCAATAGTGATAAGATCCTTCAGTGTCTTCTGCAGAGAGTTCCAGGCAGCAGGTGCAGAGTACTTAAAACAGTGTTTCCCTAATTCAG